>NW_006159865.1:827733-860660 GCF_000334495.1 Tupaia belangeri chinensis | reverse complement strand
AAAATGATTAAAGTTCACATCATTGAGACCAGCAGATGGTGTAATGGTTGCATCACTGGACTCCCACGTAGTCAACCGCGGTTCAAATCCCAGACCCAGCAGTTTAAAACTCACACTGGGATCATGTGCATGCACGCCCGAAATCCCAAGGGAAGAATGGAGGAGAAGGGATTGCGGTGTGGCCATCCCCCCTGGGTGATGGGGGTGATTTCTTGCTTTCTGTCTCCCTGTCTCTCTCTGTTTCTCTGGTGAAAGCACACACCCTATAGCAAACATTTCTCTTAAAAAAAAAAAAATCTGAGCTGGCCCAGTAGCACATTGGTTAACCGCTGCGCAGAGAGGGCCAGATCCCACGTGGCCAAAAGAAGTTCAAGTCCTGGCTCCGTGGCTTGAAAAACACTAGGCATACATGCCTTAGAATCCTGATGAAATGGAGAAAGGGGAGCATTGTGATCAGGCTTCACTGAGGGTGCTTTCTCTCTTGTACATTCATGTGCATGCACCCTCTGTCCAAAAATGTGTGTGTGTATATATACATATACATATACACATATATATACACACACACAAACCAAAATGAATCATTTTACAATGAAAAAGAAATGTTAAATTGTTAGGTAGGAACACAACCAGCAGGGGGGGTAGAAATTATGGGGAAAATATGTCATTATTGAGATTTCTTTTTAAAGAATTATTTATTTATTTATTTATTTAAATTTGACCAGAGAGAGAGAGAGGGAGGGAAAATGAGAAAGCAGGCCACCAGGTCTGGACTCAAACCATGGTTGGCCATGTGGGATTCCAGTGCCCCTAACCACCACACCATTTGCCACCCCCACATTGAGATTTTTCTTTATATACTAGATATATATATATATATATATACGTATATATAAATTATAGCTTTTAAGATCACTGAAAAAGAAATGTACAAAAATATTATGTTGTCTGGAGAGTCATGACGTATTTTTCTGTTTTACTATGCAAAACGCATTGGGTTGACTTTTCAGACAACCCAATATATTGGTTTTGTTTGTTTGTTGGTTTGGTTTTTTGTTTTTTAATTGCCAAGGGCCATGTGAGCTCATTAAAGAGAGCCAGAGGGACCAGCAGTTAGCGTAATGGTTATGTCACTGGACTCCCACGTAACCGACTGCAGTTCCAGTCCCAGACCCGGTGGCTTAAACTCACACCAGGAACATGTACATGCGTGCCCAAGATCCTGAGAGGAGAATGGAGGAGAAGGGATTGCAGCATGGCCATCCCCCCTGGGGGGTGATTTCTTGCTTTCTCTCTCTCTGTCTCTGTCTTTCTGGTGAGCACATGGGCCCTATAGCAAAACCTCTAAAAAAAAAAAGAGCCAGAGAGGGGCCCGGCACGTGGTGTGTGGTTGAGACACTGAACTCCCATGTGGCCAGCCTAGGTTCAAGTCCCGAACCTGGTGGCTTGCTTTGTCATTCTTCCTTTCTTTCTGTCTGTCTCTCTGGTCAAAATTGAAGCATAATGATAATAAATAAAATTAAAAGTAAATCTTTTTAAAAAAGAGAGACAGAGACACTGAAAGGGAGAGGGAGAAAGCACTTTCCACCGGGGCTTGGTTACGCCATAATCTTTTCTTCATTTCTCCTTCCCATCGGGGTTGAGGCAAGCACACACACGCACCAGTGCGTTTTCAAGCTGTTGGAGCTGGGATTTGAACCACTGTCAGTCATGTGGGATCCAGCTCCCTCAACCACTAGACTACAGGGCCCTCCCTACAAAAATAGATTGTAACAAGGCCTGCTGATAGAAAAGCAGCATTGGGAACATAACATGCAGCTGCCTACTTCCAGTAGCCAGATGGCATTCACTGTCCGTTAGTAGAAAAAAATAATACACTGGTCCAGCAAGTGGCATGGTGGTTAAAGCACTGGACTCCCACATGGTCAACTGCGGTTCGAGCCCTAGACCTGGAGGCTTGAAAATCACACAGGGTGTGTGTGCATGTGTGCCCAAAATCCCAAGAAGAGAATGGAGGGGATGCAATTGCGGCATGGGCATCCCCCCTGGGGGTGGGTAGGATTTCTCACTTTCCCCCTTACTGTCTCTCCCTGTCTCTTCTGCAAGCACACATGCTCTGTGGCAAAAAAAAAAAAAAAAAAAAAAGGAAATATAAACTGTGGCTGATGAAGTGAAATGAACTTTTTCCTGGGCCCTGAGTTCTCCGAATTGATCAGTAGACTTTTGCTTTTTGCAAGGAAGTTTTCCCACAGCTGTTTTTCAGGAAATCCAAAGACATTTCCCACGTGACTCTGCGGAAGTCCCAGTAAACAACAGTCCTGAAAGAACAATGCAGCAGGAACCAACGTTTCCCAGCCCAACCCCTCATGCAGGTACTCAGTACAGCACACCTGTGCCTTGTTTCTGGCTCAGCAATGATATCCCCTTCACAGAGAAGCTCTTACGCACCAAGCAGGGCTTCCTCTCACTGTACCCAAAATATCTGTGTGACCCAGGAACTGGTGGCCAACAGTAGACTCCTGCCAATTGTAGGAACATTGAAAACGATGACTTGGGGGACAGCAGGTGGCACGGTGGTTAAAGGCGCTGGATTCCCACATGGCCAACAGTTCGAGGCCCGGACCTGGTGGTTTGCTTTCTCACTTTCTCTCTCTCTTTCTCTCTCTCTCACTCTGTCCCTCTCTGGTCAAATTGAAATAAACAAATAAATAAATACATAGATAATGTTAAATGAAATAATTCTTTAAAAAAATTAAAACCTAATTGAAAAAAAAAAAAAAAAGATGACTTGGGTTTACTCTGCTCCTTCCCCCTGGCTTCTATCACGAGAAACCTGAAGGAAACACAAGCCCTCCCCCAAGAGCAGGCTGTAAAACTCACCGTGACTGTGTGGCACAAGGAGGCGACAGGGCACGCATGAACTGTGATGTGGAACACCAGGCGAACGTCTGCGGCCCCCACCAGCGGGGCCAGGCAGGCTGCCAAGGCCAGAAAAGGAAGAGGAGCTCAGGCCTCCTCTCTGCTGGGGTGGTTGCTGAGGGAACCTGCCTGGGCTGGGAGGCAGAGCCTTATGGTTTCCTGGGCTGGAGGCGGAGTATTGGAACTGAAGAATGATGGGAGCCGCCAGGTGGCGGTGGTTAAGGGCGCTGAACTCCCTACATGGCTGACAATGGTTCGAGTCCCGGACCCAGCAGCTTGCTTTTTTACTTTCCCTCTCACTCTCTAAATAAATAAAGTTAATAATAGCTAAAAAAAAAAGAAAAAGAAAAAGAAAAAGAAAAAGAAAAGAAAATAAAAGAAGAAGAAAGAAGGAAGAATGAAGGGGAGAGGTCAGCAGTGATGAGGGTACATGAGACCCATAGCATGTTGGAGGATCAGGTGAGATGTCCCCACTGTCCTGGACATCATGAGAAAGAGGCAGAGGGCATTAGTCCCCCTCTACTTCTTGCAGCAAATTCACTCATTCATTCATTCACTTACTCACACTTCTTTATATTATACTAATTTTGGGGGGCACTAATTCTATCCCTGACAGAATACTGTGGATAGGAGATGTAAAGATAAATAGGATATTATTCTCACCCTCAGGGAGCTTGCAGTTCACATGGGAGATACGTGTACACACACACACACTCTTAATTGATTATAATATAATGATATAAATATAGACAGATTATATACAAAATATTGTGGTCTTGGAAAACCAAGTGTAATTAAGTTTTAAAACTGGGTATGAGGGGCTGATTTTAAAAAAAAAGATGCACTGAAAGGTTAATACTTGGGGCCAGCAGGTGGCGTGATGGTTAAGGTACTGGACCTCCACATGGCTGACTGTGGTTTGAATCCTGGACTGATGGTTTGCTTTCTCACTCCCCCCGCCCCCTGCCTTTCTCTGGTGAGTGCATGTGCCATATAGCAAATTTAAAAAAATAATAATGACAATAGAGGCTGTCAGGTGGCGTGGTGGGGAAGGGGCTAGAGTACCACATGGTCTACCATGGTTCAAGTTCCAGAGCTGGTGGCTTGCTTTTTCAATTTCCCTCTCTCTTGCTGGTCAAATGAAAAAATGCTATTTTTAAAGGTTTGAAGTTTGTTTCTTGATATGAAAAGCCATACTGTTTGTTTGTTTTAAGTTGGAAAGGGAATTATATTATGATGGTGATTCTGGAATCCATGTATAACACAGAACGTTGGAGAATTCAATGGTAGGGAGAACAGGAAGAGAAAGAAGGGGAAGAATCAAGTGTAGCTTTTTTTTTTTTTTTTTTTGGGGGGTTTTTTCTGTCTTTTTTTTTCTTAAGGTTTTTGCTAAAGGGCGTGTGCACTCTCCAGAAAAACAAAGAGAGACAGAAAGACAGAAAGTAAGAAATCACCCCCGGTGGGGATGGCCATGCCATAATCTCTTCTCCTCTATTCTCGTCTTGGGATCTTAGGCACACACATACACGTGCCCAGTGTGAGTTTAAACCACCAGGTCCAGGATTTGAACCATGGTCAGTTACATGGTTACATAGCCATTACAACAACTGCTGGTCTCAAGATCGAGTAGAGTTTTAAACAAGGCAAAACCTATGTCATCCGACTCATCCAAATACTTGGAGTCCAAAGGAATTCAATAAATATTGGTTTGATGTTTGAAAGCTGTTTTCACTGGCATTCCCTGTAAGGGTTCCAATGAAAGTCATTTATTAAGGAAGTATAGGAAACACCAGAAGAGGAGGGGGAAGTGAGTCAGGGAAAGGAAGGCAACGAATAAAGAGTACACTTACTAGGACCGGCAGATAGCTTAGCAGTCACATCGCTGGACACCCACATGGTTCAAGTCCTGGACCCTGTGGCTTCAAACTCATGCTGGGAGCATGTGCGGTGCGTGCATACCCAAAATCCCAGGAGGAGAACGGAGGAGAAGAGATTGCAGCGTGGCCATCTCCCCTGGCGGTGTGTGTGTGTGTGATTTCTTGCTTTCTGTTTCTCTGTCTTTCTGGCAAGAGTACATAAGGCCTATAACAAAAATCTGTCTTAAAAAAAAAGAGTATGTTTACTAAGCCAGTTACCTTAGTGAACAATTGGAGCTTAATCCTGTAGGGAACCTTTGGGAAGTGGGGAAACTTTGGGAAGTGGTAGGAAGCACAGGTAGAAAGAAGATTGGGACAGTTTTCGTCATTTTATAAGAAGAGTGAGGGAGCCTGGGTATATAGAGCAATGCCATCATTTAGTAATTGCTGATGGTTCTTGGGGAAAGTGAATTTCCCGGAACTACAGAAATCAGAAGTATGTGTGACATGTGGAAGGGAAATCAGGCAGAGAGGCAGTTGAAAAATGTCACTGGAGCAGGACCAGTAGATGGCGTAGTGGTTATATCACTGGACTCCCATGTAGTCAACCTCAGATCAAGACCCAGACCAGGTGAATCAGAACTCACACTGGGAGTGTGTGCATGCATGCCTAAGATCCTAAGAGGAGAATGGGGGGTGGAGGGATTGTGGTATGGCCATTCTCCCTGGGGGATTTCTCACTTTCTCTCTTGGTCTCTCCAACCAGTGCATACACCCTATAGCAAAAATCTCTAAAAAAAAAAAAAAACCACAAACACTGGAGCACAGTGAACCTCAAGTATGATGGGTATGATGTGCTATAAAAGCAATCTCAGGCCAAAGGTAAAAAGGACTGTATTGTGAGACATCGTTTCTCCAAGTGAACGTTCTTTAGACTTCATTTCATTAGGACATGGGTATGTTTTCTTTTCTCCAGTAGGGATTGGGTTTTCCATGGTGAGAGAAACTGGTGTTTCAGGTTCTTGAATTTTATTATTTGGGTAAACTTCAGAAAACTTTTCAAACAGTATAGGTAGCTTCCGTAGATCGTTAATTATACCACTCTAAGTTGAAAGCTGGAAACTCCATGAAGTACCACTTACATTAGAGCTGAAGTAGTAAAGAAAAAAGAAGAAAGAGAAGAAAAGCGGGTAGGAGGGGGAGGAAGAAGAAGAAAAAATAGACTAAAGAAACTCCTACCCAAACTAGCATCACTGGGCGGGCTCTGTACCCTGGTGGTTAAGGCAACCAGGCCCCACATGACCAACTGCACAGTTCAAGTCCTGTACTGGGCAGCTAGAGAAACAGGCCAGGCACGTGCCCCAAATCCTGACAAGGTGGAGAAATACAGGAAAGAGGATTGGGACATGATCCTGACCTGTTAGGGGAGACTTTCTCTTTCTCCCTTTCTCTTTCCCAAGTGCCCTGTGGCAATAAAAAAAATTTTGAAAAAAAGGAGGCATAAAACTTAAATGACATAAAGAATAAAATTTACAGTAATTTACAAACAAACAAATGATTAGGAAACTTGCAATGCTACCATTTGTTCTAAAGAGGATCAAAGGAAACGTTGAACTTTAGAGACCTGAGGGAGAGAAGATTATCTTCTCTTAAAATGGCTAAGTATTTTTTAAAAATAATTATTTAATTTTTTAAATTTAGTATTATGTTTTAATTTGACAAGAGAGAAAGCAAGCCACCAGGTCAAGGACTTGAGCCGTGGTTGACCATGTGGGAGTCCAGTATGTCAACCACCATGCCACCAGCTGACCCTGAGAAGAGTATCCTTTCGACATTTCTTTCTTATTCATCTCCTTGTACAGACCTTGAAATTTCCTCTCATAACCTTATAAGGAATCAAAAATTATAGCCGACATCTAAACAAACACACGTAGATTTCCTTAACAAGTTAATGTCAAATTTGAACCTGTCAAAACAGAAATAATTGGAAATCATGTGAAGACCACAGCACAAGGAGAATTTTGCCCACCTTCAAGACATGACACTTTCTAGACATTGCCTCACTAGCTCTTAGGAGAAAAGACAGTTCTGGCAAGTAAGGAATATTTCCTGTCCACAGATGGAATGGAAAAAAAAAAATGGCTGATGTGGAAATCCTTTCAAAAAACACACCAGGACTATTGAAAACACTAAGAATCATTGAACTAAGGTGAATGCAAAAACAAAGAAGCAGTTATATCGTGAGACCACAGGTGTCTTTTGAGAGCAGACAGTGAGGGATAGCCTTCTACAAAGCAGAGAGTCAAATGAAGCTCATTAGACCTGGCAAGGCACGTTAAAGAGTGCATCAGACAGAGCGGTGACTCACTGGAGACAGCTTAAAGGTGGTCCAGGTGGCACGGCCTCCCGGAGGCTGCAGCTAGCAATGAGATGGTGACGGAAGGTAGGGCGAGCCATCTGTCAGGGCCTGCAAAGGCCCCTGGAGTGAAGCCATGGGGTTCTACCCAGGTGTACCCAGAGCATGTTGCTCTGATCCACAGCCAGGTATGGTATAGGCCTCAAAGAGAACCTGGGACTGAGCAAGCCCACTAGTTATAAGCAGGTGGATGAACACCATGCTCTCCCCAGCCTAGTTAACTGCTCCACACTGATGTTTATGTATGGTCTAATTCTACCAATTAGCAAAAAGATCAAAGAAGTAGAGGGGACAGTATGGAAGACAGTTAAGGATCAGACTTCCAGGGCTAGAGGGTGGTATGGTCGTTGAGGCTTTGGACTCCTATCATGGCTGACCATGGTTTGAGTCCTGGACCTGGTGGCTTGCTTTCTCATTTTCCCTCTCTCTCTCTCTCTGTCTTTCTCTGGTCAAATTAAAAAGTAAGAATAATAATAAATAAAATTAAATCAATAATATTTAATTAAAAAAAAAAGAATCAGACTTCCTGAGTCTCAATCCAGGCTCTAGCACTAATTGTCATTCTAATCATGGGTAAATAATGATTCTAGGTCCCAGTTTCCTCAACCATAACAACCAGATTTTTCAGACTTCTACTGAGGATTAAATGAGATAATAGATGCAAAAAACTAATATAATACTTTTCATTAGATGGGAACTATTATCTTTATAGTAATAAAACATTCAATTTTTAAGAGTTAAATTGATATGAACAATTAAAGTTAAATACAAAGGACGTGTATTGAGGGGGGTTAGTAAATACAGTTATTTTATTAGCCCTCATTAGGCAAACATTACTAATTTGCTCTGGGCATTATATTTAACTTGGAGGTTCCTAAAATCTAAGGAAAAAAAGGAATCATTATATGTCAAATTATTCTCATTTTATTATTAAATACAACTTTGAAAAGTTTATTCTCAATACTCTTTTGTGCGATACAGGAAATATTGCAGCTCAATACAATACCCTCAGCCAGGTGTCTTACTGACTCTGTAACGTCTCCCTTTTCCTTCAACCTTAATCTTCAGCCACTTTGAACATTAATAAGATATCACAAATCTACTGACATCTGTATCTTACCATTATTTAAATGCTTTATCTTGGAGCCGGCAGGTGGTGTGGTGGTTAAGGGCACTGGACTCCCACATGGCCAACAGCCGTTCGAGTCCCAGACCTGGCAACTTGCTTTCTGGCTTTCTCTCTCTCTCACTCTGGTCAAATTAAAAAATATAAATAAATGCATAAAGGGAAATAAAACAATTCTTTTTAAAAAAATGCTTCATCTTAATTTTTTGTTTTTATGGAAGTCTTAATGGCTGTTTTCCTTTATTTTAACCTAAATAAACACTAAATCAAAAGCACTAAAAACATCCTTGAGGGGGGCGCTGACCCGTTAACACAGTGGTTAAGCTCTGTGGTTAGGAAGCTGGATCCCACATGGCTAACCATGGTTTGAATCCCAGCTCTGGCAGCTTGAAAAACTGGGCGTACAGGCCACGTGTGCCCAAAATACCAACAGGATGGAGAAACAGAGGGAAAACGGTCATGGCAGGACTCTCTCCGGTAAGTGCATATGCCCACCAGCAGTTAAAGAAAAAAGGAAACGAGGGGACAGGACAGTGGTGCGGTGGGAAAACGTGACCCTCCGTGAGACTGACCCACATGGGAAGATCCAAGATCCTGCTCAGACCTTCCTGTAGATGTGCATGCTCCCATCCAGAGTAGGCTGAGTCTGGGCAGGCTGTCGCCCAGCGTTGCTTTTAAGGGTAATCTCTTTCCCCTCCTCTCAGCCTCTCTTTCTCATGGAAGAAATAAGTAAACTTTTAAAGCTTTATTGAAGATTCTCACATATTTGGCAGGAATAGAAATTAGTAGAATCTTGCGGAGAATGATTGGAAAAAGTCTGCCAGAACTGTGCAGTTTGCTATGTATGCCAACCTCTGCCATTCTAGTTCTAGACTGCATTCTGGATGCATTAAAAAAAAAAAACCTCTCAGTGAACTGATGCAGAGAGATTTTAGGACAGTAGTAAATTTCAAAAAAGCATTGCACAGAAAATACATATAGCCAGCTGCCATTTAAATAGGGGGAAAAAAAAGAATGAAGAAGGTATATTTTATTTGTGTGTACATGCTGCAAAAATCTCTGGAAATAAACTAACAGCAGTCATTTTCTTATTTCTTGGGACAGACAGAATTGGGCAGAGGAGCAAAGCAGTGAAAGGAGCCCTTCCTCTGTAATACTTTATAGGTTTGTCTGGTTGGTTGTTTGGCTTTGTTTTAGGTTTTTCCACAGGATGTGTGAGCTCATTCTAAAGAGACAGAGAGAGAAAGTGTAAAATCTCCCCCCAGGGTAGATGGCCACACCACAATCCCTTCTCTTCCATTTCCCTGTTGAGATTGTTTTTTTAGAATTATTTCTTTTATTTTTATCTATTCATTCATTTTGTTTTTTATTTGACCTGAGAGATACACAAAGATACACACACACACACACACAGAGAGAGAGAGAGAGAGAGAGAAAGTGGGAAAGCAAGCTACCAGGTCTGGAACTCAAACCATGGTTGGCCATATGGGAGTATCCAGTGCCTTAACCACCACGCCACCTGCTGGTCCCCTCCCCTTGGGATTTTGGACACGCATACCCTGTGTGATTTTTTTAAGCTGCTGGGTCTGGGACTCAAACCGTGGTTGGACAGGTGGGAGTCCAGCCGTCTTAACTGCCATGCCACCTCATGAAACCACAATGTAAATACTTTGCTAGTCATTTGATGATGACTTTACCTCTACGGACTTTTATTTCTTATTAAGAGAGATTTTTGCTATAGGGTGTGAGCACTTGCTGGGGAGACAGAGAGAGAGACAGAGACACAGAAAGTGAGAAATCGCCCCCCACCCCAGAGGGGTGGTCACGCCACAATCCCTTCTCCTCCATTCTCCTCTTGGGATCTTGGGCACGCACGCACACACGCCCGGCATGAGTTTAAGCCACCAGGTCCGGGATTCAAACCACAATCAACTATATAGGAGGCCAGTGACATAGCCGTTATGTCAACTGCTGGTCCCCAGATTTAAACAATTTTAAAGATTGAAAATGTTAGGGGCCAGCAGGTGGCATGTGGTTAAGGTACTAGACTCTCACATGGCCACCCACAGTTCAGGGCCTGGACCTGGTGACTTGAAATTCATGTCAGGTGCATGTGCATACATGTCCAAAATCCTGAGAAGAGAACGGAGGAGAAGGGATTGTGGCATGACCATTCCCCCTGGGGAGGGGAGAACTCTGTCTCTCCTGTTTCTCTGGCAAGTACAGGTGCCCTATAGCAAAAATCTCAACAACAACAACAAAAAATTAATGCAAAACATGGCCAGCCGAATGGCATGGTGGTTAGGGCAGCTGGATCCCACATGGTTGACTTCAAAGTTCAAGTCCTAGACCCAGCAGCTTGAGAGATACATCAAGGAACATGCATGCACTCAATGAGAGGATTGTGGCATGGTCATCCTCCCTAGAGGGGATTTCTCACTTTCTCTCTCTCTCTCTCTCTCTCTCTCTCTCTCTCTCTCTCTCTCCCCCCCTTGGATCTTCCTCCCTCCCTCCCTCCCTCTCTCTCTCTCTTTCTCTCTGGTGAGTGCACATGCCCTATAGTAGGTAAAGTAAATCCATAAATACAAAAATATAGGGTTTCTTCCAACCCTGACATACTTTTGAGTCTATAAGGTATATATTATTTCGGTTACAGGCTGGAGTATGATGTCTAAAAGAACGAATTGCCTTATACTTGAAAACAACAGCCAAATGCATTTGCCTTGTTTTCATCACCCTAATGATGCACATGCTGGGTGTAACTTTAGGCATTTTTCAATGCCAAGCCTTCAGAGTAAAAAAGAACATGGCTCATTGCCAAAGACATTTGCCAAGTCCCAATTTGCAAGCAAAATTCAGCTCATTTGCACTTATTTCTTGATCCTGAATGTCGGCCTATTAAGAATAATAGAACGATGACATTGTTCCTTGTGTTGGAGAGAACCGTGACCTTGGTTACTCTCATTTCTGGGGACAAAAATATCCAGAAATATGTTGAAATTCCTATTTTCTGTTGAACTGAACTGTCTCAAATGGGGACCTTTTCTATTCAGCCTGGAAGAGAGGGACAAGCCATGAATATCGGTGTGTTATTCTACCTCAATCATTTAATCACGTTGTCATTTCTAGCTAGAGTAAAATAGCTCAGTTCTAATTTCACCTTTCATTCCAGATAAGAGGGGTTTTGCTAATATTTATTTCCCTGAGGTTTGAGTTAATCATCTAAAAGCTCTATCAAAAAAAAAAAAAATAGAAGAGACTTTGGCTGAAATTTAGAGTCTGATGTTGAAGATATGTTATGTGTCAGGGGCCTCTAATATTTGTTCTGCTTCATTCTGTGTTGAGAGATATTTTTGATACAGGGCACGTGTGCTCACTGGAGCAAGAAATCAATCCCCAGGGGGATGGCCATGCTGCTATCTCTTCTCTTCCATTCTCTTCTTGGATTTTGGGGATGCATGCACTGGGTCTGGGACTCAAACCACGGTCGACTATGTGGGAGTCCAGCAACATAACCATGATGCCATCTGCTGGTCCCAAGCCTTTGATATTTGTAAAAAGATTTTATGAAACTCAGAAAAGGAGTTCAAATGAGGCACCACCAATGTAATTGCTAACGGACATGTATTGTTTTCCCCTGTCCAGACCCACTGCTTTCTTCTGGGGGTAGCATGCTGATTTCCTTTGCGAAACTCCCCCTTTCCCACTCCCAGTTCATCAGGTCCAAGGGACGACACCCACCACCTTGCACAGCTCAAATCTGGCCACCGGAAAATCCCAACCACTGCTCACTGTAACAGGCACATCAATGACGACTTGATTCACGCCAAGCTGATGAGAATCCAGAAGGTTCTGACAGCTCCCTGGAGAAATGGTGCATGCCTTGTTTGCAGAACTGAATTCTGGAGCTCTGGACAGTCCTGTTTACAGAGACTGCCTACCTGAGAATAAAGCCAACTGAGAGGAACTGGGCCAACAGGAGACAGGGTGCTGATGGCATCACTTGAGACCTGGAGTCAGCCTCTTGGACTTCTCTTTTCTATGGGTCATTTCGCTTTCATTTGTGATTCAAATGGGGGTTTTGGTCACTAACAACCAAAAGGATTTTGATCGATATTCCAGTAATACAGTGTAGGTGTGAAGCAAGCCTATCTATAGGTGGCTCTTCCACTCTGCTTCTCTGAATCCTATTCTTTTTTCTAAGTTTCCATTAAAAATATTGTCTTCAGGACTGGCAGGTGGTATGGTGGTTAAGGCTCTGGTCTCCCACATGGCTGGCTATGGTTCAAGTCCTAGACCTGGCAGCTTGCTTTCTCACTTTCCCTTTCTCTCTCTCTCTCTGGTCAAAATTAAAATAATAATAATAATAACAAATAAAATTAAATACATAAATAATTCATTTTAAAAAATTGTCTTCTCCTTGCGGTCTTCTAAAATCCCACTGGACCTTCTTGAATCCTCCCTCATCTGAATTCCTGAAGCTTTTGTTGTCAACTACTGATGGTGATTGCTGGTCCTGTTTGTGTCCAATAGCATCACTTAGCTTCTTTTTTCACATTTTATGCGGGTTCTCAAGGATAGGGACCACACTTAGTACGTCTTTACCTCAGTACTTTGAGCAGATTAGGGTCGCAACAAAGGTATGTTGATCATACATAAAAGGGCAACACTGGGACTGGCAGGTGGCGTGGTGGTTAAGGGCACTGGACTCCAACATGGCTGACTGCAGTTCGAGTCCCAGACCTGGTGGATTGCTTTATTACTTTCCCTCTGTCTCTCTCTCTCTCTCTCTCTCTGTCCCTCTCTGGTCAAATTGAAATAAATAAATAAAGTTCAATGAAATAATTTTTTTGAGAGGATGTTGCTATAGGGTGCATGCATTCACCAGAAAGACAGAGACAGAGAGACAGAAAGTGAGAAATCACCCCCAGGCGGATGGCCACACCACAATCCCTTCTCCTCTATTCTCCTCTCAGTATCTTGGGCATGCACACACACACACCCAGTGTGAGTTTAAGCCACTGGGTCCGGGACTTGAACTGTAGTTGACTATATGGGAGCCCAGCCACATAGCCATTATACTAACTGCTGGCCCCTAAATAAAATCATCTTTAAAACAAAAGGCAGCAGCATCTGTGATCTGGGTTTTTTATTCCATCTCAGCTACCCTCAACACATGCTCAACCTACAGAATACACCACGTACATATACCTTCAACAGACATACATGTTGACGTCACCAATGAAGAGAACTCCTCCTTGGGCATTGCCTTAAACACGCACATAGGAGAGGACCATCTGGTAACTCAGTTTCTTAGAGCTCAGGAACGACCCCATTTGAGTGACAGAGCTCTTTGGTCTCCCCACCCCCATCCCAGCTGAAATGAAAAAGAATGAGGAGGGAGCCAAGTGGAGGAGAGAGGAGAGTCTGAGTAATATCTAACCCAAATGAGCGCTTGTGCTGCGAACCAGCTCCAAAAGACTGAAACGAATTTTTGCTGCATCATAAGTACATGTTAGAGCAGACGCACAAATCTACCCAGGCCCGGGCCCCGAAGTAAATTACACAGGACTTGGAAGGAGCAGGCTCTGGGCGGGTAAGGGTTTTAATAGCAATGAAAAGGTGACTCAGGCTTTGGCTCTTCTCCAGCAGGCATCTCCAACTCCCTGACCTCGGTTTCATCATCGCTCTCATGCTGGGAAGCTTGCAAAGAGCAGAGCAAGAGGAGACCCACGGAGCTCCGCGTAGTCCCCTTCCCTTCCAGCTTTTCTGGGTGAGTGGGGTGAGAAGTTATATAAAGAGATGGCTTCCAGAGCACAGATTAAAAACCTTCACCACGATGGCTTCCAGAGCACAGATTAAAAACCTTCACTTCAGAAAAAGAGAGTTTAGAAATAGTTTTAAAGAAAACAGTCTTGAAGGCCAGCAAGTGACATGGCGGTTAAGGTCCTGGACTCCCACATGACCGACCATGGTTCAAGCCCCAGACCTGGTGGTTTGTTTTCTCACGTTCCCTCTCTCTCTGTCTCTCTCTCTCTTCAGTCGAATTAAAGAATAATAATGATAATAATAAATTAAATAATTGATAAAAAGAAAAAGAAAGCAATCTGGCTAGCCCTATAGCTCTGTGATTAAGAAAGCTAATCTACATGATCAACTGCAGTTCACATCCTGCCCTGGCAGCTTGGAAAGTATGCCAGACCTGAGTACATGCCCCAAACCCCGACAGGATGGAGAAACACAGAAGAGAATATTGCATGACTACACTCCACTGTGGGGTGCTCTCTCTCTCCTCGTTCTCTAGCTCTCTGCCTCTCTGGAAAGTACATGCACTCCGGCAATTAAAATAAAATTTAAAAAGAAAATAATCCTCGGGGCCAGCAGGTGGCATGTTGGTTAAGGCCATAGACTTCCACATGGCCTACTGTGGTTCGAGTCCCAGACCAGGTGGCTTGCTTTCTTACTTTCCCTCTCTGTCTCTAATGTGTTCATGTGCTCTATTGCAACTTAGCATGATAATAAATAAAATTAATCATTATTGCAATTTGAAATTATAATAAATACAATTAAATAAATCATTGGGGACCAGCAGGTGGCATGGCGGTTAAAGTGCTGGACACTCCCATGTGGCTGACCACAGTTCGAATCCTGGACCTGGTGGCTTGCATTCTCACTTTCTCTCTCTCTCTCTCTGTATTTCTGTGGTCAAAATAAAAGAATTCTTTTTAAAAATTAAATAAATCATTCTTGTTTTTGTTTTTTTTTTTTAGAGGTTTTTGCTATAGGGTGCATGTGCTCGCCAGACAGACAGAGAGACAGAAAGCGAGAAATCACACCCCAGGGTGGACGGCCGTGCCACAATCCCTTCTCCTCCATTCTCCTCTCAGGCTCTTGGGCACGCACGCGCACGTGCCCGGCATGAGTTTTAAGCCACCGGGACCGGGATGTGAACCACAGTCGACTACGTGGGAGTCCAATGACATAGCCATTACGCTAACTGCTGGTTCCACATCATTAATTTTTTTAAAAAAAAAAAAAAAGGAGGGACTGGGAGACCTGCAGGTGGCATGGTGATTTAGGGCACTGGACTCTCACAAGGCCTACTGTGATTTGAATCCCAGACCTGGCAGCTTGTTTTCTTTCTCTCTCTCTTGCTCTGCCATCCCAAGTGGCTATCCCACTTGGTGTATAAATCAGCCCAATACAGGTTGGGCTGATTTCTCTCTTCTGTCTCTGTCTCTTTAGCGAGTGCATGTGCCCTATAGCAAAAATCTCTGAAAGAAAGAAAGGAAGGAAAGAAGGAAGGAGAAGGAAGAAACAGAAAAAGCAAGATGGGCCCATTCTTCCCAGCTAGACACATCGACATTTAGTCTCCAAAGACTTTTTTCCTTTTTCTCTTTTTCTCAAACTATCTCCAATGCCAGTTCTAGACGAGAACGAGGCCTTCTGTTCCAGCTCAGCTGCGCTTAGAGACCCCAGTTCAGCTGTAAACCACTTAAAAAGTTGTGTGTCCAGCAGGAGTGGTGCAGATGGTTGGGTGCCACTGTGTGATGCTGGAGCCATGGGAGAGGTACAGGTTCAAATCCTGGGTAGATCTGAACATGAAGAGGGGGGCCCCTTATGCACCAGTGATCCTAGCAGGCGGGGAGGCTAAGGGGAAGGGGGCGGATTGTGATGTGACAAGACCCTGTCAAAGATACCTATCTTACTCTCTCTCTCATGAAATAAATAAAAATAACTTCTTTTTGAGAGAGAGGTTTTTGGCTTAGGCTGTGTATGCTCACTGGAGAGAGAGAGACAGTGAGAGGGAAAGTGAGAGATCTATCACTCCTCCAGAGAGGATGGCCATGCCACAATCCTTTCTCTTCCACCCTCCTCCCGGGATCTTGAGCACACATGCACACATGCCCAGTGTGGTTTTCAAGTCACCGAGTCCAAGACTTGAACTGTGGTCAGCCAGGTGGGAGCCTGGTGACGTAGTAACTGCTACGCCATCTGCTGGTCCCAATAAAAATACATTTTAAAGTAGGTTGTGGGAGCTACAAGCTCCAGGCTTCTAGCATGTTTGAAAGGCCCATCTGATAGCCACTGTCACATGGGCTTTTCCACTAATTCTTTCCCCCTGTTGTTGACTCCAAGTACTTTTTTTTTTTTTTTTAGAGGTTTTCGCTAGAGGGCACCTGCACTTGCCAGACAGACAGAGAAAGACATAGAGACAGAAAGCAAGAAATCACCCCCCGGGGGGATGGTCATGCCGCAATCCCTTCTCCTCCAATCTCTTCTTGGGATCTTGGGCATGCACGCACACGCACCCGGCGTGAGTTTTAAGCCACCGGGTCCGGGACGCGAACCATGGTCAACCACGTGGGAGTCCAGCGACATAGCCATTACGCTAACTGCTGGTTCCTGACTCCAAGTACTTTTTAATGGGGATCAGGGTCTGTCAGACTGATGATGACACAAAACTGAGCCCTTGTTTCACGGAGCTGGGGCTCGGGGAGCGCCAGTTGCCTGTTGAGGGTGCCAGCCACCCACATCACAAACGACCGTCCCCAGGTTCCCCTCTGAACTTGGCCCCGATCAGACTGTATTCGAGTCCCAGCTGTGATTGTGTGACAGAGACACAGACACAGAGACACAACTGTAGCAGCACGCGGTCTTGTTACTCTTAACACTAAGCCCGAGAATTCCAAGCCAGCAGCAGAACCCATCCTGTTCCTGAGCCTTCTGTGGCCAGCTCTGAACTCCCAAATCACTTGATCCTTAAAATAAAGGCATGGACATTTGAGGAAAGGGGAAGAGTGCAACATGGGGCCAGCAGGTGGCATGGTGGTTGTGGGCGCTGGACTCCCACATGGCCGACTGCAGTTCGAGTCCTGGACCCGGCACCTTGCTCTCTCACTTTCCCTCTCTCTCTTTCTCTCACTCTGTCCCTCTTTGGTCCAATGAAAATAAATAAAGTTAAATAAAATAATTCTAAAGAAAAAGAAAAAGCGTGCAACGTGTCCCCCAATCGTTTCCCTTATTTTCTGCAGGAGTGAGAACACGGTGGCGGAGGAGGAGGGCTGCCGGGGCATGGATGACGGTTTTCCTGCCTTCCCATCGTCACGTTCCTACCGAGGAGATCAGAGCATTTTCGTTTTCAAGGAAGGTTCGTCCTCAGCCTGTGGTTCTCGATCGTGTGTCCTCATTTTCCTCTGAGAAGAAAGCGGTGACACAACTCTGCCCTCTAGTGGATCGGGAGCATAACTGAAAGCATGAAAAGACGAAGCCCCGGAGAACTGTTGGATCATAGGATGATTTTTGACCTTGCTACATTCTCCAAAACCGACCAGCAGATGGAGATTTTGCCCACGGTGTCCAGTCTGCACACGCAGATCGTGTCTGCAATATTCGTAATATATTATATTGAGAAATATAACAGCTGGTGAGAGGAAAAAGAAGTGATGTCGCTGGGTTTGGAGTCAGCTCTTCACCGCCCTGAAGTGTCAAAGACTAAGGTGCACCTCCCATCAGAGAGCTCACCTATCAGACCGCAATAGTGGGGCCAGCAGGAGGCGTGGTGGTTAAGGGCCTGGACTCCCACATGGCTGGCCATGTGTTCGAGCCCTAGATCTGGTGGCTTGCCTTCTCATGTTCCTTCTCTCTAGTCAAATTAAAATAAATAAATGAAGTTAAATAAAATAATTCTTCTTTTAAAATTGCAGTAACAGTGCCTACGTCATAGGAGTGCAGTAAGAACCAAGGACCTTTTGGAATCTGTTAAGATTGTATTTCGTGGATTTGGGTCACGTGGTGACATATTTAAGCACCTAGACTCAGCAGACTAACCACCTGGGTTGAAATCCACCTCTACCATCTACTAGTGATAGGATCGGGCTGTGTTTTCTGGCTCTGTGTCTCACCTGAGGGTAGAGCAGCTGCCTCACAGGGTCACTATGAACAGTAAGCGAATCCATACCTGCAAAAATGGTCAGGAAAGGGGCCGACAGGTGGCGTGGAGGTTAAAGGTGCTGGACTCCCACATGGCCAAACACGGTTCAAGTCCCAGACCCAATGGTTTGCATTCTCACTTTCCCTTTCTCTTGGATTAAACTGGAAAATAATAATAATAATAATAATAAATAAAGTTAAAATAAAAATAATTCTAATTTTAAAATATGATCAGGAAAATGTCTGTTAAAAAGTCCTCATATTTCACATTCCAACTAAAAAGTATATATTGTGTGCCTACTAAATGCACAGCACAGTGTTAAAAGCATAAACATTGTTTATAACCTGGCAAGCGAATAATAGCAAAAATAGTGAGATGTGTTAAGCATTTACAAAGTGTCCAGCTAAGAAATACTTTCTATGGGGACCAGCAGATGGTGTAATGTCTACGTCACTGGACTCCCATGCAGTCAACCACGGTTCGAGTCCCAGAACTGGTGGCTTAAACTCACGCCAGGCGCGTGTACATGTGTGCCCAAGATCCCGAGAGGAGAATGGAGGAGAAGGGATTGCGGCATGGCCATCCTCCCTGGGAGGTGATTTCTCTCTTTCCGTCTCATCCTTCTGGTGAGCACACACACCTTATAGCAAAAACCTCTCTAAAAAAACAAAACTTTCTATGGGGGCCAGCAAGCAGTATGGTGGTTAAGGGTGCTGGACTCTCATGTGGCTGACTAGTCTGAGTCCTGGACCTGGAGACTTGCTTTCTCACTTTCCCTCTCTCTTTGCCTCTCTCTGATCAAATTAATAATAATAATAATAAAGTTAAATACATGATTTCCTTTAAAAAAAGAAATATTTTCTATGTATTTCTTTGTTTGATATTAATAATAATAGCTTGTATTTATCAAGTGTTGCTAATTCATTTCATCTTTGTAACAGCCCATAAGATAAAGACTATTCTTTTTTATTTTTAGAGGTTTTTGCTATAGGGCACATGTACTTGCCAGAGAGACAGAGAAAGAGAGAGAGACAGAAAGTGAGAAATCACCCCCATGCCCTCAGGGGAATGCCCTTGCCACAATCTCTCTTCCATTCTCCTCTCAGTACTTTGGGCATGCATGTACACATGCCCAGTGTGAGGTTGAAGCCACCAGGTCCGGGATTTGAACCGCAGTTGGCTATGTGGGAGTCCAGCAACATAACCATTATGCCATCTGCTGGTACCAGATGAAGGCTAATCTTATCCTCAGTCTATTTTTTTTTTCCATCGGTAATGGCTATTTTAATTTTCTATTAAACATTCTTCCAAAAGCATTATTTTACCCCACATCTCACTGAGTTTGAATAACATTAGCATTAGAAAAACTAGGAAGGTAAATGAGGGCAATTCATTAAATTTCCATGAAAAGGGAAAATGATAACAACTCAGCCCTTTTTTGACATCCAGCAGCTCCCTCGTTTCCCCCTACTTTGTTCTTTTCCTGACTTAGATGTTATAACGTATCATTTTAATTTCCTTCTTTTAAAATTTTGCCAGAGGGTGCATGTGCTTGCTGGAAAGAGACAGAGAGAGGGAACGTGAGAAGCACCCACCACGGAGAACAGTCATGATGCATACCCCTCTGCCATTTTCCCTCCTGTTGGGATTTTGGGCACACACACACAAACTTGGTGTGTTTTTCAAGCCTCCAGGTCCAGAACTTTAACCTCGGTGTCAGCCATATGGGATCCAGCTGCCCAAGCCACCGCAGTACTAACTGGCCTTTAAATACTTTCTTACCTACGGGCCCCTGGTGGCATAGTGGTTAAGGCGCTGGACACTCCCACATGGCCGGCCACGGTTCGAGTCCTGGACCTGGTAGCTTGCTTTCTCACTTTCTCTTCTCTCTCTGTGTCTCTCTAGTCAAATGAAAAGAAGTGAATGAATGAATAAAGTGAAATAAATATTCATTACAAAAATACATACGTTCTTCCCCTTACACTCAACTACTTTGTCCCCCGACTTCACTTCACTTGTTCACATTTCCTGCGAGCAGGGACTCTGATTTGCGGCAGCATCCCCCGCGTCTAGACTAGTGCCACACAGAGGCCACTATGATAGACATTTCACGAACAATGAGTTCTTCTCTTCCACAAGTGGGAATTGAGACATGGAGCAGACAGAGCAGCTGCCTGAGGTCAGCATGGCATTGAGATGCGATTTAAACCCAGATCTGTGCTCACCCAGTGTAGCTGCGGAATTGTGGGGCCTGAGGCAGTCAAGAGAGGACAGTCAGGAGGGTTAGAGTGCAGAGCTGCCATGGAGGAGCTGTGGTTCTGGGAGGAGGAAGGCTCCCAGGAAAAGGGAGGAGAGTGTCTTTAAAGAGGCGAGCAGGACATGAAATGAAGGCACAGAGAGGGTGGGAAGAAAGGCCCAGAGACAGACAGCAACTCCACCTGCGGAGAATCTTCAAGGACATGGAATCATACATCCTGTCTAAATTTTACTCCAACCAGGCTCCTTGCATAGGTTTGCCTTAATACAATTTTCTGTATTTCTTTTTTTTTAGAATTATTTAATTTAGGGGACCAGCAGGTGGCATGGTTGTTAAGGTGCTGGACACTCCCACATGGCCAACCATAGTTCGAGTCCCAGACCTGGTGACTTGCTTTCTCACTTTCTCTCTCCTCTGTTTCTCTGTCTGTCTCTGGTTAAAATTTTAAAACTAAATGAATAAATGAATAAAATTAAATAAATAATTCTTAAAAAAAAGAAAAAGATGCTAAAAAAGAATTATTTAATTTAACTGTATTTATTTATATTTATTTTAATTTGACTAGAGAGGGACAGAGTGAGAGAGAAAAAGAGAGGAAAGTGAGAAAAAACCCCGCGAGGTCTGGGACTTGAACTGTGGTCAGCCATGTGGGAGTCCAGTGCACTTAACCACCACACCACCTGCGGGCTCCAATTTTTTGTATTTCTTTTTTTAATTATTATTTTATTTTATTTATTGTTATTGTTATTACTTTTTAATTTGCAATAGGGCACATGTGCTCATGAGAGAGAGAGAGAGAGCAAGCCATCAGGTCCAGGACTTGAACTGCTCTTGGCCATGTGAAAGTCCAGCATCTCAACCACCACATCACCTGCTGGCCCCCATTTTTTTTTTTTGAGAGTTTTTTTTTGCTATATTGAGTGTGTGCTCGCCCGACAGACAGAGACAGAGCAGAAAGCAAGAAATCAACCCCCCCCAGGGGAGATGGCCATGCTGCAATCCCTTCTCCTCCATTCTCCTCTCCGGATCTTGGGCACATACACACACGCGCCCGGCATGAGTTTGAAGCCACCAGGTCCAGGACTCGAACCACAGTCTACTACGTGGGAGTCCAGCGACATAGCCATTACGCTAACTGCTGATCCCATGGCCCCCAATTTTTTGTATTTCTAACTACGGAAATCAAAAGAACAAATATGAGTTTCCTTCAGATGTCTGGAACATGAAGCGAAAATCAATGCCTTTTAAAGTCTGGATATAATCAGCTCACCAAAATACAGACTTTTGCCGAAAGGCTTTTAAAGAACTTCTAACACACACATTAAGAAATAATAATTGGGCCTCATGGTGTGGTGGTTAAAGCACTGGATCCAACATGGACAACTCCATGGTTCGAGTCCCAGAACCAGTGGCTTAAAAAACATGCTAGGTTCATGTGTGTGCCCAAAATCCCAAGAAGAGAATGAAGGAGAAGGTATGGTGGTGTGGCCATCCCTCCTGAAAGGGGATTTCTCATCTTCCCTCTCTCTCTGTCTCTCTGGCAAGTGCACACGCCTTATAGCAAAAAACTAAAAAGAAAACAAACAAAATTTTAAAAACCAACAAAATTAAAAACTACTGACACATATTTATAAAATACAACCCTACTCCCATGTACCTGCAAACCCCTTTGTGAAAAATTGAAACGGTTTCTTGAACTTCAAAAGAGAATCTAAATTCTAGAAAAGCACATCTTCCTGGACTCAGTTTTCAATTTTTTTGTATCCTCGAATTTAATCTTTTGTAAGTTTTTTTCAGGATGATCTAAATTTGGCTTTTTAGGATGACAAGGACAGCCATTCAATGCTTTTTCTTCTCCAGTTCATTCACCCAGACACGCCAGAGCTCTGCACGTATGACACCATCTGGCAGTTCTCGGTTCCTATGACATCCTTGCCATTTCGATTAAAAAGATAAAATAAAGACATTTACCATAAGACTATACAATTAGTCAGGCAGAGAACAATATTAGGTTTTAAAATTTCACTTCAAAAAATTATAGACAACGGGACCAGCACATAGTGTAATGGTTCTATCGGTGGACTTTCACATAGTCAACCACGGTTTGAGTCCTGGACCAAGTGGCTTAAAACTCATGCAGGGCACATGTGTGTGCGTGCCCAAGATCCTGAGAGGAGAATGGAGGAGAAGGGATTGTGGTGTGGCCATCCCCCTGTGGAGTGACTTCTCTTTCTGTCTCTCTCTGTCTCTCCGGCAAGTACACGCACCCTATAGCAAAAATCTCTCTCTAAAAAAAAGAAAGTATAAACAAAATGAAGAGGCACCATTTCAAAACTTAAAGAACATAAAACTTTTAAAAAAATACATTGTAAAGACTAGCAGATGGCATAATGTTTGTGCGCCAGACTCCCACAAGGCCTACCCTGGTTCGAGTCCCAGACCCAGAGGCTTGAACTCATGCAGGGCATGTGTGCATGCATGCCCAGAATCCCAATAGGAAACTGGAGAAGGGATTGAGGTGTGGCCATCTTCCCTGGGGGGTGATTTCTTGTTTTCTATCTCTCTGCCTCATGCACGCACTCTATAATAAAAATATATTAAAAAGAAAATAAAAGGTGGGATCAGCAGATGGCATGATGGTTGTGTCTCTGGACTCTCACATGGCCAATACAGTTTGAGTACCCGTGGCTTGAAACTCATGCTGGGTACATGTGCGTGTATACCCCAAATCCCAAGAAAGAATGGAGGAGAAGGGATTGTAGCATGGCAATCTCCCATGAGGAAGTGATTTCTTACTTTCTATCTCTCTCTGTCTCTCTGGTGAGCACACACACCTTCTAGCAAAAATCTCTCTCTGAAAAAAAAAAAAAAAAACCCGAAAACACAAACATTGTAGGCACTTACTATATCGCAATTCAAAAACAAGTGGATTCCCACAGAAATCTCCAGGATCTCGAAGATGATTTTAAGTGGTACAATGAGCTGAGTTCCAACGACAGTAGATGCTGTTAATTATATTTACCTTTCATGGAGTAAACAATATTTGCTTCGGATTAACGCTCAGTTTTAAAACTCCACATGAAAGTGTTACTACTTTATCTATCAGTATTTTTCTTTTTTATAATTATTTATTTTATTTTACTTTTTCATTCTTTTTTTTTTTTTTTTAATTTGACCAGAGAGTGAGAGAGGAAGTGAGAAAGCAAGCCACCAGATTCAGGACTCGAACCCTGGTCTGCCATGTGGGAGTGTCCAGCACCTTAAACACCAGGCCACCTGCTGGTCCCCAGCTATCAGTATTTTTCAAGAGAAGGAAAAACAAAACAAAACAAACAAAAAGCAACTCTAGAGCCAGCCAGTGACGAGGTAGGTGAGGCCGCTGGCGCCCACATGGCTGACCACTCGTCGACTCCCGGACCTGATGGTCAGAAACAAGTGAGGTGCACGTATGTGCACGCCCCATGTCCCAGCGGGATGGAGAAATGGAGAAGGGACTGTGATGTGACCATGCCCCACTGGGCTTCTTTCTCACTTTTCCTCTCTCTGTCTCTGTCTCTCTCCAGCAAGCACATACACCCTGAGGCAAATTTTTTAAAATAATGTAAAACTCGGTTCTGGTCCTTCTCAGGACTCATCAAGATGGCGGAAGTGGAGAAGAAGCAGCGGACTTTGCGCAGGTTCACGTACCACGGCGTGGATCTGGACCAGCTCCTGGACACGTCCCACGAGCGGCTGATGCAGCAGGTGCAGCGCCCGGCGGCGGCGCCCGAACCGCGGACTGAGGCGGAAGGAGCACCTGCTGTTCAAGCGCCTGCGCAAGGCCAAGAAGGAGGCGCCGCCCATGGAGAAGCCGCAGGTGGTGAGGACGCACCTGCGCTACATGACCATCCTGCGGGAGCTGGTGGGCAGCATGGCGGGCGTGCACAACGGCATTACCTTCAACCACGTGGAGATGAAGCCCCAGATGATCGGCCACAACCTGGGCGAGTTCTCCATCACCGACAAGCCGGTGAAGCACGGCCGGCCGGGCATGGGCGCCACCCACTCCTCGCGCTTCATCCCGCTCAAGTAGCCAGCCTGGCCAATAAAGGCACTCATCCCTGAAAAAAAAAAAAAAAATCTAAAAAAGGCACTCATCCCTGAAAAAAAAAAAAAAATCTAAAACTCTAGATTATCATTCAAGATCATTCACATTTACAATAAAGGTAACTCACATTCAGTTGGTGAATGTAGGTGCAAATGCTATGGATATCTTTATTTACATTTTTTTCAACTTTCTGTAGGCTAGAATTATTTACATTTATAATTGGGAGAAGTGGTGGGAATTAAAACCCAGAATACAACACGTATTCCTGCCTTCATCACTCTTTTCCACATTATTCTGTAGGTCCTCATCAGTGTAAGAAAAAGTGAAGAATTATTAAAAGTATTAGAAAGGAAGGAACAGGGGCCAGCAGGTGGCTAAGGACACTGGACTCCTACATGGCTGACTCCGGTTTGAATCCCGGACCTGGCGGCTTGCTTTCTCACTTTCCCTTTCTCTCTGTCTCTCTATAGTCAAATTGAAATATAAATAAATAAATAAATAAAGTTAAATAAAAGTAATTCTGTTAAAAAAAAAAGAAGAAAGGAACAAACAGTTATTATTCACAGATGATGTTATTGGCTACACGGAAAACTCAGAACAGAGCCAGTACCACACCAGCAGGTGGCGTCGTGGTAAGGCAGCTGGATTCCACATGGCCACCTGCATGGTTCAAGTCCCAGACCCAACGATTTAAAAAATACACCAGGCATGTGTGCATGAGTACCCAAAATCCTGAGAGGAGAATGGAAGAGAAGGGATTTGGGCATGGCCATCCTCCCTGGGAGTACTTTGTCATCCTCCACCCCTGTTTTACTCTAGCAGGTGCATGCACCTTATAGCAAAACTAAAAGAAAAAAGAAAATAAGGAAAGAAAAAGAGGAAAATTGATGGACATATTAAGTCAGGACCAGATGGTGGTGCAGTGGTAAGCAGAACTTGGCAAGTCTGGACCCACATGGGAAAGTCCCTGGTTCGTATCCCAGCTCATCCCTGTGCATGCCAAGCACACACGTGTGTCTGTGAGCTGGACTAGCTGAGCGTGGGAGTGGGTCACAGCAAGAGGGTCCTGTTGGGCGTGTCTTTCTCTCGCTTTCCTTCTCTCACGGAAGAAATAAATAAATAAACTTTAATTAATTTACATAGCAGTATGACTGGACATAAAATCAACTTCATTTCTGTACCCTAGTAAGTGCAATTTAAATACCTATAAGATTTTAAAGGATCATTCATCTTATTATTTATTATTAAATTTGACCAGAGAGAGACAGAGAGAGAGAAAGAGAGGCAATGAGAAAGCAAGCCACCAGGTCCAGGACTCGAACCACAGTTGGCCATATGAGAATCTAGCACCTTAACCACCATGGCATCTGTTGGTCCCTACATATAAGCTTTAAAATAGCAAGAAAACTTCAAAAACTTAGGAATAAATCTAATTAGAGATGCATAAGAAAAATTTTAAACTTTTAGAAAGAAGTTTAAAAAGATCTATAATTTTAAAAAAATACCCACCTTCATGTCCATTCATTAATTTTTTGCAGTGATAGGGGGTGTGTACGTGCTCAGGTGCATCCAAGTGAGAGAGAAGCACCCTTGACAGGGTCTTGCTGCAAGCCCCCTTCCTCATCCCTCCAGCCCCTCTGGATCCTGGGTGCCTGTGTACATGCCCCATGGATTTTCAAGCTGATGGCGCTCCTTCTTTTGAATTCATTTTTTTGAAAAATGATTATCAGAGAGCACATAGGCTCACCAGTGATTGAGAGAGAGAGAGAGAGAAAGAAAACTCCCCAGTGAGGTATGGTCACACTGCAATCCCTTTTCCTTATTTCTCCATCCCATCAGGATTTTAGGCATGCATGCACATGTGCCTGGCATATCTTTTAAGCCTTTATGACTGGGATTCAAACCGCAGTCAGTCACAATGGTATCCAGCTCCCTATGCACAGGGCTTAACTACTGGGGCAGCCCGAGATTTCCAGCTATTCTTTTATTATTATTATTATTCATTTAACTCCATTTGTTATTTTTTAAAAGAAATATTTTATTTAACTTTATTTATTTATTTATTTATTATTTGACCAGAGAGGGACAGAGAGAAAGTGAGAAAGCAAGCCACCAGGTCTGGGACTTGAACTGCAGTTGGCTACGTGGGAGTACAGTGCCTTTAACCACCATGCCACCTGCCAGGCCTTATTATTATTTTTTAATTTGATGAGAGAGAAACAGGGAAAGCGAGAAAGCAAGCCACCAGGTCCAGGATTTGAATTCGAACTAAATTCGGCCGCAGGGGAGTCCAGCACCTTAACCACCACACCACCTGCTGACCCGCTCCAGAGGGTGCCAGGCTGGACATGCTCCACATTGACCTCCAGCTCCACTCTTCCTTTACCTCCATCCCGTCCTGAGCCCAGGAGGTTGACTGCATCAACCGTCTTCTCAAGCCTCTGTCTCCCTGGGTTCAGCCCTACCGTAGCTCTGGCGGCGGGCTGACAGGTGAGAGAGGTCTGGCCTCTTTCTTGCTGGTTTAGTGCTGGTTAGCAAAGGCCTTCCTAAGGTGGTGGCTTTGTCCCCTGGTCTGATCTATACTCTTTTCTCTTTGGGATCCAACCACCCTGCCTAGGCACAAGGGGACTGGAAAACATAAAGGAACCAGTTGAATCTATGGTGGCCCTCACTGTCCCAATCACAGAGGCTCCTGTAACAGCCTGTCTTCTTGAGTACTAGGCCAAGAACACGACTCACAAAATCTTCCCTAAAACTCAGGAGAAAGAAGGCACTCCCAGATTTGAAGATACTCACCTGTCTTTTCCTGGTGAGTTTCTTCTTGCTGAAGAGGCTAGGGAAATGGGAGGGAGGTACTTTGAGACAACCACCTCCAGATTAATACCCAGTTATATTCCCAGAAACTCTCTTTTGTTTACATTCTGTCTTTCGGATGAGTGTTTCATCAATATCATTAGAATCACCTCCCACAGTCTGGCCTATTTACACAATCTGTTTTGACAGTTCTGAGCAGAAGGGTCCCTAAAGGAAATAATAGATACCACCTTTTCATTGTATTTTAAACAGATTCTGCACTCTGTGATCTCAACTTAATGATGTTCAGCTCCAGAGCACAAAAGCACACTTCCAAACATGGCTGTGCATTTCTGCTTTCTGGCTCAACTCACGCTTCTCTGTGCTTTTCTACAACAGCTCCGAAGCCTCTACGACGGCCTTCTAAATGTTGAGTGATGAGCACGGACTATGTGGTTAACTAGATTAACTTTCACTTTTGCAGCAGAAAGCTGGAATCCTAGAAGTAATAAGCTAAAGAGTGTGCTTCAATTTTAGATGTATCAGATACAGACAAAAGACTAAGACAATCAGCAGTAGGCGAGCAGGTGACATGGTCATTAGGGTGCTGGATCCCACATGGCTGACTGTGTAGTTCGAGTATAGCCCCAATGGCTTGAAAGGCATGCTGGGTACGTCTCCCAAAAGGAGAATGGAGGAGAAAGGACTGCTGCGTGGCCATTCCCCCTGGGGGGGGGGTGATTTCTCACTTTCTGTCTCTCTGTCTCTCTGTCTCTCTTTCTGGGGAGTGCAAAAGCCCTATAGCAAAAACCTCTAAAAAAAAAACCACAAAAAACAAAAACAAAAAAAAAACAAGCAAACAAAAAAAAATACCTCTCCAAAATAAAAATAATAATAATTTTTTAAAAAAAACTCATGGAAGAACTCTTATGGAAAGCATAAGTAATAAAAAGGATTATGAATCTGAGGGTTATGACAGAAGAGGGAGGTAAAAATGGTTTATTTTTTGCTATTTAGTCTGTAGCCAGAGAAAGGTTTGAGGACTTTGAGGGGGGGAAGAAGTGGGGGAAAGCTGGGGTCCCTTCCCAGGACTCACAGCCCAGACTTTCTGGAACTGGGGAAGAATCGGTGACTTAGACTATCAAGGGAATGCTAAAAGTAACGAGGGTAGATTTTAACATGTAGATTCCATTGCTGGGATCCTGCCCCCTTCCCCATCCCAAACATGGAATTGTGACTATTCCACAGACTTCCAGGCAGCCAGAATGTTTGTGGCAGGGGTCTGTCTTTGTCACCATTTCTTCACAAATTGTCCCAATATATTAATGCTATGAGAACATGGCCTTCAGAGACAGAAAGCGAGAAATCCCCCCCCGGGGGCATGGCCATGTCACAATCCCTTCTCTTCCATTCTCCTCTGGGGATCTTGGGCACATGCACCCAGTGTGAGTTTAAGCCACTGTCCAGGACTTGAACCATGGTGGGCTACATGGGAGTCCAGTGACAAAGCCATTATACCAACTGCTGGTCCTTAAAGATTATTTATTTATCTTATTGTTATTATTATTGAAAGTCTGCTATAGAGCACATAAGCTCATCAGAGAGAAACAGAGACAGACAGAAAGTAAGAATGTAATGTCCGGGCCATCAGGTCCAGGACTTGAACCACAGTCAACCATGTGGGAGTCCATTGCCTTAACCACCATGCCACCTGCTGGCCCTCTTCATATGGGTTCTTAAAATATATTTTTGAAGAGTCAGCAGATGGCTTGGTGGTTCAGGTGCTGGACTCCCACAGAGTCAACTGCAGTTCAAGTCCCAGATCCAGCAGCTTGGGGCTCACGCTGGGTGTGTGTGCCCAAGGTCCTGAGTGGAGAAGGAGGAATTATGAGTGTTCATCCCCACTGGGGAGGGCTTCTTGCTTTCTATCTCTGTTTCTATTTGTCTCTCTAGCGAGCACACATGCCCTACAGCAAAAATCTCTGGGTACACATGCTCTTCACTAAGAGACAGAGAAAAGGGGAAGAAAAGGCACCCCTCATGGGGAACGGTCATGCTGCAATCCCTTCTCTATTTCTCCTCCTTTTGGGATTTTGAGTATGCACATGCAGCCAGTGTGTCTCTGTCTCTCTGCTTCTCTGGCGAGTACCTGCGCCCTATAGCAAAATTCTCAAAAAAAAACCCACTTGAGACCAGTAGCTATGTGGTGGTTAAAGGTGCTGGACTCCCACATCGACACCCCTGGTTCGAGTCCTGGACCTGGCAGCTTGCTTTCTCACTTTCCCTTTGTCTCTCTCTCTCTCTGGTCAAATTTAAAAAATAATAATAACAAATGGAATTAAATAAATAATCCTTTAAAAAGGAAAAGAAAAAAGTGAGAAGCCCTTACAGTAGGGAAGGCTCTTACCCTCGGCGGCCACCAGATGGCGAAGGCTGCCCGCGGCGCAGAGCAGAGCCTGGTGGCGCCCCAGCCCTGCGCCTAGCGCTGCAGCCAGACCTGGAGGCCACCGGACAGGCTCGGCTCGCCAGCGGTGTGGGGAAAGTTTAAAGTCACAGAAGTTACTAGGCGAGCCCGGCTGCCTCCGCAGGGCTTCCAGAAAGAGGGTTCAGGCGGTGGAGGACAATGAAAGTGGGGGGTGCTGCCTAAAATAACCAGTGCCGCCCAGAACTCCACCAGACGCGGGGCTCTTTGGAGACGATCGGCGGAGCTCTGCTCACCTCTGGGGCCGCCGATCCCTTCCCCTGGCGAACTCGATCCGCGTCCTCGGCCACACGCAGGATCCCAGGGGTCAAAGGGAAGTGCGTGTGCGTGTGTGCGCGCGTGGGGTTCGCCAGGAGTTCACTTTTAAGCCGCGAGAAGGAGAAACTCGGTCGCCACGGAGGGCACAGTCCCCATCTGCGGAAACGCACACGGCGTGACCGCCGGCGGCCCCAGAGCCGCTCTGCCCGCGCGCCCGCGGGCTGTCCCGCTGGTATTGGGTTCGAGAGCGCGGGAAGACCTGCTAACCCCAACGGGTGCCCTGGTCCCAGGCCTCAGCAAGCGGCCAGAGGGGACCTGACCCCCGACCGCCATGGGCGCAGAGGGACAGCTTTCTCGAGATGAAGTCTTCCCGCGCTGGCCGGGCGGAGCTCGAATATTTGAAAAGCCTAAACTTGAGGGATGGGGGTGGGTTATTTCATAGGAGACTGACGTTCACATCAACAGGTTTTTGCAGATTGCCCTTATAAAAGTCTCCCGGTGACTTGGAACTCTCCAGGGGGTGACGGATAAACTTCTGGAGTGAGCGTGCAGGGCGGGGGCGGGCAGAGCGGCGCGAGTCCCGAATCCGAAAGATGCCGCGTCCGGGCGAGTAGAAAAGGAATGATTTTATTTTGGGGGTCCAGGCTGGTGGCTTAATGTCGCGCAAAAGCAAGAGACACGCGGGAATGTTTTTGTTCCGGAGCGTTTCCATGACACCCACGGAGATGAAAATAAATTGCACCCCTTCTCCTCCCCATGTTTGATTCAGAAAGAAGCAAGAGACCGCAGAGGAGACCGCGAGTCTGCCTTTACCCAGGCTTAAAAGCGACTCCAACGCAGCAGGAAAGTAAAGAGACTCGAACCGAAGACAGCCTTGGCCTCGACACTCGATTTCGGGGTAGGGACACCGTCGCTGCAGACTTGACACTGACTCCAAACCCAACCCCAAAAGGCGGGAAATACGGCGCGCTGTGGTCTGCAGCTTCCCCGCCTCCCCAAGTTCTTTCCTGACTCTTCCCGCCTTCCCCAGTTTTCCTCCCAGATTCGGGCGGCTCCCCACCCCACCCCCAGGGAGCTACACCCTCTGCCCGAGCAATTCTCGGCTTCTCCATCTGGGGGAATCCTGGGACCGGGGAGCGAACTCGTGCCGGGGCGGGGTGCGAGGGGGGAAGGTCGTCAAAGCGGAGAAATCCAGGGACTACGTGGGGGCTGCTTTTTCTTCTCTTTCCTTCCTCTCTTCTTTTTCTCTTTCTTTCTTCTCTCTTTCTTTTTTCTTTCTCCTTTTTCTTTCTTTCCTTCCTTTTTCTTTTTTCTTTCTTTTCGTTATTCTTTCTTCTTTCTTTCTCTTTCTTCTTTCTCTTTTTTCTTTCTTTCATTCCTTCTTCCTTTCTTCTTTCCTTCCCTTGTTGACCTCCAGCGAACAACCCCAAAGAGGCGATGTCGAGCACACACGTGCACTACGACAAATCACAGTTTTCCTACCTCCGGGTCGAGTCACCTTGGCCCCGTGTTTTCCCTCTCTCCTTGCAGTTTATGCATTTTTTTGTTCGGGGCAAGAATGGAGACGCGAACCCTGGCGAGCCAGCTGCGCCCCCAAGCCAGCGTCCCCGCCCTGCGCCGGGAACACACCGCCCGCGCCCGCGCAAACGCGGGGACCCTGGCTGAGACTGTAAACAAACGGGGCGCCGAGCCCTTGATCTTTATTTAAATCGAGCCTAGTTTATCGGTGTCATCCCAGGAGGATTAATTAGATACATCTCTTCACAATTTGGTGTCTGACACTCCATCTTAGGAATGCCTTATCACAAGGTGTTAATTGGGGCCGCTCAGCCACTTACGTTCCTATTAAACACCGTGAGGGACTTTTCACAAGTACCAGGTTCTTTTTACTGTACGGTGCAAAAATATACAGGGCTCGAAATAGACCAGAGCCAGAGTCGGCTTTATCCCGGCAGGGATGAGCATTTCCGGGGGGCAGACGGAGCAGACCCCCTGGTTCGACATTCCATCACACCTCCCCAGAAGCCGACGGTCGGAGGCTGACGCAAGGGCGTGGGGTGGGACAGGCTGCGGGTTAGGGAGGATGTAAACCCCCCTTTCCGCGTTTCCATCCATTATCCGCAATCAGCATATATTAAACAAGCACAACTCTGCAATATTTTCACCCCTGGTGTCTCAGGGAAATTCGGGGCGGCTTTGCCAACGCGTTTTGAGCAGCCAGGGTCCAAAAGGCGGAGGGAGAGTCCGAACAGCCAAGGTCAGGGGCGTCGCGGGAAGAACTGGGGTCCCAGAAGAATGGGGAAGGGAGACGGGACGGTCGAGGGACAAGCTCCTGGCGGCCCTAATTGGGCGCAGGGGGGAGGAGATGCCGGCTGATTGCTCGCCTCCCAGAAGCTAATCCTCTTAGCAGCTGCATTTCCGCGCCACGCAGTTAGCAAAATGACCCTCCCGGCCAGACCTTTACCCGGGAGCGTCAGGAGGGGGCTGGAAAGGTTTGCAAGCTGGGCTGGAGGCCGTCGTCTGATAAGCCTGGCGGGATGTCTGGCGGGGGCACAAAGGCCCTCCGCCCTGCTCCTGGGTAGCTCGGCGGCCGGCCCAGGGTTCAGGCCCAGGATGGGGTGGCGGTCCTCCCGGGTGCCCGGAGCCAAGTCGTGCGCGCTAAGCGCGGTCTGCAGAGCCCCGACGAGCGGCCGCTTGCACCCTGCTCAGAGCCGCGCTGGCCGCATCCCCCGAGCCCCGGGCGCGGTTTGGCTGCGGGCAGAGGCAGTCGGGCAGCAGCTACGCGAGCGGCCCGCGGCG
>NW_006159865.1:822822-827706 GCF_000334495.1 Tupaia belangeri chinensis | reverse complement strand
CCCGAGTCCCGGCTCGGAAGGAAGCCGCAGGTGGGGAGCACCAACGCGGCGCTTCCGGTACCCGGAACTCGTGGGCGCTCAAAGGACTTGGGGATGGGGAGTTCCCGGGGACCCTCTGTGGGCCCAGGGATGAGTGGTCCCAAGTAAGCCTAGGAAAAAGCCCTAAGTAGCCTGGGGCAGGGACAACACTGAGACCTAAGGGCCAAGGGTGGAGATTTTTTTGAGGTTTAGATTAAGACTAATGCGGGCAATCTATCTGCCTGCCGGCAAACACTCCCTCTCCACCACCCCCAGCCAACACCCATTGTCCAGACTTCCCAGTGCGGTGAGGAAATAACTCCATTCATCTTCCAGGGGGAAAAAAAAAGAAGATAAACAAAAGCATCCCCACCCCTAGGTCCTCTGGACTACAGTAGCCAGTTAAGACATTCTGGAACCTTCCATGGGGGGAGGGGAGGAGAAGCAGTGTTCACCCTGGAAAAGGATGGAGACAGAAGCAAAATGAGATCTTTTCACCAAAGATTCCAACCCACAGTACAGAAGACAGAGCTCTGCCTGGTCCCTTATTGTACCACATTTATTAAAAATGACTACGGTTGTACATAAAAACCCAAGGTCTCTGAAAAGCCTACAGCTGTGGCATCAGGTTTTAGTACCTTCACGTTACCTAGTTGGGGAGAGGGGGGGATGGCGAAGAGGAAGAGACAGGAGTGTTCCTTAAACAGGGTTCAAGTTAGTACAGAGTAGCTGAGTACATTCTTCACTATCTAAGAAGTAAACAGATGATTCCCAAAGATCGTGGGGAGGATGGAATGATGTCTTTGCCCCTGCAGCTGTTAGGTGATCCGCAAATTCATTACAAAGCCAAAGCACCAATTTTACATGATCTCAGACGCGTAGGTAGACTATTTCTACAATATATTCCACATTATTCTAGAGTGTATCTAACCACACACAACTGTACACTTTTAAATTTTCTTTTCATTTTTTTTTTTTTTTTGGTGACTCCCCTCCCTTGTCCCCTTGTCCTCTTGAGTCCTACTGGCCACCCCAGCACACAGCAGAGGCTTAGCAAGTTTTAAGTGAGGCAGTTGTGGACTAGGGCAACCATGGCTTTATGGGAAAAGCCTGCAAGGAATCAAGTCAAGTAAACCACTGCTTTTGTACAAAAGTGTTTCTTGACTCCCAGGCCGAACCTCTTTTTGCCCCTGGCAGAAGGTGACAGCCAAAAGTCCCCTGTTGAAGCTTAAGGCTCTGCCTTTCTCTTCCAGAAATAAAATACCCCAACACTCTGGGTTTCTGTTTGCTTAAAAATGTACAAAAAAAAAACAAAAAACAAAAAAACACAAAATGAGCATCGAAGATTTTTCATTCATTAGCTAGGACTGGGTACTCAGTCGTCACCACTTGCTTCTCAAGAATGTTTAGTGTCTCCGATAAATACATCCAGGACCTTGAATAACTTTCGGATTTTTAAAACACATGAAATCCTCCATTCCTCTTACGGAAAAGAAAAATGCTCGGTTTGTTTCAGTTACCTGCAGCAATCAGAAAACTTTGGCACCTTCTTTTAGAGAGAATTGCACGCAACAGGGTGCATTAAGGTGGAAGGCAAACGTCTTTTTGGCAACCTAGGCAAAAACCACAGAACACACCACCAGGTCCATCTGCACAGAGTTAGCTAATTGGTATGAGGTTAGCAGAACTCTCTAGGGAGTTGTGTAGAAAGCGTAATACCCCCCCATGCCTTTCGAGGTGTCTTTACTGTACTCTTCAGCATGAATGTCCTCACACTTGACGGAGGGAGAATTTTCGTTACTGGAGGTGCTGGGGGACAGCCTCCTTCGCTTACAAGCGCTGGTGTATACCCCTGAATCGTTGGAGTCTAGAGACTTGATGGAAGGGGGTGTCTCTATCCAAGAAGAGCCCATTTCCTCTTTGACTTTCTCCTTAGAGAGTTGATCTTCTGAGAACACAGTGGGGCTCGTTCTGGAGGTCCACGGGAGTCCAGCGGCCATCTTTCTCTGATAAGAACCTCGACCTCCCCACCCTGCCATTGCAGGGAAGGTAGGGTCAGGGTAGTACCCCAGGGCATGGGACGTCTGGAGGGGCAAGGATTTAATACCATATGGGAGCAAGGTGCTGGAAGTATATTCAGATTCATAGGACCCGATGTCTAGTTTGTTGGTCCCGGGTTGCTGGACAGGTGTGACAAGCCACCGCTGGGGAGGGTTGGCCACCTCTTCGCTCTGTTGGGGTGAAAGGAGGCCGTTGGTCTGTGGCACGGTTCTCTCGCCATTATAATATCGGGCTTGAGGTAAAGTGCTGACGAAGGGTTCCGGGAAGAAGGACTGAACGCTGTACCGGCCTCCGGGGACAATCTGATGGGATCTAGGAGAATCCGTAGGAGATGGAGTTAACCTGTCATTTTCGGAAGCGGTGTACATGCTACAATACAAAGAGAAACACTTAAAAAAAAAAAAAAAAAAAACCAAACCACCTCCCAGAAATGAAAACGGCTTGTGTGGTCTGTTTTCTGCACTGGGGTTACCTACACCGGGTCTGCTGGGTTGGAGGAACAGAGGCAAGAAAACTACTGGCCCATTTTAGCTGGACTCCAAGCCCATCAGAAAATCTCCCACCATTTAAGAAAAAGTTTCCTCTAGGCATTAGTATTTAAGCCAAAGAAAATCCACCTTTGCAAGTTCTGGAATATGGAACATGAACTCAGAACAGCTTTCCCTGGTCAGTGGGATGGAAAGAACATGGGCCCTGCTGTAAGAAAATCCAGATTTTAGACAGCGGGATGTGGCTATTTGATGTGAAAATGACATCCTTTTAGTTTCAGGTTTTTCTTATGTAAAAAACTGGGGGGGGGTAGGAGTAATAATATCTGCTCTGGTGGGGATAAAAAAGTTGGATCAAATGAAAAGGGCCCTGTATATAAATGCAGATGCTTAACATCTCAAATCTCCACTCACATGTTAAAAAAAGAAAGTTCCTCAGTTTTAAGCCCTTAACATTTCTTTAGAAATGAACAGAAACCCTTCTGTGAAAATTCTAAAGCAAGATTAGTCAAAGCAAAAAAGAAAAAAAAAATGCAAAAATAAAAATAGGCAAACATCCTCAACAGGAGAGCTCTCCCTAGAATGTTCTCAGCAAAGGGTCTGATGACGTATGGTATGTCTCGTTCAAAGAGGACCACGCAAGTCTGAATTAACAGCCGCACTTACGAATCATAGTTGTCCCTGAAGCCTTTTGCAAAGGGGTTATGATCAATCTTTAGCTGAGTAATCTAGATAGGAGAGAAAAATAGCGGTTGAGTGCTTTAATATGCTGCGCCCTAGCTTCAAGACTCTCACAGTGTCTGGACACTCACGTCAGTGTTTTGGTAGGCCGTCACAGCAATGAACTGTGTTTCTGAGAACGTGAAGGTCTGTGTCTTTAAGGGTTCGTTCAAGTCCTCCACACCATCCTCTGTGACTTCAACGATGTGCAGCCGTGGTTGGTATTTGTGTAAAGATTGTAAGACTATCATCTGGAAATGGTAAAGAAAAAAAAAAAAAAGTTGCCAAACTTAAAAAGTCTGGGGTGGGGGTGTGAACAAAAATAGATACGTTAGCAAATGACATATTTTGGAATGGGACTCCTCTTGGTTTTCCACCCGCGGCTTGCTTGCTTTTTCCTTTTGATCACCATTTTAAAGAGCTCTATTCCCACTTTCGAAACGTTAAAACAAAGCTGGGTATGTGTGTTTGGTAAAAACAAAAGTAGTTCTCTTGGTTTCCTAAGTCATCAAAATATTTCAGTGTTTCTTCTATTCCTAACAGTCATTAGCTAGGCCTGTTCCTGAAATCCAGGAAGAAAGTGAAAATGAGGAAGGTCAAAAGAAAAAAATCAAGGGTGGCAGACAGAGGAGCACACAGGTCACAACGCGGATTTTAAATACAATGGAGTCCTTAGAAAAGACACCCCATCCCCAGAAGACACCCCCTTCTCTGTCACCCTACCTGGGTGTTGTTGTTATTCGCGCCTTTGTTATTGGTGAGTTTTAACTTCCCAAAGGAAATCTCCTGTCTCATCCAGTGGGAACCAGTATTGGGAGATTCTGGGTGAACATACATTTTGTTGCCTAAGAGAAAATGAAACAAAACACAAAACCCAAGAACACAGGGCTGTTGACAAATGGAGACAGGGGAGGGATGTCTTTTAGCTATGGGCAAGACCAAAGAGCTGGCCTTCCAGCACAAATCTCCCAGCCATGTCAGTTAGAAGAAGCCAGTGAGACCAGTGGACCTCCATAGATGCCCCTCCCAGGACGGCCCCCCAAAGCTTCCAGTCTTTCTTCCACCAAGTACTCATCTCAACAGTACCTCAACATTTTAAAATGGAGGTCACAGGAAATAACTCTTGAGGAGAAATCAATCTGGAACCTTCTATAGCTACAAGGGTAACACCTGAGGAAAGGCTGCTGGACTTTTATGAGTGAACTCAATATCCGCTCAAGGATTTCTCTATGCATAAGAATGCCTGGAGCTGTCCCCGGACAGTTTAAGACAATTCATTTTTGACACGTAGAGTTTAGGCAGGGTCATGGTTAAAGGTTCTCTCTCTCTCTATTGGGGACTTCAAAGAGTTTGTGGAGAGAGAGAATTAAAGTACTTGTTTATTTGGGGTACAAAACATTTTTTGAATTCCATGCATAGTTTTTTGATAATAGGCATTTTCCTAGCTTTTAAAAAAACTCCTTGTACGTATTGAGCAGGCCAGAAATCTGACTTAGCAATTCCCCTATCAAACAATCAACACAAAGGGACTCATACCTACACCTCTAGGCCCCAGAATGGGGGGGGGGGGGGGCGGGATATAATGGTGTGTGTTTTT
>NW_006159865.1:821181-822548 GCF_000334495.1 Tupaia belangeri chinensis | reverse complement strand
GAAGGGGGGGGGGGGGGGTGCTAGATATAAATGTGAGTTGTTTTGAGCCAAGAGTCCCCATTTCCTCCCTCTCGGGGCTCCTCTCCTCACCCTGCATGTTATTGTCGGCTTTGCCGCAGGTCACCCACTTGCCTCCCTGGAAGCGCCAGTGGTTGGGGTCTGCCAGCACCACCTCTACGAACACGTTGTAGTGGGCGGTGGGATTGAGTCCGTTTATGTTGAAGCTCAAGAAAGGAAACATACGCCTATACAAGAGAACAGAACCAGAGTAAGCGACTGAACCCGCCCAGACCCAGCGGGAAGGTTCCTCTGCACCTGGTATAGACAGGGTCAGGGTCGGCGCACGACATTTAGAAAAGCCTGCAACGGAGGCGATCTGGGAGAAAAGGTGACTGGAGACTGCGGAAAACACTTCTGAGTTGGCAATTCTCGCAACGTCTTCCTTTTTCAGAAGCAATTTCTTCCACACTCTCCCCATTTGCCGTACTGCTAAGCCTGTCTCCACTCACGTCCCCAGCCCTTCCAGATCCTCAGTAACGCTTCTCCCGAGATGTTAAAAATTATCCATTTTTAAACGCGCAAGAATCACAGAACATGATGTGTTACACACACACACACGCACACACACACACACACACTTTAGGCTAAAAGTCCCCCCCTATGTTCCTTTTCCATCATCCCCCACACTTTCCCCAGAAACAGCCACTGTGAGCGGTTGGATAGGCGTCCAAACTTTCTTACGCTACCAATGCCGACGGGATCTAGCTCCAGGGCCTGTCTAACGACCCATGTGGACAACTTTTCCCGGCCGCGTTCAATCCCTCATGCCCATCTCCCAAAGGCACCCGGTGTAGACCCTGGCGCCTAAATCTGCAGGAGCAGACGTCCTGCGCTCAGGTGGCCAGCTCTCGCGCCCTTCCCGCTCCATGCCTCCTCGCCAGCGTGCAGGGACCCGCACACCCACAAGCCGGCAGTTAATCTAACTTGGTGGACAGGCCGGAATGCCCACTTCGCCTCCTTGGTAGTCCAGGTGAGGATGATCAGAGGCTCGCAGTCGGGACAAGCTGCCGGTGCCTGGACAGAGGCGCGCTGCGTTGGAGACGTGGTGTCCCCGTTTATCGCGCGCGGGAACACACTTGGAGCAGAGCGTGCAGAGTGAGCGCAGCTCCTCAACCCCAGCCTTCCCCAGGACTACGCGTTCACGCTTTACCCCCGCACCCAGAGACGCCCCTCCACCCCGCGCTCACCTGCCCTGCTTGGTAATGATCATCTCGGTTTGGTGACGGTGGAATTTGAGCCACAAAGGCCGGTTGCACAGGTAGACGTGGGCGCGGAAGCCGGAACAGGGAACTACCCGGCCCCCTCCT
>NW_006159865.1:820774-821013 GCF_000334495.1 Tupaia belangeri chinensis | reverse complement strand
GGGAGGCCCCGGGGGGGCGCCAGGGAGCCGTAGGGGTAGCGCGCCCCGTTGGGGGCCGGGTATACAGATCCGTGGGGTGCCCCAGCCGCTGCCTGGTACGGGAAGAGCGAGCAGGGAGCAGCCAGCTCAGAGCCCTGAGGCCCGGGGGACTGGAGGTAGTAGCGCTCCGAGCTCAGGCTGTCCATGGAGTAGCGCGCGGTGGCGGCGGCGGGGGCGGCCGCGGCGGGGGGCGCGGGTGG
>NW_006159865.1:756833-820729 GCF_000334495.1 Tupaia belangeri chinensis | reverse complement strand
GGGCCCCCCGCCCGGGCGGCTGCGGGCTCCCCGTTCCCGGCTTCGCACGCGAGGCTGCCGGAGAACTTCTTGGGGGCTTTGTCTAAGTCCAGCCTCTGCGGCGACGGGGCCGCGCCCCGCGCGCTCTCCAGCGGGTAGAAGTGCGCGCCAGGCAGGTTCACCGAGCTCACCAGGAGCTGCTCCCCTAACTGCATGCTTTGCAAGGCGCAGACCGCAGCTGGCTGCTTCCTCTCCTGCCGCGGCCTTATTATAAAGGCAGGATGGGGGAGCCAGCGCCCTCTTCCGAGGGGAAGGTAACTTCCCCTTCCTTCCGCGCTCGGGCTACCCACCTGCCGACTGGCGGGCAGCTACCGGGCGCTCTCGTGCGCTCCGAATCCAGCGTGTTTTCCTCTAGGAAAGCGCACTGAGTTAGAAGGCAGGAGGTGGAAACTGCCCCTCAGTGAGCGCTCTCCTTTGCCTTCCCCGTCCCTCTCGACTGTTTGGACCCCCAGCCTCCACTCACTCTCTGGAAGCAGACTTGATCTTTGTCCCCAACCACCCTCCAGCCCGCTCCTCTCTGCCCCCGCCTGACAGTCGAGTTGACCACTTGGAAACTTGCAGGATGTCACTGGCTGCTTTATATACGCGCGGCCAGGGAGGGGCTTCGCGGCCCCACAGCCCGGGGACCCTCCGATTGGCTGATGGAGGTGACACTAATTCAATTAGGCATTTACTAATTGGATCAAGTCGTCTGTGACTTTCTTTTCCTTTAGCCTGATCTTCCCCCCCCCCCTTAGAGACTCTGTCCCGCTGTGAGAATCAATCCTGGTGTCTGTATTTTGCCGGAGTTTGGGGGAACAGGGTTTGAGGTCTCCGTGGCGGGGGCCCATCCTGGGCCCAGAAGTCACCTCTGCGCTTTGCGCCGGGGAGTGCAGTGGCGCGGGAGCAGGTTTTAAAGGCTGCCAGCTGACCTGCTTGCTGGAGCTGGTCCCCGAGGGGGTGGGGAACCGGGCCGAGTTGAAGACAGGCCCAGGGAAGCCTCTTTCCGTCAGAAGCTGTAACTTCAAGGCGCACCTTTCTTTCGTCGGAGAAGGACTCCCTGGAGCACGTCTGTTCGAGCCCATCCTCTTACGCAGTGGAAAGTGTTTGTGGGAAGGAACCTTGCGCTCGGTTTTTTGGGTATCGGGGTGCCATGAACACACCACCCTTAAGAACTTAAATTCTTGAGAACTTAAGCTCCCAGTTTCTGAATCTGAAACCCTGGTGGGGTGGGATACTGAGGACAAGAGTGAAACGAAGCGAGTTAACTAAGCACTTACGCGTATACCCACGCCAGCGCGCCAGCTTTCGCGAGGCAACCCCTTGGACTCCCCAAGTTCAAAATCCACGCGACACAAGTTTTTCCTAAATGCCAGATCCCTCCTCCCCACCTTCGGTGGGACCTGACACCGAGAAACAAAGGTTCTCCAGCATCCGCGCGGCTGAGACTCCCTGCGCCCCTCTGTGGCACATAACAGAAGGTAGAATAATTAGTGAAATAATCAGTTTGATATTGAATTAAGCCCCGTAGCCCCAGCTGCCTGTCTCTTTGCTGCGTTTCCGCAGATAGAGTTAAGAGCGGTGCCGTCATATTTTATTGTTTTATTATTACGGGGGGGGGGGGGGTGTGCGTAAACGTTCCGTTGCGGATAGGGAGGAACCCGAATATTCGCTGTTCCTAAGCAATTACGGACGCCGCTAGTAATCGCTCCGGGAGCACATTTTCCGGCTGAGATGTTGGAACTCGGCTTTCCCACCGAAGGCGATCACACGGGAAACTCTGCGCCCACAACAGATGAGGTGGCGGCAGGGTATTCTGAGAGCGCGCACGCCCGTGTAGAACAGCGCCGAGCTCTCCAAGTCAGGTTCAAAGCCCGGCAGCGCCGACTCCGCACCGCTAGGTTAGAGGGCCAGGCGCGCTGCGGACTTGCCAGGGCACTGCTCGCAGTTTTGGTGTGGCTTTGTCTCTTTCTTAACTTTTCCCTTCCCTTCCCTCCCCTTCCCTTCCCTTCCCTTCCCTTCCCTATTTTTTTCTTTCCTTCCTTATTCTTTCTTTCTTCTTTTTCTTTCTTTTTTCTTTCTCTCTCTTCCTTCCTTTCTTCCTTCTTTCCTCTCTCTCTCCTTCCTTTTCTTCCACCTTTTCTTCCTTTCTTTTCTTTCCTCGCCCTTTCTTTTTCTTCGTTTCTTTGTAGTGGTGGAAACCAGGCGCAGGAGGTTTTCCAAGTCCAGGCACAGCCGGAGGGGAGGGCGCCAGTTAAGACGAATGGGTCTGGGCGGGGACTTTGGTGGGGACCCTAGTGTGCCGTGGGCCGGAGCAGTTGGGGGCAGATTCCTGAAAGCTGACACCTGCGCTCCTTGCACGTCGTCCCCAGTTTCGCTCCACCGACCCGGCTCTCTCCCGATCCCTCCACTGTCGCTCCCACAGCCACCGTTGTAGTCTGATTTTTGACCAGGGCGAGTCGGGAAGACTCGATGTCTCAAAGACCATAACGCTCTCCAAGACTCTGAGTTTCACCGAAGAGATCCTGCAAGAGGAACAGGAGCTCAAGGAACGGAAGGGACCGTGTTTGGGCGGCTTCACTCGGGCAGCTCTAGGCTCCAGGGTCTTGGTTTCAATTCGTGGGCTCCTGCCGAGTAGCCGTGACCTGAGAGCTGCAGAATGTTTGAGGAAAAAGCCGGGGCGAGCCCAAACATCACGCCATTTGGAGATGGGGTGCCAGGGGTGAAGGTTACTTGTTAATTTTGCGCTTTAGAGCAGCTCCAGGCGGGCCTCAGTGTCCCTTCAAAATGCTTCCGAAGCGGCAAGGGAAGCGCTTCGCGTGGCAAAGTGCCATCGCAGGCAACAGGCATCGTTCCGACCCACTCTGGCGCAAATAACGCGGGCCAGCTGTCCCCCGCGCCACATCGGAAAGGGCTGATTTTATTCCAGCCCCAGAGCAAGCTCTTGAAAGCGCGTGGGTTCATTGTGAGTGCCACCTAATTGTTACATACATACCCGGTGTGTATAATTACGATCTGTGTCGGTTTTGGGGACAGGGAATTGCGGATTGTATCTCCTCACCTCCCCAATAAATCTATTATTCGACCCCAGCTTTAACGCATTTTACAGTTGGAGAAACAAAGCCACGTTATAAAAGAATGAAAATCCAGGTTTTACGAAACTACTCTGGGACATAGGATGGCGGGAACATATCAATAGAAAATATAAATATGTATAGAATATGTATGCAAATGAAGACATTCGCAGATAATATCACCCATTGAATCACAACTTCCTCTTTAAAATAATGAAAAGGACTGTTTCAACTACCAATAATTTTTTTTTTCTGGCTGTAGGAGACAAAGAACTTCACTGAACGGTTCTGTGTTCATTAACTAATCACATTATTATTATTTTATGATGGTGATTAGTACTACCACCAGATAATACATCAGTCTACAGTGGCTGTGTAATTGAGGTGAGCAAATTTGTGATTCCAACTTGGAATGGGCTTGCCTCTTGCTGGCTCAGTATCCCATATAGCCAAGGAAAGAATCAGAAAACATCTTTTCACATGTCTCAGATGCACTTTAAAATCCAAGCACTCCTTTCCAGAAATAGGGACAGGAAAGAAAGCTAGCGTTGAGGCTTCAGTGCACACGCCAGGCATCCTTAGACTGGGTGGGCAAACAACAGAACCTTCCAGCCTGTTTGCTGTTTGATTTCAATGACACCCTGAGCTTCATGAAACCCAAATAAGACATTTATTGAAAGGTGCCTGGTTTTATATGGCTCAGCTGACGGGTGTATTGGAATACACCGAACAAAAACATCAACATTCGCGTGGAAACGTGAAGATTCCTTAGAACCCCAGACCCAAATGCTGGCTGGATTAACTCAAATCTTGCACCTTTCAGCCTGAGGTGGAGCCAGCAGAAACCCTTGAAGGCTGCAAGGAAACCAAGACCAAGCCTGCAGTGAGCGTGTAAAATATCTCACACTCTGTTGTCCAGAGCAATCATACCAAGTTCATGCCACCAGGGCATTGCATTTTGATAATACCCATTTATTGTCACCGTGAACAAGTGACCTCTTCATCTCGTTTGTTCTTCCCCTTAAAGGTAACCACTATCCAAGGTATTGGTCATTTAAAAGCAAAACTGAGGGGCTGGCAGGTGGCATGATGGTTAAGGCTGCTGGACTCCCACATGGATAATGATGATGGTTCTAATCCCAGACCTGGCAGTTGACTTTCTCACTTTCCTTTTCTCTCTTTGGTCAACTTCAAAAAAAAAAAAAAATGACAATACATAACATGAAATAAAAATAATACTTTTTTAAAAAAGCAAAACTGAGAAGTATTTGGTCATAGCAGGGCTATTACACATCAAGTACAATTCCCACACATGAATAAATTAGAGACGAATTGTAGATGCAGGTAATGATATATAGTTTCCCTCCCACCCTACCCCACCCCCCCATACAACCAAGGGGGCCCATATAAATGTCCCAATAAATCCTATTATTTTCACCCCCACTAAAAATGTGTTACCAAAACACTGTCCGTGTTATTCAAACACTTTGTAAATTCTGAGCAGACTTGCTGCGGGTTCTCCTTTTAACCCTAGGAAAACATTCCAACATTCGCCGGTCACCAGCGCGTGGCCTGGACTCTGGGAACACGTCAATGGGGTTTTTGTGGTGCGTTGGTCCTTTTACTATTTATCTATGGCCCTTTCTTTGTTGATGTTACATTTTATTTCACCATCTCAGGTTCGCTCTTTGGCCCTTTGTTCTCTGGTGGCCAGATCTGCCACCTCTGCTGTGCTTGCCAGAGGGGGAGGGCGCTTTCATCACGTAAATCTGTTCATGTTTCAGGACTTTTTAAAAGAAAATGTCCCGTAAGATAAAACAGTTTGGCAAGGACAAGTAGAGTCTTGATTGTGTTGACCACAGCAAGATACTCCTGCCAACACGGTTTCAGTTTTCTAAGAATTTCTAGAACTTATATTTCCCCATGATACTGAAATTGACAGATCACTTGCTTAAAAAAGAAAGAAAGAAAGGCCCATGCCAGATCCACAAAAGAAGGTAAAGGGTTACCTTAAAGTACTGATTTAAAAAAAAAAAAAAGTGACGAATTGAGACTATGATGTTACCCTATTAGTCTGTATCTCTCATTACCAAGTGCAATTGTTCACCATAAAATGGGAAGTGAGGGTGTCCTCAAAGGGAAGTTAATATACACACTAAAAGGAGCTTCTTACAAAACAATGTTTTTTCTATACATTGAATCATCATGAAGCTTAGCAGTACATCCTCCCCCCCCCCATGCCTGCCATGCAGCACACCCTTCTCTGTTCCTCTCTGCTGGGTATGCTTCTCTAGTTTCCTGGGCTGGGACTTGAACCAGAGCCATGCGGTCAGCCATGTGAGATCCAGCCACCTTAACCTTCACACCACCTACTGGCCAGGTAGCCCTTGATCTTGACTTAGCTTTAAAAAAAAAATTATTATTTTATTTAGCTTTATTTATTTACCTATTTTTAATTTGACCAGAGAGGGCGAAAGAGAGAGAGAGAGAGAGAGAGAGAAAGAGAGAGAGAGAGAGAGAGAGAGAAGGCAAGCCACCAGATCTGGCCATGTGGGAGTCCAGAGCCCTTAGCCACCAGCCACCTGCTGGCCCCTTGACTTAGCTTTTTTTATGGAAGTATTTCTTAAACTGCCAATGAATTCTTGGATTTAACTACTGTTTTGTCACCATCCTCATCATCTTCCTCATCATATTCATGGAGTGCATCTATTCACATGAATAACAAGAAAAGTCACATGCGCCAAGTAAGGCAAGATGATTTCAAACAACATTAGGGGAATGTTTTACTAATTACTGAGACATTAAATATGAAGATTATATGGGGCTCTACCTGTCTTACTTTTCCACCTTGAGAGTATGAAGGCTAAAGTAAAATGTTTTTCTTTTTCCCTCTAAAAGGATACACACACACAGATTCTCCTGGATTAATAGACATTTTATACTATTTTAGATTTTTTTTTTTTTGTCAAAGATTGAGTGCACTCATGGGAAACACAGACAGAGAGAACATGAAAAATCCCCCCAGGGGATATGGACACACCTAAAATCTAGGGGATTTGAACACACACACACACACAGGGTGTGATTTTATATTTAATCACTCCCCAGGGGGGATGGCCACGCTGCAATCCTCTCTCCTTCATTCTCCTCTCAGGATCTTGGGCACGCACGCACAGGTGCCTGGCGTGAGTTTAAGCCACCGTGTCTGGGACTCAAAGAAGCACGGTTGGCTACATGGGAATCCAGTGACATAGCCATTACTCCAGCTGCTGGTCCCACAGGGTGTGATTTTAAAGCTCGGTCTGAGACTCAAACTGCAGTTGGCACGTGGGAGTCCAGCACCTTAACGATCACACCAAGTCACTCACTGGCCTCACCTATTTTACACTTTAAAAATATTTTTTATTAAAAACAAAACAAAACAAAAACAGACTTTTCCTACCCCAAAGTTCTTACAAGATTGCATGGCTTTTCCCATGCCAATGCTAGTATTCTTCCCCAGGAAAACAGAACACGGGTAAGTTAGTGCCGGTAGTGAGGTACAACCGTTAAGAGGAGTGACCACCCGGTCGCCATGGAGAAATTGAGTCCTGCAAATAAATCAGCTGCCCCTTACTAACAGACCTTGCGGAGCCTAAGAAAATGAATGTTTCAGCAGAAGACACCCTAAGGGGCTACAGAAGGTCTACTCAACCGGTGTGCAGAAGCCAGTCCTGTTGACCAAGGCTTCACCAAGACAGGGTAACTGGAATCTCCCCTCCAGGCCCTCAGTGAGAAGCGGATGGCTGAACGAGTGAGTTACTCCCAGCAATAACCAAGCCTTTGAGGGAACTAAGGAAGACACAGTGAGAGAGAGGGAAGAAGAAAGGGAAGACCACAGTGTAGAAAACCCAAAGAGGTCCTTCTTTTCGCTTCTCCCTTTTCAGACTCCAGAGAGACAAGCAGTATGGCTGGATTCAGCATCGTCTGTGTTGATGCCTCGCTTTTCCTAGCATGGTGTCTGCGGGGCGCACCAGCAGCTCTGCGGGGCTGAGTCTCCCCACCTGTAAAATAACCCACTTTAGCAATTAGAAGAGCAGTGTAGCCCAAGGGAAGGTCTAAAGTCTTCTCTATCCACGACACTTACACTGAGCTTACTTTTGGTCCTGCTTGCTAACATCTGGGGGCGAAAAGAGAGGAATAAACCTCAGCCTTTGTCTAATTTCGGGTCTGATGGGGGAGGCCAGGAGCTCACCCAGTCAAGGCAACGTGAACAGAGGGAGGAAGCGGGAGAGAGGGAATCGGCTCGCGGCTGCTCCCCAGCGCCTTTAACTTCCCAAGATGGGGGCGGGGTGGGATCAGGAGGCCCTCCTGCGAGCGCCACAACCCAGCCGAGGTGCACTTCAAAGAGAGGCTGCCGGGGCACAGAACTCAACTCACGAGCGCCTTCCGCTCGCTCCAGGCCGCCATTAGCATTCTGTTTTTCCCAGGGTCAGGCCGCCCTCCCACCCCCCACTGGGATTTTGCTGTTCCGGCCATTACAGGTCAAAGAAAGGAGGAAAAAAAGGGTATTTAGCTCGGATTTGGTTCTCCACCCACTTGGTTAAACGCCCAACCTCGAAGGAGTTAAGTGAGTGGTCGGAAGCCTCCTGCAGGTGCCTGCTCCCGGCGAGGCGCCCTAAACGGCAAGTCCGGAAGAAGGGACCATCTAGATCCACTCGCTGTGAGTCCCCGTGGGCCTCAGTGGTGGCATCTCCAAACTGAGACAACAAATGCTGAGCAAAATCAACGGTGGAGGACAGCTGTCGGGGGAGTCTAGCGCAGGTCCCCAAGCCCAGGCCGGTCTGGGCAGCTTCACAGCTTGGCAGTGTCTGGGAGGGTCTGTGGATTCCCCTTCCCCCACAGTTGAAGGGTCTAAGGGGAGCAGAACACAGCTGGGTCATCTCCCTATCCGTGTGGGGCTGACTCTAATCCAAAATCAAAGGAGAAACACAATAAAAGCAGCCCTGGCTGGTATGGTACCATCTTTTAAAATCAGCACCCTAAAATGTCATCATCCCATTTTACAGAAGCTAAAGTGGTGCTGGGAGCAGCGAAGGCCTTAGCTCCAATCTAAAAATGAAAGCCAGGGAATTGAATCCAGGCTGTCTGAACTCCCAGACAGCTGGGGCGGGGTGGAGCAGTGTGAACGGTGGGCTATGGGCTGCAGATTCTGCAGGGAGAGGGCCCGAGCCTAGTTGATGGAATGGGGACGTTGTGTGGGTTCCGAGGAGGAGGGTACAGCGTTCAGCGCCTTGCAGCCGCTGCACCTTCAGAGTGAGTGTCTCTGCTGGAAGTCGGACCACAGAACTCCCCTTTAAACCCCAGTATAGGGTGGAGTCAGTCATCTTTGCATGAGATCGCCATGGCATGGGTGGGCCACTTTCCGCAGCTACGGTTGGCTCCAAACCTGGGTATACATTTAGCCCCCAATACCGCTTCTCGGAGATAAGAACTTTCACCATGTCTATTTTACAGATGAGAAAACCGAGGCTAAGAGCGGTGAAGTAACTCCCCTCGGGTATACAACTTGGGAGTAGTTAGCCCAGGCGGACCCAGAAGTTGGAGAGGCAATGCCTCTGGAACCTTAAAATTTTTTTAAATTTAATTTTGTTACTATTATTATTATTTTTTAAGGTGGACCAGAGAGAGACAGGGAGAGAAAGGGATAGTGAGAAAGCAAGCCACCAGATCCAAGACTTGAACCGCCATCGGCCATGGGAGAGTCCAGCATCACAACCACCACGCCACCTGCCGGCCCCTGGAACTCTGAAACTTTTATCAGAAAATTGACGCCTCCCGCCCCCGGCTTACAGACAGCGATCCGCAGAGCAAGCGGCAGCAAACCTGCCGCCAGTGCGGCCCCATTCTTGATCCCATCCCTTCCTGCAGAGTTTTCCTTTTCTCCTACTCCCCGCCGGGGTGGCCAAGGCCCGCCCCCACATCAAGGAGTGCCCCGGGCTGGGGGTTTGGGGACGTTGGTGGCGCTTCTCTTCTGGGCTACAGACGCTCCAAATCTTTGCATTGCGCACGTGCAGGGAAGCATGAAAGCTCCTGGTCTCTCTCTTTGAGCATGGGCCTCTGCAGTCGCCCTAACCCTGCAGCTTGCTGCTCCGGGACTCGGTTGTCACCATCGCACAAGTCACCCCTCCCTCTACCGGGCATCTGGGGGTGCAGCGCGCGGCGGATGCGCCCAGTGCCATGCACAATCGCTCCCTTCCAGGCGCGGGTCAGGGCGACCAGAGGTAAACAACGTCAGTCCCAGGCAGAGGCTAGAACCCAGGTGTCAGGACCCCTTAGCCAGGGAGCTCTCTTTCTGGACATGAGTTCCCGGCACTCACTCCGCCAAGAGAGATGGGAACAAGTGTCCCTCAAACAAATCTGCCCAGGGGACATGGGCGACTTAGATCTCGAAATGCCCTGGTGCATTGGGACACCTTAGTGTCCCTGTGACTGTCTCCACGAGCACCCACCCATCCCAGGTCATCCTGAGCGAAAGATACTGGGGGGCGGGGATCCTATATATTTCTTCCGGCCCCTCCTCTTTGCCTTTCCACTCTGAGTCTTCCTTCGAGCATTAGATCAGCCCCCAGGGCAGAAGATATAGACGTCTTTGACACCGCTAACTGGAGAGTGTGTACACATAAATATGTTTATATGGTATTTTCATACATTAACAAAATGCAATATATAACGAAGTCAATATACACTTTAAAACATACCTGCATAAAGTTAAACAAGAAAACCAAACACCTCCACCAGCAAAAAGCTCCCAGGTGGCGACGTCTCGCGCCTCCCACTTCCCAGACCTGAAGACAGCCACGACGTCTCCTGTGTGTATTTCCAGCACGATCGCGGTACCTGTTTGGACTAACAAGTACATACACGCACTTGAACGTCTCCGCATCTGCCCCCCGCCGCAGCGCACGCTTTTGTACACACTGTTCAACACCTTTGCTTTTTGCACTTAAAATAGACCTTGAAGTTAGTTCTTGGAGACCTTGGCGTTTGTGCTAGCTCCGCACATCCCAGGCGCATAATTGGAGGGACACACTTTAAAGATTATCCTGGTGCTGGGGGCCAGGGGGAGCTTTCCTTGCAGCTGCGGGCGCCAGCACAGACCCACACCGGGGTCCTCTCTCAGGCCAGCCCTCAGTGACCCACGCCCCCCCACAAACGCACAGCGGGAAGAAGCGGTCTGAGCCGCGCCAGGTGAAGCGCTCGGGTGCTCTTTGAGCGGAGAACTCCGCCTGGGCCTTGCGGTGGGCGTTTCCCTTTCTCTGAGACCCCTGATTGTTTACTCTTCGAGACCCCAGAAGCGGATAAACAAGCTCTGGACCCGGTCCTGTGTTCCAGGGGCTCGAGGATCTGCTAGACAGTCTCAATGCTGCTGTGGTTTAGATCAAAGAGGAAGACCTGGAGGGGGACAGTCAGCGCCATTAACATCCCGCTAGGCTGGGTGGCTGGGGGCGGGGGTGAGGCTGGGCAGGTGCGGGCCGAGAATCTCAGGTTGCCAGAGGTCTGCGGAGTGACCCGATCTAAACACCCCGAAATCCCCTCGGCCCCAATGGCAACTCCTCAAGGCACTGAAGCTCCCTCTCGAGTTAGCAATCTCTGTATAAGGGTTCATTTCCTTTAACCATTATTTAAAAACACACCAACCAAAAACATCCATTGACTCCGTGTCTCTGTTGAGGACAGTGTGGGGTGCGGGGACACTAAGCTAGACAATGTTGACAAGGACCAGATCCCGCGTCTTGCGGATCTGGTGGGAGGTACAGACAACATCGAGTCAGCAAATAAAGAGAATTCTCAGAAAATGATCAGACAGGGCAAAGCGTTGGTCCCCAGTCTGGGCTGCACATTATAATCATCTGAGAAGTTATACAAATCCTGCTGTCCAGGTAGCACTGCAGAACAGTTAGCCAAGAAGTCCTGCATGAGACCCAGACATCAGTATTGTTTAAAGGTTCCCAGCTGACTCAGAGTCAAGTTGGAGAACAAGCAGACTTCAGGGTACAGAGGGGGTGGAGGCCGGTTCTGAAGAGCTGACATCTGGGCTTAGACAGCAGTGGAGGGCTGGCCAGCCAGGAGGAGGCCTGGGGGAGCACCCTGTGCCCAGTGCTGCGCGGCTTGCCTGATGGGACTGGGACAGAGGGAGGGAGAAAGAGGACTCTGCTGGAACAATAGAACAAAGCAGACGGTGGGGGCAGCTGGTCTAGTGCTCTGCACCCCTGGGGAGGCTCTCAATGGCCCAATTCTGGGGGATACTTTAAACAGCACTGAAAAAATATCTAGTTTAAAATCACTGATCTAGGGCCCAGCAGAGGGCATGGTGGTTAAGGTGCTGGACTCCCTCCTATGAGGGAGTAGTTCAAGTTCTGCACCTGGCAGCTTAAAAATCACGTGTTTGCCTGCCCAAAATCCTGGGAGGAGAGTGGAGAAGAAGAAACTGCAGCAATGGCCACTTCACTTTCCCTCTCCCTGTCTCTGTCTCTCTCCAGTGGGTGTATGCGATCCATGACATAAACCTAAAACAGACTGATTTAAAAATAATTGCAAAATCATATGATTTAAAAATAGAATGATGTTAGAGAATTCCTTACTGCAACTCACGAAGTATTTCATAAGGACGCTTCATTAAGTCTAAAATGACTTTTTTTTTTTTTTTCCAGTTTTTGCTAGATTGGGAACACTGGGCAGAGAGACATCATTTCCCTTCTCCATTCTCCTCTTGGGCTTTTGGTTATGCATGCACACACACCTGGCGTGAGAGACAGAGAAAGAGAGAGAGAGAGAAAGCAAGCCATCCTGGTCCAGGACTCGAAATGCGGTTGGCCATGTGGGAGTCCACCGCACTAACCACCACACCACCTGCTGGTCCCACAATGGTATATTTTTAATTACCTCCCCAAATAAGGAGTTGATACACATTAATACAAAATGAACTGAGCGGCTGCTTTGGGAAAAGAGTATCCAAGATTTGTGAAAATGGTACAATTCCCCTCTTTTTGAACTTGAGGAAAGTGGCCAGCTATTTTTCTGTCAAACTTTCTTTTTTTTTTGGAGAGGTTTTTGCTATAGGGCGCGTGCACTCGTCAGACAGACAGAGACAGAAAGACAGAAAGCGAGAAATCACCCCCCAGGGGGGAATGGCCACACCACAATCCCTTCTCCTCCATTCTCCTTTCGGGATCTTGGGCATGCACGCACATGTGCCCGGTGTGAGTTTAAGCCACCCAATCCGGGACTCGAACCACAGTCGTCTACATGGGAGTCCAGCGACATAGCCATTACGCTAACTGCTGGTCCCTCTGTCAAACTTTCTGAGATACAAATCATGACAACCAGAAGAGTGAAGCCATTTCTTCATTTAGAACCACAGTCAACTAGGTGGGAATCCAGCGATGTAACCATTATGCCCTCTGCTGGCCCCAGCATTTCATTTTAAAAAATCAGTTATCGGGGCTGGCAGGTGACATGACAGTTGAGGTGCTGAAATCCCACACGGGTGACCATGGTTTGAGTCTTTGACCAGGCGAATTGCTTTCTCACTCTCCCTCTCTCTCTCTCTGTCTCTCTCTGTTGTTCTCTGGTCAAAATAAAGAAGAATAATGATAAATAAAATTAAATAAATAATCCTTTAAAAATCAATCATTATGGCTTGAGGGTACTGCAGTCTCATATGCATTTCTCTTAAAAAAAAGATCACCATTAAGGTGGGGTGGTAGCGCAGTGGTAAATGCAACTGTACCCACAAGGGGAAGTCCTGAGTTTGCATCCCAGAACCTCCCTGCGCATGTCTGAACACGCACACACGTGCGTCCGTGACTCAGGCTGGCTGAGCCAGGGTGGATCACAGTTTAACCGCCCTGTTGGGAGTGCCATGCTCTCTCTCTCTTAAGAGAAAGGTATAAATATAAATGAATGAATAAATAAAATGAAATAAAAACAAACAAAAAAAAGGAACAGCAGGTAGCGTGATGGTTAAGGTGCTGGACACTCCCACATGGTCGTCCATGGTTCAAGTCCTGGACCTGGTGATTTGCTTTCCCACTTTCTCTTGCTCTCTCTTGTCAAGTTAAATGAATGAATAAATAAAATTAAATAAAAACAATTCTTTTTTGAAAAAATAAATAAACATTAAAATTAGATAAATAGAAAAATAAATACATAAAATCAGCTATTTATGACATCTTTAGGGTAGGACTTGTGTCACAGTCCTCTTGCTTTTGTCTCTCGCCTGGGATTATAGGCACGAATCAATGTGCCTGGCCATTAGGTTGGACTGAGACTTGAACCTGGGTCTCCTAGGTGGTCCTGGTCTATGAGCAAAGCATTTTAACAGCAAGTACCCCTGTAGCTCAGCCCTCCTGATTCTTTTTTATTTTTTTAAGAATGATTTTATTCGACTTTTTTTTTTTATTTTAATTTGACCAAAGAGGGACAGAATGAGAACGAGAGAAAGAGAAGGAAAGTGAGGAAGCAAGCTGCCAGGTCCAGGACTCAAACTGCAGTCAGTCAGCCATGTGAGAATCCAGCACCCTTAACAACCACATCGCCTGCTGGCCCCGTTGATATTTTTTTAATTAAAGAATTATTTATTTAATTCTATTTATTTATTTCAATTGATCATAGAGAGACAAAGAGAGAGAGAAGGAGAGAGAGAGAGAGAGGGAAAGTGAGAAAGCAAGCCACTAGGTGTGGGACTCAAACCATGGTCATCCATGTGGGAGTGTCCAGCATCATAACCATCACTCCACCTGCTGATCCCCCCACCACACTCCCATTCGTTAAATGTATAAAACCTCCTATCAAAACTGTTAATCAGCGGGGCCAGCAGGTGGTGTGGTGGTTGAGATGTTGGACTCCCACATGGCTGACTGAGGTTCGACTTGGTGGCTTTCTCTCTCTCTGTCTCTCTCTGGTAAGCACATGTGCCATATAACAAGTTAAAATAATAAACAATAACAACAAATAAAATTAAATAATTAAAGACGATTGCTCATCACTAACAACTTTACTATTGAATAAACATTAAAAAACCCACATTTTAATGCAGACATTTTGCTTAAAAGGAGTCTTTTCACCTGTTCCTACAGATTCTTTTTTTTTTTGGAGAGATTTTCACTGTAGGGCGCGTGCGCTCGCCAGACAGACAGAGAGAGACATAGAGACAGAAAGCGAGAAATCACCCCCCAGGGGGGATGGTCACGCCGCAATCCCTGCTCCTCCATTCTCCTCTCGGGATCTTGGGCATGCACGCACATGCGCCCGGCGTGAGTTTTAAGCCACCGGGTCCAGGACACGAACCGTGGTCGACTACGTGGGAGTCCAGTGACATAGCCATCACGCTAACTGCTGGTTCCCACAGATTCGTAAACCCATAGCTGAAAGAAATCAGTCACTGGGCTGTCAGAGAAGTCTTCAGGATTAAGAAGTGCTACATTCTGATTGGTTGAATTTGCTTGTGATCTCATTGGTCCTCACATCCGTGAGTAATGGACTGAAAAGCAGGCAGGACGTTTCTGTTTTGCAAACTTTGCCAGAGAGCATGTGCATCTCTGGCCAGAGAGAGACAGAAGAGGAGAGGGAGAAAGTAACCCCCAGTTGGCTATGATCACACTGCAATCTTTTTTCCACTTCCCCATCCTGTTGGGATTTGGGACACGCATGCACATGAACTTGGTATGCTTTTCTAAGCCACCAGGACCAAGATTTGAACTGTGATTGGTGAAGTGGATCCAGATCCCTTAATCACTAGGCTACAAGGCTGGCCCTACTGTTCCCTTTAGCTTTTTCTAAGCCACCAGGACCAAGATTTGAACTGTGATTGGTGAAGTGGATCCAGATCCCTTAATCACTAGGCTACAAGGCTGGCCCTACTGTTCCCTTTAGCTTGGTCATAGAGTACACAATCTTTTTTTTTTTTTAATATTTCAAACTGCTCTGTTTCATTTTCCAGTTTGATCAGAGAGACACACACACACAGAGAGAGAGAGGAAGTGAGAAAGCAAGCCACCACATCTGAGACTTGAACCGTGGTCGGCCATGTGGGAGTCCAGTGCCTTTAACCACCATGCCACTTGCCGGCCCCAGAGTACACAATCTTGATTGTGCGGTAGGTTGGGGCAGTCACTTTGGATTTAATTAACTGACACAGTCTTTTCATTTATCACCTTCAAGTCACGGAGAAGTTAAGGAGACTTTTCTTAGGTGGGTTAGGGTTACCAGTGAGTCCCAAGACTACTATGTAGACCCACGTTATTATTATTATTTTGTAATTGTGTATTTAATTTTATTTATAATTATTTTTAACTTATTCACTTTTTTAGAGAGATTTTACTATAGGATGCATGTGCTCATCAGAGAGAGAGAGACAGAGAGACAGAGAGACAGAGAGACAGAGAGACAGAGAGACAGAGAGACAGAGAGACAGAGAGACAGAGAGACAGAAAGCAAAAAATCTCCCCCAGAGGGGATGGCCATCCTGCAATTCTTTCTCCTCCATTCTCCTCTCTGAATTTTGGGTATGCACACATGCCCAATGTGTTTTAAGTCACCAGGTCCAGGACTTGAACCATAGTCGACTCTGTGAGAGTCCAGTGACGTAACCATCTACTGGTCCCTATTATCACTATTCTATTTATTATTTTTTTAGAGGTTTTTGGTATAGGGCATGTGCACTCACCAGAAAGACAGAGAGAGACAGAAAGCGAGAAATCACCCCCCAAGGGGGATGGCCATGCCGCAATCCCTTCTCCTCCATTCTCCTCTTGGGATCTTGGGCACGCACGCACACGCAACTGGTGTGAGTTTAAGCCACCCGATCCAGGACTCGAACTGGAGCTGACTACATGGGAGTTCAGCAATGTAGCCATTATGCTATCTGCTGGTCCCTATTATCATTATTTTCAAATTTGATCAGAGAGAGGGAAAGTGAGAAAGCAAGCTATCAGATCTGGGACTCAACCCATGGTCAGTCATGTGGGAGTTCAGTGTCCTAACCACCATGCCACCTGCCAGCCCCAGACCCAGACCCAGGTTTTGGAAGACATTTTTTTCCACCCTCATGTTCCTGAACCCTTCAGACCATAGGTTAAATAACAAGTGAGTTGGTGTCGCTTTTCAGAGACTGGGCTGATTTATCCTATCAGAACATCACGCCATGTATCTGTAAATGAAAGGAGTTAAGAGGTCGAAAGATATAACTCGTTTCAGCTTGAATCCCACTTTGGAAATGATGACTCAACGGGAAAGACACTTAAACTTGGAGAAACTTTAGGAAGGCGTAAGAAAAAGTTAAATGAGAATGAGGATATTTACGTCACTTCGATATTTCTCCCAGAAGATACTTATTAAATACAAAAGTAAACATAGCAACCTGACAGTGGAAGACATGGCGGACACCTCCTCTTAGCCCAATGATCAAAGTCAACAGCACTGATCCTGAAAAATAGATATCATGACCTTTCTGATAGGAAGAAGTGAGAAGGGCAACAGCACTTCTGTGGAATTCTGCCAAAATTCGTAAGGACAAACAAGTCTTGAGGAATCATTTGTCAAACCCAGACAGAGGAAATTCTACAAAATATATACCTTGTCCTCTGAAACAATGTCAAGGTCATGAAAGACAAGGATGACTGGAGAAACGTTCCCGACTGAAGGAGACTAAAATCACACGGCGACTGTATGCAAGTGGTGAACCTGGACTGTGTTTTTAATTTTTTGTCCAACGAACATAAAACACACTAGTGAGACCATCGGTAATATTTAAATAAAGTTTGTAGATTCCTAATAGTAATTTAGGGGCCAGAAGGTGGTGTGGTGGTTGGGGCACTGGACTGCCAAATGGCTAGCCGGTTCCAGTCCTGTCCTGGGCCTCACTTGCTTTCTTTCTCTAGTGAGCTCATGTACCCTATGGCAAATTTAAAAAAATAAATAACAATAAGGGCCAGCAGGTGGCGTAGTGGTTAACGCGCTGGACTCCCACGTTGCTGATCATGGTTGGTGTCCCAGACCCAGTGGTTTGAGATTTACGCCGGGTGCCTGTGCATGCATGCCCAAAATCACAAGAAGAGAATGGAGAAGGAGGAATTGCGGTGTGGCCATCCCTCATGGGGGGGGGGGTGATTCTTCAGTTTCCTTCTCACTGTCTCTCTTTGTCTTTCCCGCAAGCTCACGCACCCTACGACAAAAATTCCAAAAATAAATAAATACATTTAATCTTACTAGCTCCAAAAAAGAAGTAGTAGGATACATAGGGAAGTATAAAATGTGTTAGTACCATTAAGAAAGAAGGATAAGGGTCCAGAAGATGGCATGATGGTTGAGGCACTGGACTTCCACCTGGTCAACCGTGGTTCGAATCCCGGACCTGGCAACTTACTTTCTCACTTTCCCTCTCTCCCCGCCTGTCTCTAGTGAGCGCATGTGTCTTGCAACAAATTAAAAAATAATAACAACGATAATAAATAAAATAAATAATTCTTTTGTAGGAGGATGATATACTATGTGAAGATACCTTTTCCTGACATGATGTCCATTTTCACACTACATATTTTATTTTGGTATCATTGCTAGTTTTGAAGGATTTGTAATTGACAGATGGTACCTAATGCAGCTTTTTCCCCCCTTGCAATTGTGAAGAGGAGACTTTTGCCAAGGTTTCACAATATGAACATCGCTCCTGTTTCCTAAAGGGCAAAAATGAATCACTTTCTTTTTGGATGAAGGACAAGTTTAGAATGGCACAGAAATACATTGACAAGACTTACTTGCCAGAATGCTGACATTCAATACTGTATAAATTTTGAGGGGAAGATTTCTGCTTTGTCATCATTGAATAGCCAGTTACTAATGTGAGCCAATGCCCTTGAGGTCTTCTCACAAGGAGATAAAAGAGTTTAAAGCTCTTTTTTTTTCTTTAGGGCTGTATGGCACATGCACTCACCAGAGAGAGAGAGAGAGAGAAAGAGAGAGAGAAAAGGAGAAAAATCACCCCCAGGAAGATGGCCACACCACAATCCTCAATCCATTTTCCTTTTGGGATTCCTGCACACGTGCTCACATGCCTGGCGTGAATATCAAGCCATCGGGTCTGGGACTCAGACCAAAATGAACCATGTGGGATCCAGTGTCACAATCTCCACACCCCCTGTTGGTTCAAAGCGTTTTCTTTTTAAAATGAATACTTTCAAAATTCATACCTGTTATCGTTCTTCCATTTCTAATCTTGTCATTGTCTAAGAGTTCTTCGTTTATCTCATGGTAGTTGAAGAAAGAGAGAACTTGGGATGAGCAGTTGGCATAATGTCTATGTCGCTGGACTCCCATGTAGTTGACCACGGCTCGAGTCTCTGACCTGGTGGCTTAAACTCACACCAGAAAGTGTGTGTGCGTGCCTAAGATCCCGAGAGGAGAATGGAGGAGAAGGGATTATGGCGTGGCCATCCCCCCTGGGGGGTGATTTCTCGCTTTTCTATCTCTACGTTTCTGTCTTTCTGGCGAGTGCACTCGCCTTAGAGCGAAAACCTCTCAAAAAAAAAAAAAAAAAAAAGAGCGAGAACTTGATTTGCAATGAAAGATCAAAACACAAATTCAGCTTATTCTTACCTAAATTCTCAAGTTCTTTAAAGACCTATATGAAGTACTACTTCAGAGCTTTTTATTTTTAGCAACACACAAGTTTTTGGAGAGTTTTTCTATAGGGTGAATGTATTTACTGGAGAGACAGAGAGACAAAGAGACAGAAGTTGAGAAATCATTCCCCATGGAGAAAGGCCACGCTGCAATCCCTTCTCCTCCAGACTCCTCTCAGGATTTGGGGCTCACATGCACATATGCCAGGTGTGAGTAATTTTTTAAGCCACGAGGTCTGGGGCTCAAACCACAGTCAACCGCATGAGAGTCTAGTGACGTAACTATTACACCATCTGCTGGTTCCCCACATACTTTTTTTTTTTTAAGAATTTTTTAAAAAATTTATTTACTATTATTATTATTTTTTAAAATTTGAACAGAGAGAGACAGAGAGAGAGAGGGGGAAAGTGAGAAAGTAAGCCATCAGGTTTGGGATTTGAACCACCATGCCACCTGCTGGCCCCTCTCTGAGAAATTTAAATGACTAATCAGAATTTAGACTTACCCCCAATATAATTTTTTTTTTTCCTTTGGAGAGGTTTTTGATATAGGGCACGTATACTCCCCAGAAAGACAGAGAGAGACAGAGAAACAGAAAGCGAGAAATCACACCCCCTGGGGAGATGGCCACGCTGCAATCCCTTCTCCTCCATTCTCTTCTCAGGATCTTGGGCACGCACGCACAAGTGCCCGGCGTGAGTTTAAGCCACCAGGTCTGGGACTCAAATGGCGGTAAACTACATGGGTGTCCATCGACATAGCCGTTACACTAACTGCTGGTCCCCCAATGTAAATTTTTTAAAAAAATTATTTCTTCCTATGAAACCCAAAGCAGGGATTTGAACTACAGTTAGCCATGTGAGAGTACAGTAACTTAACCACCAGTGCAGTCCTCCTGGGTCTCCCCTTAAGAGTTTAAAAGCAAAATACTGATTTTGAGTTCTATATAAAATACTGATTTTGAGTTCTATATAAAATGAAGGCCAACCATCATTTATTATAGAATGAATGTTCATACAGTTTCTCACCAGCTTTCACTAGTCAGAATTTGGCTAACAAAATTTGTCTATGACAGAAGAAAACTCAAATGGCCTTTTAAAAGAAGTAGCTAGGGGGCTAGCACGTAGCCTGGTGGTTAAGGCGCTGGATTCCCACATGGCCAACCCTGGTTCGAGTCTTGGACCTGGCGGCTTGCTTTCTCACTTTCCCTCTCTCTCTCTCACTCTGTCTCTCTCTGATCAAATTAAAATAAAGAAAGAAAATTAAATAAAATAATTATTAAAAAAAAAAAAAGCAGCTAGAATGTAAGAACTCCGGTGAGCCCAATTCTAGACAGTAATACTGAGAATAATATGAATCACAACTGTAAAGTTTTTTGATAAAAATTAGTCTAGAATCCGGGGCTGGGTCTAAGTACGGACGAATTTCCTGCTACTGGTCTGTTGGACTCGGCCAAGTCACTGAGGACCCAGTTGAAAAACAAAATGGGGAAGAGTGGAAGGATCGCATTTGTGTCATGAGCAAATCCTTATAAATCATCAAGAGACTACAGAGATGGCCACAAAGAGATTTTTGTCAAGGGTTTTAGACGACTAAAATCAATTCATCCACTTTATCTGTTTTGAACATACTGGGGATGCAGCTAGAGATGTCACTAAGAGTTAGAGCTGCTTGGAAACCTTTAAGGTGTCAATTGACCATATTTTTAGGTGTAGAAATGTTACATGGACACACCACAGATTCACCAGTGATTTACTTTTTTAAAATCTGCAACAAATGGACCCAGGAATCTACAAGGGAATAAAAATATCATGAGCGCAGCGCTGAGTTGAAGCAGGGTAACTCAAAATCAATATTTTGCTTTTAAACTCTTAAGGGGAGACCCAGGAGGGCTGCACTCATTTTGTCCTCCTTACTTATTATCCTCAGAGGATGGGGTAGAAGTGGCAGGCCTGCCGCATACTGCATACTTCCGCCAGGACATTCTTCACTAAGGAGCCACTTGTTAGAATGCTTAGCTTCAGTTTCCTGGTGAGCGGCTTTTTAATAGCTTTGCTATCGGATGCTAGTTTAAAAACCACGTTCCATAGAATGTAGGTGGGATTTTGCACTTGGAGAACGAGGCACGGAACAGAAAGAAACTTGGTGGAGAGAGGGAATCCTCTTGTTAGCTATCCCTGTGTAAAAAGGGGAGCTTGAGTTTGAAGCTTGACTGAATTTTTTTTTTCTTTTCTTTTTTAAATTAGAAATATCTGGGGTTTTTGTTTTGTTTGGTTTTGGTTTTGTTTTTTTTTTAGATATTTTTGCTATAGGGTGTGTGCACGTGCCAGAGACAGAGAGACAGAAAGCGAGAAATCACTCCCCTCCATGGCCATCCCTTCTTCTGCATTCTCCTCTCAGGATTTTGGGCACACATGCATATGCATCCAGTATGAGTTTTAAGCCCTCAGGTCTAGGACTCGACCGTGGTCCACTGCATGGGAGTCCAGTGATGTAACCATTACGCCATCTGCTGCTCCCAATGCAGTCAGGATTTTAACTGCTTCTGAACAGTGGGCACTTTGTATTTTGCTGGGGGATAATTTATTTCATGGAGCAGCTGAGTAATATTCACTACATTATACTGAGAGGGTGTTTATCTGAATAAAAATATTTCCAAGATAGGAGAAGTTGAGTGAAATACAATAGGAACAGAAAAATCCTATGGGAATTTGGAAAAGGGAAAACTTTATCCTAGCTATGGGATCAAAGTATATATCTATATAAAATGTGCAATCAATATTTATAGATCAATTTTGTAAGAAAGTAGAGAAACTAACATATTTGTCTATTTTAAATTAGATAATATAAATAAATTCATTTTTGCAGGAATATAAACAGTGCAAATTAAAATTCTTTAACCACTCTACATTGAAATCTCCTATCTTCGTGTAAATAATATTATGAGTTTTTGATTTATCTATCTAGAATTGTTTCTGTGTATTTATATGTATGTATATGGGGCTATATAAAAATAGAGAGTTATGGTGTGTATGTGTGTGTGTGTGTGTGTGTGTGTGTTAGATTTTTGCCATAGGGTGTGTGTGCTCACTGGAAAGAGAGAGAGAGAGAAAGAAAGTGAGAAATCACCCCTCAAGGGGTATGGCCACAATTCCTTCTCCATTTTCCTTCTGGGATTTTGGGCACGCACACACATAATCCCAGTATGTTTTTCAAACTGCTGGGTCCAGGACTGGAAGCGCTCAGTCAGTCATGGGAGATCCAGTGCTTTAGCTCTCGTGCCACCTGCTGGCCCTAGTTCAAGTATTTTTAATATTATTCGATGTGACAAACATAGCCTTCATCTTTACCAAATTTTATTTTTTATGACTATCAGGTTTTCCATTTTCTTCCTTTGTCTGTTCCCTTTAATTAATTAATTTGCTAAATGTATGTCTCTAATTTTGTTAGTATAATCTGTTTTTTAAAAGAATTATTTTATTCAACTTTATTTATTTATCTATTTATTTTAATTTGACCAGAGAAGGACAGAATGAGAGAGAGAGAGAAAGTGAGAAAGCAAGCCGTCTAGTCCAGGACTCAAACCATGGTTGGCCATGTGGGTGTCCAGCGCCTTAACCACCACACCATTCGCTGGTCCTTGTATAATTGTTTTTAGATTCCTAGTTGAGACTCTGTGTTTAGCGCTTTTGTTTGATACTTTTTTCTACCTATTTGAGGTTGGCCAAATTAATCAAATTATATAGCTGCATCGTATATATTTCTATCCATTCCTCTAGGAAACTGGTTCTTGGCATACTGGTACACATACTCAATTGAAATCTGATGAAAATTATGGATCATCTCCTCCCAACCCTAAGATTTGGCATCTGACTGTGGATTGAGAGATAACAAGAAGTCCAAATGCATTAGGAGTCTAAGAACACCATGTTAAAAAAACAAACTGGGGGCCAGCAGGTGGCATAGTGGTTAAGATGTTGGACTCCTACGTGGTTGACCACGGTTTGAGTCCTAGACCCAGCAGCTTGAAACTCACGCTGGGTGTGTGTGTGCCCCAAATCCTAAGAGGAGAATGGAAGAGAAGGGATTGTGGCATGGCTATCTTCCCTGGGGGGTGATTTCTCATTTTCTCTTCCTCTGTCTCTCTCTGTGTCTCCAGTGAGCACACAAGCACTACAACAAACATCTCTTTAAACAAACAAACGAAAAAGACTGGCTGGGGCCAGCAGGTGGCCTAGAGGTTAAGGTGGCTGGCTCCCACGCAGCTGGATCTGCAGTTTGATTCCCCGGCCCCGTAGCTTCAAAATCAGGCTGGGCAAGTGTGTGTACATGCCTGAAATCTTGAGAGGAGAATGGAAGACAAGGGATTGCAGTGTGACCAACCTCTCCACGGTGTGTGTGTGTGTGTGTGTGTGTGTGCTAATTTCTCATTTTCCCTCTCTCTTTCTCTCTGTGTGTCACTCTGGTGAGCACATGTGTCTTATAGCAAAAACAAAACAAAACAAAAAAGAAAACACAAAACAAACAAATAAACAAACAAACGGAACCAGCCAATGGCATCATGATTAAGGCAGCTGGACCCCACATGGCTAAGCCTGGGGTTCGAATTCTGAAAAACACGCCAAACGAGGAAGCTGTGAGTGCCCAGAATCCTGACAGGAGCAATCGAGAAGAAACTGTGGTGTACCCGTCCCTAAGAGGAGTACTTTCTCAGTTTCTCTGGCTTGCTGGCAAGTGTGCACACCCTCTAGCAAATTCACAAAACAAAAACAAAGAGAAAAGCTTTCTGAAACTCTAACGTCTCTCCCCACTGTTAAGGTGACCAGTAGAGAACGTTCATGAAGCCTCTGAAGAGGTGCCTTTTTAAACTTGTCCATCAGCGTCAAGCTAGAGCCCATGATGAGGAGAGTAAAAGACCCCACAGAAGCAAAAAAACAAAAATAAAAACCAAACATCTAAGAGCCTTCTGTAGCTCATTGCTCTGTTCACTGCAAAGATATTTGATTTGTATTTTGTTGTTAAGGTCTATTAGGGAAACATCTTTGCTACGTTCAGAGTCAGGAAAAATCATTATGCTTTTCTGGAATGATAGGTTTGTTTTCATTTTTGGAGATTTAAAAAAAATTATTTATTTTATTTTATTTATTCATTTATTTTGACCAGAGAGAGACAGAGGGTGAGAGTGAGAGAGAGGAAGTGAGAAAGCAAGCCACCAGATTCAGGCCTTGAACCCTGGTTGACCATATGGGAGTGTCCAGTGCCTTCACCACCATGCCACCTGCTGGTCCCCATGGAGATTTTTTTTTGAGAGTTTTTTTTTTTTTTTTTTTTTTTTGCTTTAGGGTGTGTGTGCTCACCAGAGAGACAGACAAATAGAAAGTGAGAAATCACTCCCAGGAGAGATGGTCACGCCACAATCTTTTCTCCTCCATCCTCCTCTTGGGATTTTGGGCATGCACAGACATGCACCTGGCATGAGTATTAAGCTGCTGTGTCCAGGACTTGAACCGTAGTTGGCTACATGGGAGTCAAGCAACGTCACCATCTGCTGCTCTCCTCATGGGTTTAATTTACTGTGTTCACTATAAGTCATATGACCTTGTTGGGTGCCAGAAAGTTTATATCTAATGTGGGGGTTCCCTTTATGTGTGTGTGGGTTCCAGAGGAAGTTCTCGTTCACTAAGCATTGTTTAATAAGGCATTGGGATATGCACTTTATGAAAATGTTCTCATTTGTTCTTTCTAACAGGGCTATGATAGACGTGCTCTTTTAGGTATCCATTTTGCACTTAAAAAATAATAATTCCTTATTTCACTTTATTATTATTACTGTTTTTAATATTTGCTATAGGACATGTGCACTCACCAGAGAGAGAGAACGAGAGGGAAAGCAAGCTGCCAGGTCTGGAACTCAAACCAGGGCAGGCCAGGTGGGAGTCCAGCGCCTTACCACCATGCCACTTGCTGGCTCCTAAGTATTCATTTTCTGGAGAAGGAAAAGAGCTCTGGAAAGTGAAGTGGATTTGTCCAAAATCACAGAATAGCAGAGCAGAATGACAAACCCAATTTTGTCTAACATTAAGATGCTCTTAACCACTTTAATGCTTTCCCTGGTGACCCAGGGTTCGGTTACTAAATCCCTTCCATTTCTGTCTTACCACCTTACCTTGACTCTCAGTATCATTTTTCTTATTTGTTTTATATTGACACTTTTCTTAATGTGTTTTCTATTTCATACTTGTTATACGTTGCCTGAAATTATTTTTAGAAAAGGGAGAGTATAAATAGATGCAGATATTTCCAGGTATTTATTTATGTGCTGAGTATACCGAGATACAGATGTATGACCATTCTCTCTCTCTTTCTCTCCTCATTTATTCTCTCCTGCCCTAGAGTGCTATTAATACTTCGATGCTTTCAAAATCTTCCTTAATGAAGACACTGAATATTTCATTTCACTTGAAAAAATTCCGGGCCCCAGTGTTTTCCTTTCATTTTCTAAACATATAGTTCTTGCCGCTACCTCTTCCCCTTTGAGGTAATGTGCTTATAATCTTTTTTTACTATGATTAGTTTTGAGTTTTCTTTAAACCTGCGTTGCCTCAATGCCCTTAGTCTTCCTCTGTGAGCCAATAAAGATTTTTCCTGAGATACTAAGCTCTTGTCAGAAAGCTCCGCCTACAGAGGAGCCAATGGATTGAAATTTAAAATGTCTGCTCAGAATTTCTTCCAAGTTCACGGCTCTCTTGGGTGTATTTGTGATCAATTGTTTCATTTCTTAGGGTTCCAGCGTTGACATTTAGGAAGTGATGGTAAAGACATTCACCCTATTTTTTCTCAGAAGGAAGTCCTCGTTAAAGATCAATGAACTTTCTGAATGGGCAGGAAGAGGTGACCGGGCACCCAGGGGAGGAGAGCTCAATACTGTCCCCAGAAGATCAAAGAGTGGGGCCTTCTCTTCAAGCTTCTCTTCCCTTCTGTTGTCACAGTAGCCTGGATGGAGCCCTGGGCGGGGTGAGAGGAACAGAGGTAGAGGCAGGGGAGGGCAAGGAGCTAGTGTATGTGAGTTTTCAGAGAAGGGACTTTGGGGGAGCGAACACCAGACCAATGCGGCATCCTCTTTGCCAGTCAGAAATGATCTGAATGTCTACCCACCTCAGAACGGTCAGGATGCCATTGGGTGGGCTTCCTCCTTGTTTCCAGGGCTGCAGACTGAGTTTTGTCCTTCCCTTGGATTTCATTCTCTCTCTCTCTCTCTCTCTCTCTCTCTGTTTTTTAAAAGAATTATTTTATTTTATTTTATTTATTTATTTTAATTCAACCAGAGAGGCACAGAGTGAGAGAGAGAAAACAAGCCACCAGGTCTGGGACTTGAACTATGGTTGGCCATGTAGGAGTGCAGCACCTTAACCACCACACCACTTGCCGGGCTGTTCTCTTCTTGTACTGGGCGGTGGGTGATGTTCATTACATTTCAATGTGGAACCCCTGACTTCCATGCAAATCTCACTCCACAGATGTTTCCCTCGGCTTCCCCTTGCTGTGTGTTCTTTTCATCATAAACCTACTTAGCATACCTTGGTTTATTCACACACTCCTTACTGCCACTCAGAGCATTTTCTTCTCCGTTTTGTCGTTTGTAACCTCTCCGGTCATTCTTCTCCCACGGGGGAGAGCTTGTTTAGTTTCCTCTACCACTTCCTGCAGAAACCTTTCTCTTGGCCTTGTTGAACAGAAAAGCATACATTTTTAGCAAAATTTCAGCACTTTGGGAAATTAATGCAAAATGCAGCTGGTGGAGAAATCAATTCTTTCTTTTTTTTTTTTTTCAAGAGAGATTTTTGCTCTAGGACACATGTGCTCACCAGAAAGAGACAGAGAAAAACAGAAGGCAAGAATCAGACCCTGGGGGATGGCCATACCCCAGTTCTTCTTTCTCCATTATCCTCTCAGGATCCTGGGTATGCATGTATATGTGCCAGGCATGAGTTCTGTCACCAGGTCTGGGATTTGAACCATGATCAACTATATGGGAGTCCAGCGACATAACCATTATGTCATCTGATGATCCCAAGAAGTCAATTCTTTAACGTAGGAAAATGAGCATCTTTCTTTTCTTGGCTGGAGAAATGAAGAGGAAGGGATTGAGGGTGGTTTCCCTACCCTCCTTTCTCTGTCTCTTTCTGGCAAGCCCACGTGCCCTTTGGTTTATAAACGAAACCAAAGAAGTTTATTTCACACTCATGGGACATTACAATTAGGCTGCCTTTTTAAAAAATAATTTTTTATTTATTAATTTCAATTATTATTTATACATTTAATCAGTATACATCATTTAGATTGTAAAGAGACTTTACTCAGCATGACACACACCTCAGTCCAGCCCAGTTGAGAACATACGCACTTCCTCATCAACAAGTAATAAACCATATCCACGTCCCACAAATGCCTTACCTCTCCATTTTCCCCCCAATTTCCTTTCCTATGCTCTTCCTTTCCCCCAATCAGGCTATCAATCAGGCTTTCTTCGAGACAGTCAATCAGGGACTCAAGGTGGCAGTCTCTGCCATTGTCATTGTCTGCCATGGTCACATGGCTTTCAGGGGTGTCCTGGAGGTCATCTCCGCCTCAGCTGGTGGGAAGGAGGACAGGAGGGTTTTCCCACTCACATTCTATTCCACACAAATGTGATCACATGTCAAATCCGAGGGCAAGGGAGGCGGGAAAATGTAGTCCCACTGTGTGCAGGAAGAGTAGAAAATTGATAGTTGGTGAGTAATAGTCCGCCGAACATGATATGTTAACTGGACTGACAGGGAAAACAAGCGAGGGCAGGGAACAGTGTCTGCAGGCCCATCATTGCATGCTCAGCTGTGTGGAGAGCTTGGCAGGCCCAAGGCAATACATGTGCTCAGTGAGGGCCTCTTAGTGGTTCTTCCCTGGGGTTTGCTCTGGGTCTCTGCTCATCTCTAATTTTCACAGTTCCCTCTGAAGTTATTGTAGAGTCTCACACTACACTTGTATTTTTTTTTTTTTTTAATTATTGGAGGATACATATGCTTGCCAAAGAGACAGAGGGAGGGAGGGAAGAATACTACTCAATGGGGTGTAATCACACCACAATTTCTTCTCCTTCAATTCTTTTTTTTTTTTTGGAAGAGATTTTCACTGTAGAGCGCGTGCGCTCGCCAGACAGAGAGAGACATAGAGACAGAAAGTGAGAAATCACCCCCCAGGGGGGATGGTCACGCCGCAATCTCTTCTCCTCCATTCTCTTCTCGGGATCTTAGGCACGCACGCACACATGCCTGGCGTGAGTTTTAAGCCACCAGGTCCGGGACATGAACCGAGGTCAACTACATGGGAGTCCAGCGACATAGCCATTACACTAACTGCTGGTTCCCTGCTCCTTCAATTCTTCATCTTATCAGGATTTGAGGTATACACACATACCCAGTATGTCTTTGAACTCACCAGGGAGGAATTCAAACCAAGGTTAGCCATATGGTATCCAGCTTCCTTAACCACAAGGCACAGGGCTAGCCTACACAATGCATTTCTTATGCCTTAAATATAACACACTTTCAAGCTCTCCCAGTACAAAAAAATATGACCATTTCTTGGGATCTTGAGAAATGTTCTTCTAATTCTGATTTACATTTCAAAATTTTTCATTAAAGTGAAACATACATATCCAAGGCCTATAGTTCACTGGAATTCCGATATGCAGAATGCAGGAGTGCAGCAAGTGTCCAGATCAAGAAAAAGACATGACCATCTGCCCAAAAGCCACCCAGATTCTGCTCCGTCCCTGCCCCCCCTAAGGAGGTTTGTGAGATTCTGACTTCTACCAGCATAGGCTAGATATGCCAGTTTTCTAAACTCAGATAATTTTGTTTTAAAGTATTGCTTTATTTCACTTCATTTATTTATTTATTTAAAATTGACCAGAGAGGGACAGAACGAGAGAGAGAGAGGGGGGGGGGAATGAGAAAGCAAGCTGCTAGGTTGGGACTTGAACTGCGATTGGGCATGTGGGAGGTCCCCGGTCTTCTGGCCATGTGGGAGTCCAGCGCTCTTAACCTCCACGCACCCGCCCAGCCCCTGAACTCAGGGCATAGGGGGACCATCAGGTGATGTGGTGGTTAAGGTGTTGGACTCCCACAGGGCCGACCATGGCTTGAGTCTTGGACCTGGTGGCTTGCTCTCTCACTTTCCCCCCTCTCTTTCCTTCTCTCATCCAATGAAACCAAATGACAAAATAAATAAATAAATAAATAAATATTTTAGGAAAGAGAAAGTGGTAGTGGGGAGACAGGATAAACACAGTATCTCCTACCCGCCATTGCTTTGAGCTTATTTATTCATCTAGCAAATATTTAAAGTAAGAGACTTGAGGTAGTGTGATAGACTGACAGACGATTTCTAAAAGAATTATCCTTCCAGGCTGTCTGTTCAGGGGAAAGAAAACATTTGGAAACCAGATCACTCAATCAGGGAGGAGAGAGAGGGAAGGAGGGAGGGAGAGAGAGAGAAAGAGAGAGAGAGAGAGAGACTTAAGAAAGGATTCAAATAACGTTAGGACCACAACAGTCATGGGGTAAGGATGGTTACAGAAGCCGGAAGGGAGGGGGGCCTGAGGTGATTCCTAAGCTTCTCAGGAGCTACACATGACTGACAGGTTCCCACAATTTTTTCATATGGGTTGTATTTTGAAGCTTCTTTCTTTTTTTTCCTCAGAAAGAGAGAAAAAAGCCAACAGGGTCTTCACACCACATTCCACCCCCAGCTTTAACCAGCCCCCCATCACAGGCACGTGCATACCTGGTGTGCTCAGAGAAGACTCTGGAAACGTACCCCTTCCTCCCCACGTGTGTCAGCCTCAAAGACCATGGTTAGTGCTGGGCCTCCCTCAGGCCCTTCACATGGGTCCAGTATAAGGACCTCCATCGAAGCAGTGTAGGAAGTTTCAGTGTCGCTGAGGACGTAGGAACAAAAACGCTTGTGAAGACGCTCAGTCACTGAGTTGGCTACAGCAGTGGTTCCAGGGAATCACAAGGGATTTGGCCATGGGCTGATTAAACCACTGGAGAAGAATTTGAGATTAGGAGAAACTGGGTCACCATGGATTTTCACAACTGACAAAAGGTGAGAAACATTTTGGTATTAATAGGTCTGCAAGTTTCAGGCAACTTCAGGTGACATCTCTGGTAACTTACTGGCCCAATGAGAAAAGTTAGGGCTCAGAGGTCCTCAGACAACTGTGGTCAGTGGTGGTGTAGCACTCCAGCCTTTCTTTTTTTATTTTGAGAGAGAGAGAGAGAGAGAGAAAGAGAGAGAGAGAGAGATATTTTTTTTGCTACAGGGGACGTATGCTCGCCAGAGAGACAGAGAATACAGAAAGTGAGAAATCACTCCCCAAGGGGATGACCACTCCACACTCCCTTCTCTTCCAGTGTCCTCTAGGGATTTGGGGCATGCACATACACGTGCCTGGCGTGAGTTTTAAGCTGCCAGGTCCAGGACTTGAACTGTGGTTGGTTGTGTGGGAGTCCAGAGATGTAACCATTATGCCATTGCTGGTTCCCAGCCTATGTTTCAACATACAGCATTTAATTTCTTTGTCTGGGGGCTCTCATTGTTAGAGCCAGCTTTGCCACCAGAATAAACAGGATATCCAGGCGCCTCTCTCAGCATCCCTTCACCAGCAACTTCTAGGATTTGAGGTGCAAATACCTCAATTCCATTGCGCCTAAAAGGGATAACTTTGAGATGTGTATTTCACGTTGGCTGTAAGCGGGATTAAGCCTCAGTAGTTGCAGTTGGTAGCTGGTTTGATAACATACCCTTTATCGGGGCCAGCAGTGGAGTGGTGGTTAAAGGTGTTGTAGTCCCACATGGTTAACTGTGGCTCGAGTCTCGGATCTGGCAGCTTGCTTTTTAATTTGTCCCTCTCTGGGAAAATTTAAATAAATAAATAAATAGAGTTAAATAAAATAATTCTTTTAAAAATATAGCCTTTATTGGGACCAGCAGGTGGGGTGGGGGCACTCCTACATGGCCAACCACGGTTCGAGTCCTAGACCTGGTGGCTTGCTGTCTCCCTTTCTCTCTCTCTCTCTCTGTGTCTGTCTCTGGCAAAATTAAAATAAATGAATGAATGAATAAATTAAATAAATAATTTAAAAAATACCCTTTATTGACTGCCTTCCCTTTCAACTCTGTCTGAAAATATAGTGAATTAACAGAAAGTACAAGGAAGTAAGGCCAAAGATAGGAAGATGATTGCCTTTAAGATAGTTTTGACTCACAGTTCCAAGAACAGGAAATGCAGTACCGTGGCGGGAGGTCACACGCGTTGGAGTCGGGAAGCAGAAGAGGGATGGGTGTTGAGGTAGGGAAGGGAGACACGTGGTAACAGGCTTCAGGATGTAGGAACAGCCCTGGGTGATTAGAGCAGGCGGATTAAGGCCCAGAGTGTGAAAGCTGAGGTAGGGAGTTGATTAGGATGTGGTTAGTTTGTATTTGAAAGTGCACTCAGAGGCAAGTTGTTTCCCATTAGTAGGAATTGGCTCACCCCTGGGAGGGAGGTCTCTGTAGGGTCAGCCAGGCCCCGGATGTCAAAGAAATAAAATATATTAATAATATAGGGACTTGCAGGGCCAGCAGGAGGCATGGTGGTTAAGTGTGGGACTCACACATGGTTGACTATGTTTTGAGTCCTGGACCTGGCAACTTGCTTTCTCACTCTCTCTTTCTGGTGAGTGTATGTGTCCTGTAGGAAAAATTCTAAAACTCATAATGATCGGACCAGCAGGTGATGTAGTGGTTAAGGTGCTGGACACTCCCACATGGCCAACCATGGTTCAAGTCCTGCACCTGGTGGCTTGCTTTCTCACTTTCCCTCTCTCTCTTTCTCTCTCTCCCTGGTCAAATTAAAATAAATGAATTAATAAATAAAACGATTAAAAATGATAAATAGTACTGAATAAATATTTTTTAAAAGAATTATTTTATTTAACTTTATTTTATTTTTAATTCAACCAGAGAGGGACAGGGAGAGAGAGAAAAACAAGAGAGAAAGAGAGAGAAAGTGAGAAAGCAAACCTCCAGGTTCAGGACTTGAACCTTGGTTGGTGGTGTGGGAGTCCAGCGTCCTTAACCACCATGCCACCTGCTGGTCCCCTAAATAATTAAAAGAATATGCAAACACTTGCCTCTCTTTCCCCGTGTCAATGTTCCTACCTTCCTCTAAATAAACTATCTGCATTCAAATCCTTCTCTCAGGCATTATTTCTAGGGAAAGTCATGCTAATTCCGACAGTCACGATAAGGTGACTCTTGTGATAATCTAGAGTTGGGGTAATTAAACTAAGGTGGTAGCAGTGAGAATGGGAAGAGGTCTCTAGAATGCGAACAGTAGCTGCAGCCTTGGGTTCATATTTGTTACACTCACATGTGTACGTGTATATATACGTGCAGACTCACACACACATAAATCCTTCAAAATGGATTGAATCTTAATCATCGTTAGCAGCTGCTTCAGTGGTGTGCCCATGCCAGATAACACCATCCCATGGGAACTGATTACTAAATATTCAGGAAATATCTTTTCTTTAAAAAAAAAAATTATGCCAGAGGGTGCCTGTGTGTGTGTGTGTGTGTGTGTGTGTGTGTGTGTGCATGTGTGAAAGAGGAGACAGACAGGGGCCTAGTCACAACTCAGTCCTTTCTCTTCCATTTCCCTGTCCCACTGGGGATCCTGGGCATGCACTCGCACACATCAGGACGAGGACGCGAATCCTGGCCAGTCCTGTGGGATCCAGCCTCCTGTGCACAGCACTGAACTGCTGCATGATGGGGGTGGCCCTGTCCAGGAAATCTGAAAGCTGCTGTCACATTGTTGGTAGTTTGAAATTAGCCCTGACGAGAGTATTTACACCACAGAAATTAGCACCGGCTGCAAATCAGGGCTTCTCCCTGCAGAGACCGCTTTCCCAGTGTATCACTGCTATATGGGAAGTTCATGAAGGAAACAACAGGTCATGGAATTTTAGCACTGAGAGAGTCACCAGGAACCATCAAATCAAACCATCTCTGAAGTTAAAATATAGAAAATGAGACCCACAGAGTCGGAGGGACTCAGTTGTGCAGAATGAGAGGGGAGGTGCTACATGGGCTCATACAGGTATCTTGGTAAATGAGATCCCTCACCCACTTCGGACTCGTGTTGGGCATTATTTTCATTTTCAGATTTTGTTTACAGAGTGGTATGCATGTGCCAAGGAGGGGAGAAGGAGACAAGGGAGACATTCTTAACTACTGTCCATTCGATTTGATCAAACTATTATGTTAAAGGCTGAAAAAAAAATTCCCTGAGTCTTCTTCAACCCCATAAATATGGAGAGTCTGGTACTGAACAGCAGCTAGGTAGATGCCAAGGGGAAACATTGTGACAAAATTTCAACCAAATATTGATATGAACATATTTCTGTTTGTGTGAAAATATGTTCCCTCCGTATGGGAAAGGAAACTGTTAGGAGAGAAATACAAACAGTACGTTGGAGAAATGTTGAGTGAGGAAGCTGTTTGTCTGCCAGAGCAGACTATTCCTCTTCAGCCTGTGAAGTTTTTCCTAAAGAGGTTGTCATGAAATTTACTTACACGAATGGGAAGCCAACATTTTTCCACTCAAGGAAAAATGACAGATTTCAAGGGCTGCTACTTGGTAAGGGTGAAAACACACATATGGTTATGCTCTGAGCAGGTATTTCGATGGAATCAGGAGCGATTTATAAACCTTAGAGAAAGGCTAAATGATTTCATTTTTAGAAAATTGCAAATATTTATGTATTAACTGAGGTGTTTTTTTGTTTTTATTTTTTTATAGGGTGTATATGCTTGCCAGAGACAGAGATAGGGAAAGTGAGAAAGCACCCTCCAGAGGGAATGGCCACACCATAATTCCTTCTCTTCCATTCTCCTCTTTGGATTTTGGGTAAGCACATGACCAGTGCCCAGCGCCCAGCATGAGTTTCAAACTGCAGGGTCTGGTAGTTGAGCTATGAGTCAGCCATGTGGGATCCAGCCACCTGAACGTCCCTGCTATCTGCTGGCTCGATTCATAGAAATATTTATTTCATGCTATAATCTTTGTTCTCAAGAGTCCCACATGCTTTGAACTCAGGAGATCCAACAGGAATTCAGTACATGGCTTTAGAACTTCCATGCTAGATTCTGGATCAAGAAAAATTGGAAAATTATATCTTTCTTCTTTATGCTTTTTAAATTTGCCAGTGGGTATATGCATTCACTGAAGAGAGAGAGGGAGGGAGAGAGAGAAAGAAGGAAAGTAAGAAGGCGTCCTTCCATGGGAGATGGTTAACTGCAATCCCTTCTCTATTTCTCCCTCCTCTCAGGATTTTGGGTACTCATGCACACATGCTCAGTGGTTTTTTTGTTTGTTTGTTTTTCAGCAATGGGGTCTAGAACTCCAATTGCACAGCTGGCCTCACAGAATCCCACCACCTTAGTCATTACACCACTGGCTGGCTTGAAAAATGATCCTACTAACAGTCTTATTTTCTTTCCAAATATGAAACATATTGCTATAAGTTAAATGAATTCCCTGAAAATTCATACACTGAAACCTAGTATCTAATACGAGCGTATTTGGAGACTCTGGGAAGTAATTAGGTCCTAGAGCAGAGTCCCTATGAATGGGAGCAGTACCCCTGTAAAGCAGACCTCCGAAAGTCCTTTACGCCCTCTACCATGTGAGGACACGGTGCAAAGAAGGCTATGCATGAACTAGGAAGCAGGCCCTCAGTGGACATTGAATCCGCTGGCACCTCAACCTCTGGCTTTGGGCTTCTCAACCTCTGGAGTTGTGGGAAATAAATTTCTGTTGTTTATTAAGCTACCTAGTCAATGGTATTTTTATTATTGTAGTGCAAAGAGATTAAAACACATGTTATTAATTAATTATGCAATCAATTCTATTCTATTAATGATAGTTAATTAATATTATACAATGAATGAAAATAAATCAACCTAGAAAGATGAAAAATAAAATAACCTCTATTACATTATACTAGTTTAATTATAAGAAATACATCAGGGGACCATCAGGCAGCGTGTTGGTAAGGCAGTGGATAGTCCCACGTGGCTGACCACGGTTCAAGTCTGGACCTGGTGACTTCCTTTCTCGCTCTCCTCTCTCTGTGTGTGTGTCTCTCTCTCTCTCTGGTCAAATTAAAATAAATGAATGAATAAATAAAATTAAATAAAAAGTAATTTTTTTTAAAAAAGAAATACATCAGACAAATTACTCTGCAAATACCTGACCAGTTCTCCTCAATACTCTCTAGGTCATCAAAAAGAAGGATAGTCCAAGAAATTGCCACAGTCAAGGGGAACAGAAGGAGACAAGACTACTAAATATAAGGTGGTAGCCTAGCAGGGATCCTGGGACAGAGAAACAATATGATGGGAAACTGAGGAAATGTAATTAAAATATGAACTTTAGTTAAAAGACCAATGTTGATTTGTTAATTGTGACAAATGGACCATGTTAATTAAGGATTTTAAAAATGAAAAGCAACCCTGGATATGGAGTATATGCAAATACATATCTCTAATATAGTTGCTTTTTAAAATAAAGAATTATTTGTTTAACTTTATTTATTACTACTGTTTTTTAATTTCACCAGAGAGAGACAGAGAAACAGATAGGGAAAGTGAGAAAACAAGCCAACATGTCCGGGACTTGAACCGTAGTCAGCCTCGTGGGAGTCCAGCACCTTAACCACCACACCACTGGCTGCCCCCCTGTAATATCTTTATAACAATTCTATAAATATTGGGTCATTGGTAAAGCCATGATGTATTTTTCTACACATCATGACTTTACCAATGGCCCAATATAAGTGTCCTAAAAAAAAAATGTTACAAAAATTAAGTAGTAGACACTTCCTTTTAGGGAAAAGAAAAGATCTATCACTTTTAGCTTTTATTTTTTATTCAGTGTTTATGTATATACTTATTACACTGCTGTTAGGAAAAGAAGCTGTATGCTTGATGCAGGAGATGGGAGAAATATGAGGAGTTAAAGATTCCAAGGCACACATTAACAATGATGACTGAAGACTTTGTATAGTTGACCATGTATGGTCGGTATCAGGTGAGATTTGATACCAAAATTACTGAATACCCCACCCAATGAATGTCTCTTGTCTAGGACGTCTCACGGAACCACTCTCTGTTGGAAATATCTTGGAAAAAGAAAGCAAAGGGGCCAGGAGGTGGAGTGGTGGTTAAGGTGCTAGACTCCCACATGGCCGACCATGGTTGGAATCCCAGACCTGGGGGCTTGCTTTTTCCACTTTCCCTCTCTCTCTTTCTGGTGAGAGTACATGCCCTATAGAAAAATTTAAATGATAGTAATAAATAAAATTAAATACATTTATTTTTTTAAAAAAAGAAGAAAAAAAAAAAGGAAACCAGGAGACAAAGTTCAAATTTCTTTTTTTTAACTTTTAGATTTTTTTGAATTATTTAATTTTTTATTTATTCATTCATTTATTTGAATTCCAGTCTTGTAGTTCAGTGGGGAAAAAAACAAAAAACAAAAACTATTAAGGCTCATCAAAAGGTTTTGTCTTTAAGGGATTTTATATTAGCCATATTAAAATCTTGGGGTTTGGACCACACAGACTGATTTGAAATCCATGCCTGAGGCTTACTAAGTATGTGACTTAGGACAAATTATTTAATAATTAATGTGAGCACAAAATGGGATAATGTTTATAATATGTCAGGTACAGAGTGAGAGCATGAAGAATCTAGTTATGATAATACTAATGTCAGTTCCACTCTCTCTCTTCTAGTTCATTCCTTTACATACCTCCTCATCCTTCAGGGAGAATCTGGCATCTTTGTGTCAACAGAGGTCTACTCTCTCATTTTTTTAAAAGTAAGGAACAATTTACAAATAATAAATTTAATTTTTAGTGAACATTTTTGTGAGTTTTTAAAAAGAGTTAATTACTTATTTAATTCCATTTGTTATTATTATTTTTAATTTGACGAGACAGAGACAGTGGGGTGGGAAGTAAGAAAGCAAGCCACCAGGTTCGGGACTCGAACAGTGATTGGCCATGTAGGAATCCAATATCTTTAACTACCACGCCACCTGCTGGCCCCATTTTTGTGAGTTTTTTTTTTTGTTATATGTCCCTTTGCTTTCTTTTTTCTAAGATATGGCTCACTGAAAGTGTTGGTTGATTATTATCTCTAAAAGAAAGTAGTAAGTGGGGTCAGGAGGTGGCAAGGTTGGCTAGGGTGCTGGACTCCCACATGACTGACTGTATTTCGAGTCCCAGACCCGATGGCTTGCTTCCTCACTTTCCCTCTTTCTCTTTCAATCTCTGGTCAAATTTTAAAAGTAATAATAATGAATAAAATTAAATTAAATAATTTTTTTTAAAAAAAAGAAAGAAGAAAATAACTTTATCTCTGTTTCTCCATACCTGGAACCATGTTAATATCCATACACTAAAAGTCTAAAATTGAGGTTTGGGAGAATTATTGTAATGAATCAATTTAGAGTTTAATAACTAGAACTCTCCCAAATCCTGCTGCAGCCATTTCACTTTAATTACCTCTAATCTTCCCTTCCCCATGCTCTACTCCAATTTCAGGGAATGAAAATATAATTCCGTGTGTCCATTTTGCCTCTATGTCTTTCTTTAAGACCTAGAGTAAAGCTGGAAAGGCAAGGTTGAAATTCTCCAAGAGTTAATGAGGAAAAATCAAGAAAAAGATACATTTTTTTCTAAGCCCATTGATCTTTCTGAGTCCTTACTGTCAACGGATTCTCCTCGGCAAGTTTCATTCCAGTACACTGCCAGCCAGCATGGATGGAGTCAGTGTGAGTGTATTAATCACATTATGACTGAATGCAGAGGATGTACGTGGCTCGAAATGGCATCTAAGACATTGAAGTCACAATGAAATGCTGCAGATTCATGTGGTCAGGTCACTAAAAAAAGTGTTCTTGTAAAACAGTGGTCAGTTGGTGAGAAAAATAGGAGGAGTCTTTAAAGTTGTGGAAAATACATATTATGGTTAAAAAAAAAAACTATGTCTGGATTTCAAATTTTTTGATATCAAATAAGCCTGTAATTTAATTCTATTTTTCTATGAAATTTTTGAAGTTCCTTTATAATTAGGCAGGAGTGTGCAATATCTTGTTAAATAGTTCAGCGTATATGTCACAGCTTCGTTTTGGGAGTATTATACACTGTCTGCTAACTCTCATTGCTAGTAAATTAGCTGTACAACTCGTATCTCATCCTCATTCCTGATGCCTAATTCTTATGATCAGGCAGGACAGGTGAGGATGCCCGCTCATAGTTCTTTTCAGAGAGTAATGGTTAAGTTTATGTGTTTCTTGCTGCCAGAATTAGAATCCTGGCACTGGGAATAATCTTTTTTTTTTTAAAGAATTATTTAATTTTATTTCTTTTTCTTCTTCAATTTGACCACAGAGAGAGAGGGGGGGGGAGAGAAAGAGATAGTGAGAAAGTAAGCTGTCAGACCTGGGACTCGAATCATGGTTGGCCACATGGGAGTCCAGCATTTCAACCACCATGCCATCTGCCAGCCCCGACACCGAGAATAATCTTGACAGTTTGTCCTTACTACGACTTGATTGCCTTGCATATACAGTGAGTGGAAATATTCATAACTGCATCCACCTTTCTCATGAAACCAGAGCAGTCAACAAATTATCTTCATCATTAGTATTTAATAGCAATCGTTAACAGTCTAAAACTAAAAAGGATCTTACACAGAGTTGATACCATCCTGGGATTTACTTTTTTCTCCCCAAGGTTTCTAATTGCACTTTGCATCTTGATCTGATTGCACAGATTACCTCGAATATCTCAGATCAAGAATATTGGAAACATATATAGGTTAAAAATTAAGCTTGGATTTGGCGCCTATTAAAAAAAAAAACCATGTTTCCTGACAAGGCTCTAATGAAAGTAAAAATAGCTCTAAAAAAGTCATTTGCACCAAGCTGATTCATATGCTAGTTAAAAGTGAACACAATATTTATGCCAGTCATTAGCCTGGTTTCCATTTCAGACATGAAATTGCTCAAGTAAGGGATATTTTCATTCATCTCTCTTATTTGGCATTGCATGAGACCTTACAAGGCCAAACTGGGACTGCGTTAGAGGAACTTCTAGAGAAAGAGTAGGCTGCATCTACTTCAGTCTAAGGAGTTTAGGAGGGAGACGCTAAGAGCTCATGTGGGAGCTACCAGAGACTGAGGGCTTGATTATGAAATAAATTTGGGGCTAAGGAGCCATGTCTTTCAGAAAACAAGCATGCTCATGGGCACTCATAATCACAAGGTTAGTCTGTTTCAGAGTTCGTTTTTTCTTTTTTAATAAAAGAATTATTTTACTATTTAACATTATTATTATTATTATTTTTGGAGAGGTTTTTCACAATAGGGCGTGTGCGCTCACCAGACAGACAGAGAGAGACAGAGAGACAGAAAGCGAGAAATCACCCCCTAAGGGGGATGGCCATGCTGCAATCCCTTCTCCTCCATTCTCCTCTCAGGATCTTGGGCACGCACACACATGCGCCCGGCGTGAGTTTAAGCCACTGGGTCCAGGACTTGAACTGTGGTTGACTATGTGGGGGTCTAGTGACATAGCTAACTGCTGGTCCCACGATTTAACATTATTTATTTATTTATTTTAATTTGACCAGAGAAAGAGTGAGAGAGAGAGAGAGAGAGAGGGAACGTGAGAAAGCATGCCACCAGGTCCAGGACTTGAACCGCGGTTAGCCATGTGGGAATCCAGCAACCGCAATCACCATGCCACCTGTTGGGCCTCTTCCACTACCCATTTTTGAATTTAAAAATTATTATGCTTATTTATTGAGCTACTAAAAGGAAGTCTACCTACCCAAGAATCATAGGGTTTTATCTCTCGAAAGGGCCTTAGAGATATTGAATCTACCTCCTTTGTTTCATAGATAAGGAAAATCAAAGTTACAGTTGGATGATCTGGACAAGAATTCAGTTTTCCTGACTCTTAGTCCAGTATTCGTCTTTCAGATGAGCTGCTAGCTGATCGGCGACGTTATGACAGAGCCTAGGACCAAGTGGGGAAAACTCTCCCAGGGAAGATGGTTCAAATATGTCAACCATTCCCCACTTCGTCCTGAGGCCACGGCAGGCCTTTGCAATGTGATTTCGCAACTTCTTTTTTCAGAGATGGAGTATCTTTTGGATGTCTTTAAGCTGTTTGGCCATGTGACATACTTTGACCAATAGAATAAAGCAGAAATCATGCTGGGCCAGTTGTGAGTCTAGGCCTCCAGAAACTTTAGCAACCCAATGCTGCCTTCTGAAAACCTGCCAGCCACCAGGCCAACAAGCTCTAGCTAGCTTCCTGGAAGATGAGAGACCGTGCAGAGGAAAAACGAGCTGTGCTAGCCTCAGCATATTCAGTAGCTGACCAAAAATCTACAAGTCCAGCGTAGGCCAGAACTTCCCAACCAAACCCAGTCCAAATTGCTGACCCACAGAATTGTGGGTAATTATTTATATGTGTGTGTGTGTGTGTGTGTGTACATATATACACTTTTTTTTTGAGAGAGATTTTTTGCTATAGTATGCGTTTGCTCACCGGAGAGACAGAGAGAGACAGAGAGACAGAAAGTGAGAAATCACCCCTCAGGGGGAATGGCCATGACGTAATCCCTTCTCCTCCATTCTCCTCTTGTGATTTTGGACATGCACACACATACGCACACACGCTCGGCATGAGTTTCAGGTTGCTGGGTCTGGGATTCGAACCACAGTCAACTATGTGGGAGTCCAGCAATATAACCATTACGCCATCTATTAGTCCTGGGTTAAACTTTTTTGTGTGTGTTAAGCCACCAAGCTTTAGGGTGGATTGTTTTACAGCAAAAGTGAATGATAACATATCATTTGACCATTTTAAGTCATGTCCCATTCATCAGGGGCATTGCAATTTGGGGTACTCTTCTTCCTAGATTAAAAGAGAAAAGCCTTTTGGGATGAAAAAGACACATTGCAAGATGAAGGAGAACTGACACTGACAACATATTTTCAAATAAGGACTGAACACTCGCCCTTTGCTCTGGTAAGACCTTCTGGGGACATTTGACATTAGATAACACTTTAATCTAACCTTCTTTATTCTTTGTTCTCCTTCTCACTCAAAATGCAAATCCTGTCCATTAGTACCTCTTTTCCTTTCTTCTTTCTTATCCCTGGAGAAGAACACGACTCTTCTCCCTTCAGAGCAGTTTTTATTAGAGTTGCTATTGATGGGAAAGGAGTGTTAGTTATCACGGTTAGAAGTTCGGCCTCTGCTCTCAGAATCATTTGCTGGTTTGGCAAATACCTTGAAGAGCTGTCCTCTGTTCCTGCAGACTGAAAAATCGAGTTAAAGTACATGTATTTCTTTCAAGAGAACGAGGTATTCATTCTGACCTTTTCCTGCGATTCTGCCACTCCTAGAGCACTGTGTGTGCTCTGATGGTGACCGTGGCCCTGAGCCAGAGGGAGGGAAGTCTCACCATATTGTTGTCAGAGCAGATAAGCAGTGGGGCACATGAAGGGGAAGTGCTCCAGGATCTGTGGGCCGCTTAGCTCTGAGATGCTCTTCGGATCCAGCTCACGGGGACTAATGGAAGCAATAAAGCCCACGCTCATTAGTGAATCTCAGGCTCCCAGCGCCCTGGTGAGAGGGTGGCTGAGCGACTAGCCAAGTGTAGTGGCTTCGACTTCCTTCTTTAAACACACACATGCACGCACGCACACACACACACGCACACACACACAGAGCACTGTCTCACGTCAAAGGTCTGGCAGTTCCTAGGAGTAAGACTTACTGCTGTAGGAGACTCATGAAACGTGATTACCAGTGGCTTTGGTCCACATCATCTTTTTTGTTTTTTGTTATTTCATTTTCATGAATGGTTTGTTTTTATTTCCACTGACAAACCTTTCTGGAGTACCTATGTGTGCAGGGGAATGTTCTAAGTCCTACTGTGAGGGCACAAAGGGATGCTATAAGCTTCCTGCAAGATGGCGAGAGTCTAGTAAACTGGAGAGCCACATGTGGAAGCAAAGAAGTGATTTAAAAAAATTATTTAATTGTATTCAACATTGTTATTATTGTTTAATTTGACCAGACAGACAGACAGACAGACAGACACACACACACAAACACACACACACAGACAGACAGAGAGAGAGAGAGAGAGAGAGAGAGCGCAAAAGAGAAAGCAAGCCACCAGGTCTGGGACTTGAACCTTGGTAGGCTATGTAGGAGTCCAGCACCTTAACCACACCACCATCTACCAGGTGCAATGTTTAGGAGTAAATGCTCTCCCTAATTCTGAGGGTTTGTCAAGATTTGACCACGCCAGTCACCAACAGAGCCCTCATCTGAATAGCAGCAGAAACAAGAAAAGCTTGAGGGACCAGCAGTTAGCGTAATGGCTATGTCGCTGAACTCCCATGTAGTCGACCGTGGTTCGAGTCCCGGACCTGGCGGCTTAAACTCACGCTGGGCCGGGCGCGTGTGCGTGCATGCCCAAGATCCCAAGAGGAGAATGGGGGAGAAGGGATTGAGGCATGGCCATCCCCCCAGGGGGGTGATTTCTCGCTTTCTGTCACTCTGTCTCTCTCTGTCTGTCTGGTGAGCGCACGTACTCTATAGCAAAAAAAAAAAAAAAAAGAAAAAAAAAAGAAAAAAAAAGAAACAAGAAAAGCTTGAGTAAAAGCTGATGTTCTGCAGACCAAACAATTCTTGGTTTGAAACCGTCAACCAGAATGGAGAACTTCTTTGCTTCTTCCCCTACCTCTGTCCCAACTAGTAGACAGGCACTGTATCTTTTGCAAAGAATATATTTTGCTAGTGATGTCAACTGAGGACATGGCACAAAGAATACTTAGTACCTCGCCGTACCTGAGCTCCCATTGATGGGGGACGTCAGAAAAGATGCGATTGACTATGTCCCTCACCACTCCTGTTTGAAAAATAAAGATTCTTGATCTGTGTTTATGCTGCTGGCTCTACCTAGACACTTGCTCAAAGAATGAACAAATTCAGCCTTTTTGAAATACCCCTGTATGTTAACAACGAGTGTCTTTGGCACCAACGGATAAAGTTAGAAAGAGAGCTGACAGAAGAAGAATGACTTATACAAAATAAGGGTGATAATAGCCTTTTTTGAGGACTAACCTAAATGGTTCTCGGAAGGGCTGGTTCCTTGCTCTGTCTTTGACCATGAGAACTGCAACTCTCTCCACGCTCTGTCTCTAAAGTTCTGGGGAGGCCAGCCTTGATCAATGGTTCCCAGGTTTGAATGAGCACTGATTCACCTAGGGACTTTCAAATAAATCATCAGGGGGCCAGCAGTTGGCATAATGGCTATGTCGCTGAACTCCCATGAAGTTGACCGTGGCTCGAGTCCTGGACCCGGTGGCTTAAACTCACACAGGGCACGTGTGCGTGCATGCCCAAGAGTCCAAGAGGAGAATGGAAGAGAAGGGATGGCGGCATGGCCATCCCCCCTGGGGGGTGATTTTTCACTTTCTGTCTCTCTGTCCTCTCTTTGGTTTTGTAGCGAGTCAGAGGCCCTATAACAAATACATCACAAAAAAAAAAAAAAAATCATCAGGACCACACTCAGAAGTTCTAATATGGTTTTGGGAATAGGATCTGTGGAGATAAAAATATATCTATATCTATTAAATACTTCCCTGGCATTAGCTCATGCCGTCCTCACAAAATCCGTATGAGCTGCTATTATTACTTCCACTTGGGGATACAGAAACTGAAGCTTCAATAATTTAATAAATTACTTGAATTTATGCTAGTGACAATGAGCATTCTGGAACTGCAAGACTCTCTGTCTGAGATATGACAAAGATCACATCCTAGACAGGTCTGTTTCTGGAACTGGAGTTTTTAAATCATTATGCAATTTTTTTCTCTCTACTATTTTTTGACTGTCAGGGGATTATGAAGTAGAATAATTAAGACTCATGCAGGGGCCAGCAGATGGCATGGTGGTTAAGGGCGCTGGACTCCCATATGGCTGACCATGGTTGGAGTCCTGGACCTGGTAGCTTGCTTTCTCACTTTCCCTCTCTTTTTCTCTCACTCTGTCCCTCTCTGATCAAATGAAAATAAATAAAGTTAAATAAAATAATTCTAAAAATAAAAAAGATTCGTGCAGGTGTATGGGGGAGGAGGTCTCTTCAAGAACATCTGGAATTTCTGCAGGCCTGTTTCTGAGAGTTAGAGAACAGGTAGGCTGACAGGAGCATCTAGGTGTAAAGTCGATCTTTGTCATATCTCAGACAGGGAGTCTTGCAGTTCCAGAAATGTGGAATGGAAGCTACAGAACTGCCTGAGGGAGAGGGCTCATAAAAATGATATTTTTGCTAAAGCACCACAAAGAACATTTTCATCCTTAAATATGCAGAGACACTACAGCAAGTATCACAAATTCATTCTGGTGATGCAACCAACAACACTTAATTATCAGCTCCACAAGCAAATTAGGTGAGAAAATTACTTGTCTTTTTATATTTATTTTATTTCTAAAAGAATTCAGAGAAGATAATGATTTAACTACTGCAGCAAGTTACACACAGATTGCGTCTCTTTTATCTGGTTTTCTCTCTACCCTCCTTCTCTGTAGCCATACGTATGCTTATTCTTCTGCCCTGTTGTTTGTGTGAACACCTAGTAGAGGAATTTGGGTGTCACTCCTTAAGGAACCCGTTGGCTCTGTCAGAAAGCCGAGGTGGAGACTGTGGTAGGGTTACATAGCAGACAGGAGATCCGTTCTTGCGTGTATCTACCAAAATGCATTTCTTTACAGCATGAGAGGCTAACTTTCTGAGAAGACTGACTTGACCTGCCCAGACTTCACCTCCAGACTTTACAGGGGAGGTGTACCCCAGTCTTCTAATCCTAGCTTCACACCACCTCCTTTCTTTTTTAAAGAATGATTTAACTTTATTTATGTATTTAAATTTGACCAGAGAGGGACAGAGTGAGAGAGAGAGCATGAGAAAGTTGGAAAGCAAGTCACCAGGTCCGGGACTCGAACCATGATCAGCCATGTGGGAGTCCAGTGCCCTTAACCACCATGCCACCTACTGGCCCCAATGCACCATCTCCTTCCGTGAGATATTGTTTTGAGGCTGCAGAGGCTCTGCAACCTTAGAAAGCCCACAAAGACAGGAAGGGAAAAGGGCTGTCACTCCTCATGAAAACCTTACTGTGTTTCAATTTGTCAGGAAACTCTTAGTTCTATTCGAAAGGAAACTTCCTGGAAGCTATGGCTTCCTCCTTAACATTTCAAAAACAGTAATATTAACTGCTGTTTTACTAAGTACACCAGGAAGAGTTATTGATTAAAGCTTGATTTCTCCTACTTTCCTGATTTTGTAAATCTCCATGTTCTTAGTCAGCTTGGAGGGTGGCAGTGCAGAGGCAGGAAGGTATATGGCTGGAAGACTTTGAGCCTGTCAAGTGCAGGAGTCAAGAGCCCACCCGAAGTCCTTGCTGGCTCTATCAGCAGTTTTAATTTTCTGCCTCCAAGGATGAGAACACTTACATTATCTCAAGTTTGTCTGGCCTAGTGTTTCCAAATTGAACCCCAGGAATGAGAAGGCAACACAAACATGTCGGGGGAGGAGGGCGGGGATTGCATGAGCTGTGAGCACACGCCCTTGTACAGGGACACTGTCCCGGCTCCGTTAGACTGTCATATATGGACACACGGACCTTTGTGGCCAGGTCACTCCAATAAGGGCCAGGAGATGGAATATTTTTTATGAGAAATTGCATCTATTTTGAACATTAGCAAATAATTCAAGTTAAAGGATGGTTTTAGGGACCAGCAGTTGGCATAATGGCTATGTCACTGGACTCCCATGTAGTCGACCGCAGTTTGAGTCCCGGACCCAGTGGCTTAAACTCACACTGGGCACATGTGCGTGCGTGCCCAAGATCCCAAGAGGAAAATGGAGGAGAAGAAATTGTGGCGTGGCCATTTCCCCTGGGGGGGGATTTCTCACTTGCTGCCTCTCTGTCTCTCTGTCTTTCTGGAGAGTGCACACGCCCTATAGCAAAAACCTCTAAAAAAAAATTAAAAAGGAATGGTTTTGGCCTACATCTGTAGGCCAGGTACAACCGATGGTCACCTGTTTGCAACTTCTGCTCTGGTTCAACACCATCTGTTTAAAGGTGGGTCTTCCAGAGGGAAGATGGTGTTTCAGTTGGTCACAGGCTCTGCAGAAATACCCAGTGCCTAGGCCACAGGCCAAGCGTTCTTTATTTCATAATTTCCTCTTAGTTCTCTTGACTTTTACTAACTCGAAAGTTCATTTCAGGGGCCAGCAGGTGGCGTAGTGGATAAGGCGCTGGACACTCTCACATGGCTGACTACAATTCGAGTCCCGGACCTGCTGGGTTGCTTTCTCACATTCTTTCTCTCTGTGTGTCTGTCTTTCTCTGGTCAAATGAAAATAAATGAATGAATGAATAAAGTTAAATAATTCTTAAAAAAAAAAAGTTCATTTCAGCCAGTGACAATTGCATACTTCTTATGTGCACAGAACAGGGACAAATGCTTAGAATTACCAGAAAGTTAAACAAAACAACCTCCCTTCCCTCTAGAAATTGGAACTTTTTTTCTTAGAAAGGGTAGAAAACTATGATTTCTAATATGTTTCCTCTGTGTCAAGCTCTTTATATCCAGCATTTCATGGAATTGTGGTTTTTTTTTTAATTCCTGTTGAAATCAGCATTGTCCACCATCTTTTTCCAGTTGAGAATACTACAGAAGAGAGATTAAGTAAACTGCTCAAGATCATACAACTGGAAAGTAACAAGGATGGATGTAAAACCACATCTTCTGACTCCAGAGCCCGTGATTTTTGTTTACTTTCTTTTACTTTAAAGAATAATATTCTTTAACTTTATTTATTTATTTATTTTAATTTGATCAGAGAGGGACAGAGTGAGAGAGAGAGAGAGGAAGGAAAAGTGAGAAAGCAAGCCTCCAGGTCCAGGACTTGAACTGCAGTCGGTCATGTGGGAGTCCAGTGACCATAAACACTACACCATCTGCTGGCCCCGTTTACTTTCTTTTTTTATCAGAATTTGTGAGCATTTAGGGGCTAACAGGGTGGTGTGATGGTTAAGGGTGCTGGACTCCCACATGACTGACTGTGATTCGAGTCCCGGACCTGGCAGCTTGCTTTTTCACTTTCTCTCTCTTTCTCTATCCCTCTCTGGTCAAATGAAAAATAAACACATACATAAATAAATAAAGTTAAATAAAGTAATTCTTTAAAAAAAGAATCTGTGAGCATTTCATAACGAAACATTGGGCCATGCAGAAAATAGTACTTGTTTAACTCATGTTAATATTTTCTCATGCTTTTTCTACCAGACCATAAAATAATCGAGACGCCAAAGCAGTGTTCAATTAGGCATGTAAGAAGAGTGACAACTTCTCTTCAGGAAATCAGGTATAAAGAATGTGCAAAGCTGCTGAAACTACATAGAAATATCCAAATGACAATATGTTGGCTTTAGGAAAGTTTTGGAGTTGGAGAGCTTTGAAATGGGACCAATGGCGGACAAGAACCGACCTTGTGTTGAGGATTCTCAGCCTTCGAACAGATGAAGTAAAGGAAATCCATTTGCCTACTCTCTAAAGGGAGCTTAGGGTGACTCAGAAACCAGGGATGTGGTGGTGGAAGTGGCTCAGCTCATGGAACCTGAGGTGGCCCACGTCACCTCAACAGAGGGCATGAAAGCGGATCCTCTAATGGGTTTCCCTGGTTTATACTGAAGCACACAGTCTGGGTGCCTCGGTTCTCAGCCCATCAAGCTCCCGGTTCAGCTCTGAGCTCTTTGCCACTCGGCTTCAGCTTCTTCACACTGAGCGGAGGCCTGGTTTCCACCTCGACTCTACTGTTTCTCCATAAGCATCAAACATTTGACATTTATCATAAAAGGTCCGAATTCTTCATCTGACAATGAAACATTCTCTGGGGGCAGGCTGAAGGCTTGGTATTTATGGCTATGCTTTTATTTTTTCTCTTGTGTAACCCTTCCTTTGCCTTGGTATGTTAAAACATACCGTGTCTACTTGGATATATACTGGCTCAGGACATGTGGAAGATTACAGTGTGGAGGAGCTGGTTTTTTTATCTTATTTATTTTCCTGAAAGTTACATTGTGTTTTAGTACCTTTGATTCAGTTTTTCCAAGGCTGGGACTCTGGAGACATAGCTATTAGCTATCCTGCCCGTCTCCACTCCACTTCTAACTCTTAAGTGTATGTGTGTGTGTGTGTGTGTGTGTGTGTGTGTATGTGAGAGAGAGAGAGAGAGGCAGAGAGAGAGAGAGAGGCAGAGAGAGAGAGAGAGGCAGAGAGAGAGAGAGAGAGAGAGAGAGAATGTTCCCATCCAGAAAATACAATGTCTTCAGTTACTAGGTCGTGATTGTGCAATTCTCTCTTTTGGTGACTTGACTAGTGGGTTGAGTATCTCTTTTCCTGCCTGGAAAGTCTGTGGCAGGGAAACAAACATAATATGAAAAACTTTCTTATTGGCTCAAAAGACAGAGACATAGGGTTGGCCCTGAGGCCTCGTGGCTCAAGAATCTGAATTCCACATGACCGACCATGGTTCAAATCTTAGCACCAGAGGCTTGAAATACACTCTAGGGGTATATGCATAAGTCCCCCAAATCTTGGCAGGATAGAGAAATGGAGAAGGGACTGTGGCATAGAAATAGCAATGATTAAGCCCCATTGGGAAGTGTTTTCTCTCCTTTCTTCTCTCTCTCTCTGTCTCTGTCAAGTGCATGCACCCTCTGACAATGAAAAAGAAAGAATAGAAAGGAAAGGGAAAAAAAGAAAAAGAAAGAAGAAAGAAAGAGAGAAAGGAAGCAAGAAGAAAGAAAAAGAAAGAAAGAGAAAGAAAGAAAGAAAAGAAGAAAGGAAAAGAAAGGCAGTGGAATAAAGCTCATTGCTTTGATGGATGTGAAGTCATGTCAGCTAAGGGGCTAGAAGTGCTGCATGATGATTTTTCCATTGTTCAAGTGTGAAATGAAGCATCCTGGTTATCTTAGAGAAATAACAGCGCAGTATGTTGATAAAATAATGATTTAGATTGCAAAGAAATTAATTAGAGGGGTCAGCAGGTGGCATGGTAGTTAAGGATGCTAGATTGGGACCAGCAGTTAGCATAATGGTTATATCACTGAACTCCCATGTAGCTGACTGTGGTTCAAGTCCCGGACCCGGTGGCTTAAACTCATGCCAGGCGTATGTGCGTGCATGCCCAAGCTCCCAAGAGGAGAATGGAAGAGAAGGGATTGCGGCATGGTCATCCCCCCAGAGGGTGTGATTTCTCACTTTTTGTCTCTCTGTCTTTGTCTTTCTGGTGATCGCATGCTCCCTGCAGCAAAAACCTCTCAAAAAAAAAAAAAAAAAAGAAAGAAAGAAGTAATTGATAGGGACCAGTAGTTGGCATAATGGTTACATTGCTGGACTCCCACATAGTCACCCATGGTTCGAGTCCCAGACCTGGTAGCTTGAAATTCATACTAGGGACGAGTGCGTGCATACCCAAAATTCCAAGAGGAGAATGGAGAAAGGACTGTGGTGTGGCCATCTCTTCTGAGGGGTGAGTTCTCTCTTTCTTTCTCTCTGGTGGGTGCATGAACCCTATAGCAAAAATTTCTCTTAAAAAAAAAAGAGGTAATTGATAATCATCAAAGACTTGTGGGAAAGCATAAAGCAGTACATAGGAGTTTTCATTTTGACTAAACTTCTTTAAATTTTATATTAGACATTAGCAAGTAGTCAATGATGGTTTTAATAAGAAGTTATATTTTGGGTCTGGCCCTATGGCCTAGAAGTTAAAGGAGTCAGGGTCCACATGGCTAACTATGATTTGAGTCCTAACCCCAGTGGTTTGAAAAATATGCCACAGAGACTGAGGAGAAGGGAGTATGGCATGACCATGCCCCCATTAAGGTGCTTCCTGGGACCAGCAGGTAGCGTTGTAGCTTATAGTGCAAAACTCTCACATGGCTGACTGTGATTTGAGTCCCAGATCTGGCAGCTTGAAAATCACACCAGCAGGGCCAGCATGTTGCCTGTAGGTTAAGGCACTAGACTCCCACATAGCCGATCATGGTTCAAGCCCTGGACCTGGAGGCTTGCTTTCTCACTTTCTCTCTATCTCTCTGATCAAATTGAAAAATGATAACAATAAATACAATTAAATAAATAATTCTTTAAAAGAGAAAGAAAGAAAGAAAATCATACCGGGTGTATGTGTGTGTTTGCATAAAATCCTATGAAGAGAAGGGATTGTGGTGTAGTCACCTTCCCTGGGAGGGTGATTCTCACTTTCTGTCTCTCCCTGTGTCTTTCTGTCTCTCCCTGTGTCTTTCTGTCTCTTTCTGGTAAGTGCATGTACCTTATGGTAAAAACCTTAAAATAATAATAAAATAAAATAATTTTAAAAAGAAATAAAAGTGTGCTTTCTCTCTCTCTTTCCTGTGCATGTGAGAGTATGTATCCTCTGGTAATAAAATAATAAAAAAAAGGCATAAAGAAAGTTCTTGTTGCCTGTAGGTTAAGCCACTAGACTCCCACATAGCCGATCATGGTTCAAGCCCTGGACCTGGCGGCTTGCTTTCTCACTTTCTCTCTATCTCTCTGATCAAATTGAAAAATGATAACAATAAATACAATTAAATAAATAATTCTTTAAAAAAGAAAGAAAGAAAGAAAATCATACCGGGTGTATGTGCGTGTTTGCATAAAATCCTATGAAGAGAAGGGATTGTGGTGTAGTCACCTTCCCTGGGAGGGTGATTCTCACTTTCTGTCTCTCCCTGTGTCTTTCTGTCTCTCCCTGTGTCTTTCTGTCTCTTTCTGGTAAGTGCATGTACCTTATGGTAAAAACCTTAAAATAATAATAAAATAAAATAATTTTAAAAAGAAATAAAAGTGTGCTTTCTCTCTCTCTTTCCTGTGCATGTGAGAGTATGTATCCTCTGGTAATAAAATAAAAAAAAAAAAAGGCATAAAGAAAGTTCTATTTTCAATAGAAAAGACATATAATGAACTTCAAATTCACCTTAGGGAAGCCCAACAGCTTTAAGAAGTTGGGATTGCCTATGTTTTTCTTGTTTCCCGCTGGTAGCTACCTATTCTAAGGCATGGTCCTAAGAGGAAATAACTGGCCTCAAGAAGACCAGCCTTGAAAATGGGCCTATGTGATGATAAAGACCAGATCCATCTACCTTCTTGGTGCCATTTTTGATTCATTAAAGTGAAAGTGATAAGATAGTTGCAGTGGCACATGGTGCCAAGAAACTGTATTTCACAAGCTGAGACCACATGGGAGACTTGGGTTCGATTCTTGGCCCAACCTAAAGGCCAGGTGCAGTGATCTGTAATCTTAGTGACTCAGGAAGCTAAAGCAGGAAGCTCATGAGCTTGAGGCTGCCGTAGGCAATATGGCAAGACCCTGTCTGCAAATGGGCCAAGGGACAGCTTGTGGCCTGGTGGTTGAGGTGGCTGGATCTCACATGGCCAATTATGGTCTAAATCCCAGCCCTGGCAGCTTGAAAAACACTCCATATGTGTGTGTCCAAAATCCTGACAGGATGGAGAAGGAATTGTGGTGAGATCATTCCCCACAAGTGCTTTCTCACTTTCTTTATCTCTTTTTCTCTGACAAGTGCACAGGTCCTCTAAAATTAAAGAAAAAAAAAAACCCATATGGTGGTGTATACCTATAGTCCTAGCTGGAAGGCTGCGGCAAGATGAGTACAACATGGTAAGACGGTTACTTGCTTTTCTGAATGGGGAGAAAAGTGGATGTCTCAGACTGGGGGTGTGGTCAATAGCAACTGGAACTGCAGTGCTGTAATTCACATGGCTTACTGTGGGTTGAAATTCCTTGCCTTGAAAACACACCAGGCACATGCATGTGTGCCCAAGATCTTGAGGAGCTGGAGTATTGGAGAATAGGACTCTGAGAAGACCCTGTCAAAGATGCACATGTGCACACCCTCTATCATGTATTTAAAAAGCAAAATAAGCTTTAAAAAAATGCAGTTACCCTTGGAATATGGAATCTGTGTACGCCCATTTTCCATGAGTCTGTAATTACTGATACGTACTTTCAAATGTTGTGGCAGTTTAACTTTTCTTTCTCTCTCTCTCTCTCTTTTTTTAAAGAGATTTTTGCTATAGGGTACATGCATTCTCTGGAGAGAAAGAGAGAAACAGAAAGTGAGAAATCACCTCCCTAGGAGGATGGCTATGCCACAATCCCCTCTCCTCTATTTTCCTATCGGGACTTCGGGTATGCACGCGCATGTGCCCAACATGAGTTTTAAGTCTCCATGTCTGGGACTCGAATCACTGTCAACTACGTGGGAGTCTAGCAACATAACCATTACACCATCTGCTGGTCCCTGGCAATTTAAATTTTCATAGCACTGTACTTAACCTCCAAGTATCCCCAAGTACATGAGATTCATCCCAAATAATCCTACAGTATTTATAAAGTTTCTTCTTTCTTTCATGAGTGAGAGACAGAGAGAGATAGAGAGATACCCCTGAGAGGCTCATTACTTCACAAGTCACCCCCAGCTTCATGCAGCCCTAGACTGTGGGCATGCATGCCCCTGGCATGTTCAGGGAGGTCTTCAGACATGAACACAAAACCATCTCATGTGGGTTAGCCTCAGGGAGTGCTGTTTCCTGCTGGGCCACTCTCTGGCCCCCGTGATCCCACAGTGTTTAGTCCCTCCATTTTCTTGGAAGACAGTGTGGGCAAAGACGATGTAAAGTTATACTTAGAAGTGTAATTTTTGTAATGAGAATCCTTTTGTGCCCTACAAATCTGGATGTTGCCAAAGGTTTGTGGCAATTATGATTACATGTATCATGCTAAAGGTTGAAAAGACCATGCATGTTGAAATTATCACATTTTAAAAGCCTAATATGTGAAGCTATTCTCTCAAAATAGCAGTTGATCTATCTACTGTTTTACTTTTCAGTGTGTTGGTGTTAAGATGAAAAGACTCGGGGCCAGCAGGTGGTGTGGTGTTTAAGGACCCTGTACTCCCACATGTGGTTTGAGTCCTGGACCTGGTGGCTTGCTTTCTCATTTTCCCTCTCTCTCTGTGTCTCTCGCTCTGTCCCTTTCTGGTCAAATTAAAAGTAAATAAATAAGGTAATTCTTTAAAAAAAGATGGGAAGACATACTTTTAAGTCTCAAAAGTCTTGGTTTCCTTCATAATTTAAGACCCAGGCTCTGTTAATCTTTCCTGCATGCTTTCCTCACCTTCATAACTGATGTATTAAGGGTTACGAACAGCTCTGCAACCCATGTATCAGTGAGCAGCAGGTACATTAACAAGTTTATAAACTTTCATGCCATGCTAATATTCAGTCTACCCTGTGAGCTTTTGGAATCAAAACTCACAAGTATATTACCACTGGTTACAGAGGGAGGGCACCTGTGCAGCGGAGGGGCCCTGGATTAGACGCGGCCATCCTGTACTGCCTGAAGGCCTGCGAGACCGAGTCAAGCATGTTCCCTGTGTGCAATGTGTCAGGGAGGATCTGTCAACCCATTACCCATAAAGACCATTCGGGGTTTGTTAGCAAAAGTGGCCCGATGATGAATGGGTGCGAAAGTGCTCTGTCCAGTGGGGCTGTTTTGATATGCATCTTGATGAGGTCAACTTTCAACAACCCAGCACTAAGGAGATAGTACATTAACGTCTAAGTTAAAGGGTATGATTAAATTAAAGTTATTTGAAGCCTTGGAGTTGATTCTTTCTATTACATAAAATATGCTGATATCTGAATAAGAGCTTATGACTTTCTTTAATTCCATTTGTTATTATTTTTTAATTTGACCGGAGAGAGAAGGTGAGAAAGCAAACTGCCAGGTCTGGGACTTGAACTGTGGTTGGCCATGTGGGAATCCAGGGCCTTTGACCACTTCACCACCTTCCCCTCCCCAAGAGCTTATGACTTTCACAAAGGTTTACTCAAATAATAAAGAGTTAAACATATTTTATTTCAGAATATTTCATGGACGCATATTTTATTGAGTCAAATCTCTGTCCCCCTTACTCTCTTTCTCTCTCACACACATACACACAATCACTCAAATATCCAGATAGCTCCTGCAGATCAATCGTATAATATTTATTCAACTAAAAGTATAATATTTATTTAATATGACATTTGAATGAATATATGTGAATTAATGGATGAATGTAATTGCACAAAGAGATTTGACTTCCAAATTATCTTTCAAGTTATTATTACATGCTATTTAGTTGTTGTTTGTTTTTTGTTTTTCCAGAGGAGGAGATTATGTTGACATCTTCTTCACCAAATCATTTAAACTATTTTGAAGAGGTTAAGATATCAATATTCAATTCATGTATTGACCAAGAATTCTGATCACATAAATATTTAACAATGAGCCAACATGCCCATATCAAGTCCATTATCCTCGCTTCAATCTGGTCTTTAGAGTTTTCCAGTGAACATCAACACCTTCCGATTGCATTCCCCCAAAATGAGGATTTATCCTTTTCTTTTTTTTTAAAGAATTATTTATTTTTTATTTAACTTTGTTTATTTATTTTGACCAGAGAAGGACAGAGCAAGAGCTAGAGAAAGAGAGAGGGAAAGTGAGAAGTTACCCCTCGGGGGCAGGGAGGGGTGACCCTTCCACAATCCCTTCTCCTCCATTCTTCTCTCAGAATTTTGGGCAAATGCACCTGGTGTGATCTTCAAGGCACCAAGTCTGGGACTTGAACCGTGGTCGGCCATGTGGGAGTCCAATGTCTTAAACACTGGACCACCTGCTGGCCCCTAAAAGTGGTTTAATTTTATTTTCTGACTTTCCCTCTTTCTCCCATTCCCATGGGGGTTGAGATTCATCTCTCAGCACTCTCACTCAGGTATATTTGTCTCTCTGTGTCCCCTTTTCAATATAAAAATAGACCTAGCAATCGGACTCCTCAGGGACATCAGGATGGGAACTCTCAAGTTCCAAGGTCCACAGGGGCTGGCAGGTGGCGTAATAAGTAAGGTGCTGGACTCCCACAAGGCTGACTACAGTTCAAATCCCAAACCTGGTGGTTTACTTTCTCACTTTCTCTCACTCTCTCTGTTCAAATTTTAAAAAAATAATAATAATGAATAAAGTTAAATAAAAAATTAAAAAGTTTCAAGACCCAGAATTTTGGGATCATCTGAATTTGGGAAGAACAACTGTATATGTCTGTCAATTTCGTCCCAGTGATGAATTCTGATTGGGTACACGGTTTCTTATTTTGTGGGAGTATAAGGTTAAGTCTGAATGACCAGATTATGGTCATTCAGAAAACCAATATGGAAGGATGGGGGAAATGAATGTGTGATCTTAGGTGACAGTCTTTGGTGAGGATTAGGAAGGAGGAAGCCAGAGTCATTACTAGAGATGGCCGATCTTAGGATGCCAGGCTGCCTGGGGGACTTTTAAATGCTGACAAAGTTTTATCAGGCTTCAATTGAGCAGTCTAACGTCTCTTTCTTTTCCCTGTTGCTCTGATGAATATCAAAGGGTTGATTCTTTCCTGTATCTTGAAAAACAAAATAAATGAATATCAATTGACCTACAAGACCAAAAACTCTACTCACTTCTCAGAACTGTCAAAGTGCTTAAGGAAACAGATTTGTTTTTGTTTTTGAGAGAAGCCATCTCATTAGAAGTGTTTTGGAACTAAAGGAAATGCACCAAAATGGTAATCATGGTTGTTGTTTGGGACCTGACCCAGTAGACTCAAGTTTTTATTTTTTATTTCTTTCTCTAGAAGGGACTTGGAAAAGTTTGCAGAAAAATGGAAAGTACAAGTTTAGTTTGGTAGAAAAAAAATAAGAAAAAAGAAAAATGGAAACCCTGCATAGTTTTTTCATAATACAAATTTGACATGAACTTTTTGGCGTCCCTTGTATTTTCTGAGCAGCCTATGATTGTATTATGACCACTTCCCACAGTGAAAAGCTCTTCACACACTAGTTATTTTCCTTTTAATTTCGCTGCCTTAAGGTTGCCCTCTTTAATATACGATAAACATTTCTATTTCTGATAAAGACATCAAACTCAATAGTTTGAATTTAATTTTGGCTTAGGTTTCCTTCTTCCGTTATTCCCAACAAGCCTTTTCCTTGTAAACATTTGGGTTTCAGCTTAACTGAATAAATAGGGCTCAGAAATTGCTCAAAGACTGCAACGTGCAGAATTTCATTTTTTTCTCCATTTTAATTTCCTTTAGCAATTTAGCACTTCTTTTCAAATCACACATATAGGAAAAAAACAGAAATTTCTTAACACCCCTTTGGCAAATCACGTGAAAAGAACTGGCGCTGTTTCTATTTACATGCTCTGGGCAAGTTATATTTCAAATAAAAAGCTTCAACCCACAACCAAGGGAGAATTTTTTTTAAAAGTCCTCTGTAAGCAACTAATTCCTTCAGACAAGATGTCCTATGAAAACCAAAGCACAGCCTAGAATTATAGACAGTAACATAAGAAAAATGTACATCCTAAATATTAATGCTAAATAAAGAGGGTTCTTACAACATGTATGAAAAAATGCCTATTATAAAACATTATGCAAGGATTAAAAACATTTTACGCCAAAAGGAAATCATACATTAATTCCATTTTTCACAGTCCTTTTGCAGTCCCCTTATAATAGTATGCATCTAACTCTTGATTCTTAGAGAAAATACATTTGTAAATACAAATTTTACTTCCTGTTTTTCTTGGTAATATATTAACTTTTACATGAGCCAGAATATGAAATTTAAGTCAAAATAAAATTACATGCCCCCAATTGTGATTCAGATGAAGCCTCTGAGACTCAGTTTATTCGACTCATACATTCAGAAAAATGCTACATTTGGCAGCTACCAGTAAGTTAAAAGAAAACTGTGATCTTATATTGGGGAAATTTATTTAGGTTTAGATGAATGTATTTTTACACTATTCATATGCTCAAGGAAAAGCATTAATTAAAAAATATTTAATAATTAAAGAAAATTTTTAAATTATTTGTTTTTGTTTGTTTTTTTAGTTTTTTAGCCATAGGGTTTGTGAGTTCACCTGAGAGAGAGAGAGAAAGTGAGAAATCACCTCCCAGAGGGGATGGCCACACTGCAATCCCTTCATGCATGCACATGCACCCAGAGTGATTTTCAAATTTTGCTCTCCTCTTGGGATTTTGGTCATGCATGTACACATGCCCAGAGTGATTTTCAAGACACTGGGTCTGGGACTCAAGTCGCAGTTGGCCATGTGGGAATTCAACGCCTTAATCACCATGCCACCTGTTGCCCCCTTCAATTATTTGCTTTAACTTAAACAAAGCAAATATTGAAAATCCTCCTTGCTAAACACAAATGAAAATAGAAAATAAAATACAGTAAAATAAAGCAAAAATTATTTTGCAGTAGAAGTATTACTTTAAGTAAGAAGTTTACCTAAATGTATTTAAAACAGGATTTGCCCAGTCAAGATTGTTAAGGAATAATTGTAATAATTCATGTGTTCTACCAGAGCATGTGCATGTGTGCCTAAAATCCCAAGAGAAGAGTGGAGGAGAAAGGATCATAGTATGGCCATCCCTCTGGGAGATGTTTCTTCAGGGGATGGCCACACTGCAATTCCTTCTCCTCCATTCTCCTGGGATCTTCGACAAGCACAGATATGTGCTCAGGGTGAGTTTCAAGGCTCTGGGTCTGGGACTCGAACATGTGGGAGTCCAGAAACATAAACAGTATTCCATCTGCTGCCCCAGTGTTTTTTTTTTTTATTGAAGAATTACTTTTATTTAACTTTATTTATTTATTTTTAATTTGACCAGAGAGAGAGAGAGTAAGAGAGAGAGAGGGAAAGTGAGAATGCAAGCCACCAGGTCTTGGACTCGAACTGCGGTAAGCCATGGGGGAGTCCAGTGCCCTTAACCACCACACCACCTCCCCGGTGCCCCCCAGTGATGATTGTTTTAAACCAAGGCCTCTACACAGAAAGTAAATTAGAAATTAGATCAACACTAATGCTTGCCTGGGGCATTTATACCTTCTTGGGCTCCATTTTTTTCATCTTTTTTATGACCCCGACAATATTGGGTAGCATTTGCAATGCCCACCTCACCTTCCTCTAAGCAGTATGATGGAATATATTTACATAATTCATTTTTTTGGCTAAGATGTTAAGGGCTTACATAATGTGTTCTCCTCTCTAAAGGACCTAGCTAACCAATTGCATTTCCCTCCCTGGGCCCCTTTATATCTATGTAACTAATTCTCATCAGGAGAAGTGAGCAGGGGAGACGGGTGTCATGTTTGGGTTGAAATTTTTACGAAGTGTGCGTGTCTTCTGCTTCCTTCATTTCCTACTGGCTGAAAGCAGAAGGACCCAAAGTCCCAGGGGATAGTTAACTGTTTGGCCAGGACGGAGGGAGTTCCTAAAGTGTGAGACTTTCTTTTTGTCATTAATTTAAATATAAATTTCATTGCAAAAGGGCAGGTGCACTTACCAGAGAGAGAGAGAGAGTGAGAAAGTACCCTGCATGGAGCATGGTCAGACCTTTTTCCTCCACTTCACCACCCTGTCTGCATTTTTGCATGCATGTGACCTGAAATGTTTTTCAAGCCACCAGGGTGCAGATTCGAACCATGACTGGCCATGTGGGATCCAACTCCAATGCACAGTACTACAGGGCAGGCTCTAGGGCTTACAGTTTCAAGAATGGGGCAGTCCTAGGACCAGAAGATAGTCTAAGGGCTACATCAGTGGACTCCCATGTAGTCAACTGCAGTTCAAGTCCTGGACCTGGCGGCTTAAACTGACGCTGGGCGTGTATACGTGCGTGCCCAAGATCCCGAGAGGAGAATGGAGGAGAAGGGATTGCTGTGTGGCCATCTCCTCTGGGGGGGTAATGTCTTGGTTTCTGTTTCTCTGTCTCTCTCTTTCTGGTGAGCACACACACCCTACAGCAAAAACCACTCCAAAAAAAAAAAAAAAAAATGGGCAAAACAAGATATGTTGGGCACTTTATGTGATTGCCCACAGATCAAGGACACCTTCTCTATGTACTATTATACAGTGGGAAGTGAGCATATACAATCTTGGAGCTCATAATTGGTTGCCATCTGTTGGATTACCTTAACCATAATAACATATACTTGAATTACTACACAGCGAGTGACCTTGTTGCCATAGACAAATGTCAGGGAGAAGATATCGAAAAGCAGGACTTCTGGCTTCCCTCCTCACTAGAGTTGTAATCTGGAGCATGCTTTTGGTTTCAACTCCTGGCTGGGGTAGATGAATGGCTCTCAGTGTGGTGTCTGGGGGCATGGGGCTCCCTAAGATCCTCTCAGGGTGTCCATGAGGGCGAAACTATGTTCAGGATACTTCCAGGTGTTACTCCTTTCACTCTCATTCTGTCAGGAGTGTGTAGTGGAGCTTTCGAAGGCTTATCCGACATGGGATGACCTCATGACTCTGGTGGCGGATGGAACACGCACTTGTGCATTCTTGCGTTTTAAGTTTTTCTCACATTCAATTTCTCATACGGTAAATGTTTGGTTTCAACTCCTGGCTGGGGTAGATGAATGGCTCTCAGTGTGGTGTCTGGGGGCATGGGGCTCCCTAAGATCCTCTCAGGGTGTCCATGAGGGCGAAACTATGTTCAGGATACTTCCAGGTGTTACTCCTTTCACTCTCATTCTGTCAGGAGTGTGTAGTGGAGCTTTCGAAGGCTTATCCGACATGGGATGACCTCATGACTCTGGTGGCGGATGGAACACGCACTTGTGCATTCTTGCGTTTTAAGTTTTTTCTCACATTCAATTTCTCATACGGTAAATGTTAATAGAGCTAATTCACACAAGCAAAAGTTCTTTGGGGCTATTAGTGATTCTTAGGAGTGTAACAGCTCCCGAGATCAAATGTTTGAGAACAGTCGAACTGGATAATTTCTAAGGTTTTGCCTAACACCCAAAGTTTATGAGCTAGTACTCTGTATACGTAAACTATGAGTACTTAGAGAATTTATATGTTGCATTGCCTTTAATGTTTGTTTTCCATCTTAAGCTGTGGTGTACTAAAATAGTTTGGAATCCACTCTTTTTTTTTTTTTAAGAGAGATTTTTGCTATAGGATGCATGAGCTCACCAAAGAGACACAGAGAGGCAGGGAGACAGACAGTGAGAACTCGCCCTCCTGGAGGGATGGCCATGCTGCAATCCCTTCTCCTCCAATTTCCTTTTTTGTGATCTGGGGCACACATGCACATGCACCCAGAGTAAGTTTTAAGCCGCTGGGTCCAGGACTCGAACCATAGTTGACTATGTGGGAGTCCAGTGATGAAACCATTACTCCATTTACTGTCTCTTCGTCTTCTTTCTTAAAGGTACCTCTCAGTATGGACCTTCACTATCCTAACAGAAGCACTTGGGACTGTCATAACAATAGGATCCTTTTATAACAGGAGTTCTCAATAGTGACTCTTTTTTTAGGTCCCAAACTGATGGCTCGGTAATCACTGTCTATAATGAAGTGGTATGAAAAATACTGTATTCATTAACACCATGAAAGTAGGAGTTGCTGTTGTCAAGCACACACAGGGGAGGCTCTAAATTCCATAGTATTTTCCATGTGTGATTCCACTTACATCCCAGAGACAAACCCTGCGACTAGTGATAGGTGTGACTAGGATTTTCATTTTACAAATGAAGAAACTGGAGCTTGAAAAGGCTACATAACTTGCTCAAGGCTATTAAGCTTGGGAATGGAAGAGACAATGTTTACACCCACGTCTGTGTAGTCCAAAGCCCATTCCTTACCTTCCATGATGCGTCACCATCTTGAACTACCGATGGTTTGGAAACATTGCTTTGATAGCACTTGTTCAAATACTCACCTTTTTAAGATGTTCTTTGACAGCATCAAGCTCAATAAAAACAAAAATAAAACCAAAATAGGACCAGTAGGTGACACGGTGGTTAAGGTGCTGGTCTCCCACATGGCTGACTGCAGTTTGAGTCCTGGACCTGGTGTTCAAACTCTCCAGGAATGTGTGTGCGCACCCAAGCTCCAGAGAGGAGAATGGAGGAGGAGGGATTGTGATGTGGCCATCACCTCTGTGGTGATTTCCCACTTTCTCTCTGTCTCTGTCTCTGTCAGTCTCCCTATGGTAAGTGCACACGCCCTATAGCAAAAACTGAAAACAACAAAAACAAAAGAAACAAACTTTAAATCTAAGAGCAAATTGACTCTTTCCTTCCAATTTCATACTTAGGGTTGGATACTTTTTGGCCCACACCAACATTTTCTTCTTCTTCTCCTTCTCCTTCTTCTTCTATCAATATATCTTTTTCCCAAAATTTTCTTTTGATCTGAGAACTTGCCAGCTTTACACCCAGAATCAATTGGCCTAGGAATATCTTTTATTTCATTGTAGCTTAACCAGAGTTATCCAGGTTAGTGTAGAGATTATTCTTTTTCCAGTTAGGCTAATGAAGTCTCCTGACCGAGTAGGCATTAGAGCTGATCAGGTTTTATGAAAACAGAATTGATTCATGGAATTCCTTTTACTAGCTCTGTAAGATCATCTCTCTCTCTCTCTTAAATAATTATTTAATTTTTTGACTATTATCATTTAAAAAATTTATTATGGGGCATGGGTGCTCACTAGAAAGAGAGAAAGAGAGAAAGTAAGAAAGCAATCCGACAGGCTCAAGACTGGAACCGTGGTCAACCATATGGAAGTCCAGGGCTTCTGCTATCAATGCACCTGCTGACTCCTAGGATCCTCTCTCTTACTAGGACTGTAGGCAGGACTCTACTATCTTGGATTTGGGGGAAGACAAAACAAAGTGAAAAAAAAAAAACAGAACTAGATTTGAATTCCTTTTAGACACTTTACAATTTTGTTATTGTTTAAAGAAGTAAGAGGTAACTGAGGTGTGAATCTAATTATCTCCATGATCAGTTGACGAATGAATTACCAACAGAGTTGAAAGTGATAAATTTTCTCACTGGCTTGGCAAATATTTATTAACTATGTCAGGCTCTATCCTAGGTGCTGGGGACATAGCAGTGACCCAGACAGAAACAAACTACCCCAGAAATAAATAAATTATTACACAGTGTGATAAGACTTCTGAGAGCTTAACAGGCAGACTGTATTAGTCAATCTTAGTTAATTATTATGAGTCACTATTAGTTAATGACTGCAAGAAAGAGAAACAATTCTAGGACTGGCAGATGGTGTGGTGGTTAAGGCGCTGGACTCCCACATGGCGGACCATGGTTCAAGTCCTGGACCTGACAGCTTGTTATCTCATTTTCTCTCTCTCTGTCTTCCTCTGGTTCAAGTGAAAAGATAAATGATAATAACAAATTAGATTAAATAAATAAATCTTTTAAAGAGAAACAATTCTAGGTACTTTAAGCAGGATTTAGATTAACACAAGGAATTTAGTTTTTATAAAAAAAAATTGTGCTGATAAAACCACTGAATTCAGTCTCTTCAGAAATATCTCTTTAGTACACTGTAGAACTGACCCCGCTAGAGAATTACATCAAACTATCCTGGACTTAGAATCTACTGTTGCCTACATAGATTCCCCATTGAGAAACAACCAGGTAACTACAGAATGGACACCCCAAACTGTGGTCTATGATTTAAGAATCAGCTCAAGATGCCACTATAGCCTATACTTCATTCTCAGGAATCTGAAAGCTGGAACAGCACAGAGTAACCTCGTGTTTTCATGATCATGCATCCCAGTGGAAACTGCCAGGTGGACCCTAATGAACATCATGGACCTTAACTGCGAGGGAGTCAGCGATACAGGTGTGGTCTTTATCACCTTGGAATAGAAAGAGGGAGCAATGGAGATCGGGTGAGTCACTCTACAGTGTCCAGCCCAGGATTCTGATTGAGCTTTGGGGCCACGGAAGTGACATTTCAGCTGAGACATGAGAAATGCGAGGGAGGGAGGAGACCCGGGAGTGAGGTGTGTTCCACACAGAAGGAATGGCGTGAAAGAAGGTTTTGTGATAGGAGAGCACTGGGTGTGTTTGAGAAGACGGAGAGCAGTGTGATGGTGCAGGACGTGCCAGAGGGAGAGAGCGGTATGTGGCTAGAGAGGTAGGAAGCGCCTGCTTGTGTAAGGTGATCGCAAAGATTTGGGATTTTTAGGCCTGGCCCCATAGCCTGTGATTGGGACAATGAGACCTCTCATGACCTATGATGGTTCTAATCCCAGCCCTGGTAGCTTGAGAAACATGGGGAGTGTGTGTACATGTGTGCCCTAAATCTCACCAGGATGGAGAAATGGAGGAGAAGGAATTGTGGAGAAAGGATTGGGGCTGAACCATGTCCCGCTGAGGGTGGATGCACACTGTTTCTGGCAATCTAAAAACAAAAAGATTTAGGGGCCAGCCAGGGGTGTGGCGGTTAAGGCAGTTGGATTCTGCACAGCCAACTGCACAGTTCAAGTCCCAGACCCAGCAACTTGAAAAACATATCAGGTGCATGTGCATTGCATACCTGCCCAAAATCCTGAGAGGAGAATGGAGAAGGGATTGTAGCATGGCTAATCTCCCTGAGAGTTGTTTCTCACTCTCTCTCTCTCTCTCTTTCTCTAGTGAACACAAACATGTTATAGCAAATTTAAAATAAAAATAAAAAAGAAACCTAAAAAAAAATTAGGCTCTTACACTAACTGTGATGGAAGCCATTGGTCCACTTTCATATGGGAAGAAACTGGTCTGCTTTATGTTTATGAAGGTTAATCTTGCTAATGTGTAGAAAGTGATTTAGAAATGGCAGGATTAGAAATGGGGCTTTGAGCATAGACTGTGACAGGAGATGGAGGCTCAGAAGAGGGCGTTGTCAGTGAAAGTGATGGGAG
>NW_006159865.1:748629-756802 GCF_000334495.1 Tupaia belangeri chinensis | reverse complement strand
AAAGAGTGTTGCAGGAATGATACTTTGAGGCACAGCTGACAGGACTTGATGTTGGACCAACTGGAGCAGATGCAAGGGTGAAGTGAAAAGCCTTCAAGCAAAGCTCCTGTTTCCCACTTGGGCTGCTGCATGATTAGATAGTGTAATGAGTTAGACAGGGAGAGCAGGGTTAGGGTGCAGATCAGTATCAGTCTTGGACACATTCAGTTTAGATGCCTCTGAGACATCCATGAATGAATTTTCAGCACACCTAGAAATGCCTGTTTGTCTATATAACGATCAGTATGAAAAGGCAGCTGGAGCCAAAGTAAAAAATAAATAGAACTTAAACGATTCTGCGAAACAAGATTATGCAAAGAAGCAAGTTCTAGTTTATCTTTTCTTCTTCTTTTCTCTTTCTTCTTCTCTTTTTCTAATTTTCTATAGGGTGCATATGCTGGAGAGAGAGAAAGGCGAAGGGAGAAATCGCCCCCTGCACCATGCACATGCACCTGGCGTGAGTTTAAGCCTTAGATGAGCTCTTATCCATGGTTTGTTGGAAAGGGGAGGGAAGGACTACAGTGTGGCTAGATACTGTCAAGGGTGCCTCTCTTGCTCAAGAAAGAAATATTATTTATTTATTTTAGTTTGCTATAGTCTGTATATGCCTACTGCACAGAGACAGAGAGAGAGAGAGAGAGGGAAAGTGAGAAATCACCTCACAGGGGAGATGGCCATGCCGCTATCTCTTCTCCATTCTCCTCTCAGGGTTTTGGGCAGGCACACACACTTGTGTGATTTTCAAGCTGCTGAAAATCAAACCATGCCATCAGCCATGTGGGATCCAGCTGCCTCAACCTTCATGTCACTTTCATGTCCTGAAAGAAATGTTCTTAAAAAATAAAATAAATGGGGACCAGCAGTTGGCATAATGGCTATGCCACTGGACTTTCATGTAGTCAACCATGGTTTGAGTCTCGGACCTGGTGGCTTAAACTCACGCCGGGTGCGTGTGCGTGGTGCAGGGGGCGATTTCTCCCTTCGCCCCTTCTCTCGCTCTCTGGTCAAGTAAAAAAGTAATGATAAATAAACAAGATTAAATAGATAATTCTTAAAAATATTCCTTAATAATCAGCTCATAACTTGCCTTCCATTTTGACTGCCATGTGACAAGTTTCCAACAGTTTAGTCAAATCCAAAAGACTAGAGAAACAGTCTTCCTTTCATTGTATTATTCACCAAAATTATCTGTGATGACCTTCCTGGATCTGAAGGACAATGTCAGAGTCAGCTTGTAGACCTGAACTGGCTCCAAAAATTATACTTCTTTACTAAATAAATAAACCTGAAATACTAACACGCCTCCATCTACAAAGAAGTAAGAATTATCAGATTCCAAATGAATCAACAAAGCTAGTGTCAATTCTTTTTTTCTTTTTCTTTTTTTTAGTTTTTGCTATAAGGTGCATGTACTTGCTGGAGACAGAAAGAGAGAGAGAGAGAGAGAGAGAGAGAGAGAGAGAAAGAGAGAGAGAGAGAGAGAGAGAGAGAGAGATAGAAAGAGAAGAAGAGAGAGAGAGAGAGAGAGAGAGAGAGAGAAATCACTCCTTGGAGGGATGACCACACTGCAATCTCTTCTCCTACATTCTTGTCTTAAGATTTTGGACATGCATGCATATGCATTCAGCGTGATTTTCAAACCACTGGGTCTGGGACTCGAACAGTGCTGTTAGCCATGTGAGATTTAGTACCCTTAACCTCTTACTCCATCTGCTAGCCCAGCAAATGTCACTCTTGATCTTCACTGTTAAAGAACTTAGGACCCAATGTAATTATTCATATGGGGGAGGTATTCCAAAAAGTTCATAGAAAAAATAATTAAAATATGAGTTTATTGGGGTTGGCAGATGGCATAGTGATTAAAGGTGCTAGACTCCCATGTGCTTGACCATGGTTCAAGTCCTGGAACCTGGAGGCTTGCTTTCTCACTTTCCCTCTCTCTGTCACTCTGTCCCTCTCTGGTCAAACTAATAAATAAATAAATAAATAAATAAATGGATAAAGAAGGTCAAATAAAATATTTTTTTTTGAGAGAGGTTTTTGCTATAGGGCATGTACGCTCACCAGAAAGGCAGAGAGAGACAGAGAGACAGAAAATGAGGAATCACCCCGCAGGGGGGATGGCCACGCCACAATCCCTTCTCCTCCATTTTCCTCTCAGGATCTTGGGCATATACGTGCACGCACCCGGTGTGAATGTAAGCCACTGGGTCTGGAACTCGAACCATAGTCGACTACATGGGAGTCCAGCGACATAGCCATTACACCAACTGCTGGTTTCTTAAATAATTCTTTTAAAAATATGAGTATTTGGTGCAAAAAAACGTAAGCCTATGCATACTTGTGATAACAGGCATTTTTCATGAACATTTTGTGGACTCACTTGGATAATCCTGACCTGCTCTTCCAGGCTAATGACACTACCCTCTCCAGTGCTACTTAGTCACTGGGCTCTGTGACCAGATGGGGGGTAGGTAGGAAAGAGGTGGAGTACGTATATTCTATGAGATCTGTTGGGTGCTGAAAGTCTGTGTGACAGGTGATCAAAATACTTACGAATGACAAGGCAGGATCAGTGGGTGTCACTCTCAGAAGTCAATTCGACAAGCCTTGGTCTAGCACTTACGGGTTGAGAAGAACATGCTGGTAACTCTAGAGAAAAAGCAAAGTGGAGGCACCAGAGACTTCAGTAAAAAGCCTAAAAAAGAAGTGGCAGACACAGATGCGTAGTGTGTACCAAATCACTCCATATTTAATTTCTGCGATGAAGAACCTGGAAGTCTATAAATGACACCAAGAAGCAGCTTGACGGCTGCTGTGTCCCACTTGCCAGTTACCAACTAGTTAGAAGTTTTCAATCTGGGATGTCACTTTCAAATACAAAAACTAAGCAAAGTGGCTTCTAAGTTCAAAGTCTAGGCCTCTTCACAAACCAGATCAATGAGCTATGAAGCAAGAAAGGTAGACAGAGGATAGATGGTGGGACCAGACTACGGCACAGTAATAAATTGTGATGCTCTGCAAGGCAATCTCACATTGTAAGGTTCCCAGTTCAAGTCCAGAGACCTCCCTGAATACAATAGGCACACGCTTGCCCATGATCAAGACCTGGCCAAAGCCTTGAGTTGGACAGCAGCATCAAGACCTGGTTGGTTGAGGACGCTCTCTCTCTCTCTTTCTCTCACTCTCTGTTTCTCTCATGGAAGAAAGAAAGAAAGAAATAAAACAAAAGCGATAGATGATACCATTTGTTTAGTACTTTGTGGTTCTGGAATGTAAATATTATGAGACATGACCGTTTTGTTCACTCCTGTGTTCTCACTGAGGGAAACTGTGTTCTGCACAGTAGGTACTCAATGAACAGCCTAAATGTTAGTAATACTAATTCTAAATATTAAGTTTAATATTGATATTAATTTGAAATTATTTAAGGGCTATATATTTTTCTTTTTCTTTTTTCTAAGTTTTTGCTTGAGGGTACCTGTACTTGCCAGAGAGAGACAATAAGAGAGGGAAAGTAAAAAAAAAAAATCACCCCCAAGAGAGATGGCCATGCCCCAGTGACTTCTCCTCCATTCTCCTCTCGAGAATTTGGACACATATGAGCATGTGCCTTGCATGTTTTTCAAGCCATTGGGTCAAGGATTCCCATTGTGAAATCAGCCATGAAAGATCCATCCACCTTAACCTCCCAATCACCTCCTGGCCCTCTATATGTATTCTTAAGCTTAGGGAGAATGAGATCAGATCTTATTTGTCCTCATCTTTGCCCTTTTCCTGGGTTTTCTTCTATATCACTGTAGCAGACCTCACCCGTAACCTTCCGTTATTACTTTGGTTCACTCTGAAACTGTAAGCTTTAGACAGTCCTGTGCATAAAAGTGCTTCTGTTGGCTTCTGCCTATGAGTGTTTTCTGGTGCCAGAGAGTGCTCAATCCTCATGCTCTGGAAGGATTTTAAAGAGTTGAGTCTCTCAGCAGTGATCCTCCTCAGATGAAGCCTGGAGTCGAATCTTATCTTCCAGAATTTAAATGGAAAGATTGGACCAGGACGGAAAATAGATTAAGTATGTGAGATTGAACTGGTAAAGCAGAATCTTTGACTTTTGACTAAAACTTTACTGATTTTCTTCTATGCTTTGCTTTCCAGACTTAAGGATTGTTTTTTTATTTCAATTTATTTATTTGCATTCATTCACTGTACATCACTACAGCATAAAAATGAGATTTTCCATCCAGAGTACACTGTATATTGTCTCAATCAAGCACATCAGCAAACATGTCAGACTTAAGGATTTTTTGTCTTGTCTTGAGCTGCCAAAAGGTTCTTGTACCTACTATTGAACAGAATCCTAACCTGTTTCCTGGCTTTAAGGTTTAAGTAAAGCCCTCTAAACATTTTTAAAAAAATAATTATTTATTTAATTTTATTTATTCATTCATTTATTTTAATTTGACCAGAGAGAGATACACACACACACAGAAAGAGAGAGAGAGATAGATAGATAGATAGATAGATAGAGAGAGAGAGAGAGAGAGAGAGAGAGAAATCGAGAAAACAAGCCACCAGGTCTGGTATTCGAACCACAGTTGGCCATGTGGTAGTGTCCAGTGCCTTAACCACCACACCACCTGCTGGTTCCCAACATTTTAAAATTTTGATTTATTAAAGCTAAAATTGCTTTTCTTGAAATTAAAAAGTATATTAAAAATACCTATTTAGGGATCAGCAGTTAGTGTAATAGCTATGTCGCTGAACTCCCATGTAGTCGACCACAGTTCAAGTCCTGGACCCGGTGGCTTAAACTCACACCAGGCACATGTGAGTGTGTGCCCAATATCCCGAGAAGAGAATGGAGGAGAGGGGATTGTGGCATAGCCATCCTCCCTGGGGGTGATTTCGCGCTTTCTATCTCTCTGTCTCTCTCCGTCTTTCTGGCAAGCGCATGCGCCCTATAGCAAAAACCTCTCCAAAAAAAACCCCAAACCTATTTAATGACTGCAGTAAGTTATATAGCATCAGCTAGGTGCTACTTTATAGTAAATTCATTGTACTCAGAGTTTCATGCCTAAGTCAGACGTGTTCACAGATATGTATATATCAACTGAACTTGCTATTGAAAGTGGTTAGATTAATTAAGATATTTTGTGAATCAATAAAATGTGGGGGAAAATAGGAATGGAGAGCAACTGTAGATACTAGAGACAGAGTGGGAGGAGGGTGGGGAATGGCAGAGGGTGAGAAATGGGGGGAATATGTACGTATATGAAACAAGAAATGGAAAATTATTTGTTGATGATAACATGTATGATTAAACCACCATACAATGTATTCTGGATGGGAAATGGCATTCTGTATGCTGTGATGATGCTCAGTGAATGAATATAAAATAAATAGTTTTTAAAAAATTAAGAAAAAAGGAATAGCTGAGCATGCAGGGACCCTGTAAGGCATGAGTGAGATATTGTGAGTAAAGCCTTGTGTAAAGATACTATGAGTGAATGATCAGCTGATAACCATTATTGCTATTGTTGAGGGTGCCATAAAATATGTATGTATTACTAAATTACTATGAGGAGGAATGAGGCAAGACCAATGGGTGCCCAAAGTAAAAACTATAATGGTGGCAACATATGAAGAAGAACAGAGACAAAAATCATGACAAAGCAAGCTGTATGTTGACCTGTGTGGTACCAACTATCCATCTAAGATAACCTTACCTTGGAGACCAATGAGTAGGGCTTCCCATATCAAGAGAGTGAATGTAAGCCTCATGGCTAGCCAGAGACTAAGGATATTTATAATCCAAAGTGGCAAGGGCCCTACTAAGACAAACCTGGCAGGAAGAGTCATAAATTTGACTCCTTTTGAGGGAGCAGGAAGATTCTGCAGGTCTACTTAGAGAGGAGCCAAGTGGTCCAGTCTCAGCAGAGTACAACGACAGAAATGGAAAGCAAAAAGAGTAGGCCAGGCTAGAATCTTGATCATCAGCGAATCTGCAAAGGCTGAACTAGAGAACCCAGAAGAGAAGCATTGAAATCTTTGCCACATTTGATTCTGTGCGTTAGATGCTGTGTGAGTGGCACTTGTGTTAACTCTGTCTGAAAGAGGTCAGATCCCACAGGGGAGTTTTGCCATTAACTGCACGCAGTGGCAGTCCATTGGGATTATACCCTAATGTCAGCAAAGGTAAATGGTTCTAGTGATTTTTTTCAGGATTAGGGCTTGTGCCAGACAAGGTTTGAGCCTGTAAAATAGTTCCGAAGAGAAGCTCCTTCAAGGCACAAATAGTTCCTGTTCACTTTTAGAGACTTAGTGCCTTTCATCATGCCTGGCTTAGAGTATATGGTCAATAAATATATGTAAAAAGAAGGGAAAAGACAAAACAAAACCTGTGACATCAAGATAGGAAGGGAAAAGGAAGAAGACATTAGTAAATCCTCAATAAATACCACTGCCTGGATTGGCTGAGTGGGCGCCCAGAGTACCAAGCTGTCTGATTTCTCCTCCACCCTTCTAGTTGGGATGAAAACAGACCAGAGATTCTCACTAACATGGATTCTTGTTAAACCACCACTAGGATCTGTAGCTTGCTCTGACGCAGTTCTCTCTTTTCACCTACTTTTTGTGGAAGAAGTGATTCTACCATTGCAGAGAAGATATGAAGTAGAATGGGAAAGGACATTCTCATGCCCTGGTCTACAGGGAAAGGAGGCCTATAGCCAAACTGACCACTCATAAGACAGAGGGGAGAGCTGAAAATGAACGCTGTGAGTGTCTGGACTCATTCTGATTCCTAGGACACATTCTCCCACTTGGCTTTGTGCCTGGAATTCCAAGTGCTTTTAGGGCTAATCAGAGCTCATAAAACTACTCCCTTGTTTTATCAGTGAGACACTGTAGGTGCAGACACCTGTGGTGTTAACGAAATTAATGGAATAGCAGTTATAATTTGATTTTTGGTGTAACTAACATCCCAATGAAATTTGACCAAACATGTTGTATAACTCTTGATTGGTGACCCACCCAAACCACAGCTGGAGGAAAGACTTCCCCATGGCTATATTGACTCCCACAAAAGTTCATGAGTGAAAACAGAAATATTGGGGCCAATAGGTGGTGCTGTAGACTCCTACATGGCCGACAGCAGTTCGAATCCTGGACCTGGTAGCTTGCTTTCTCACTTTCCCTCTTGCTCTTTTACTCTCGCTCTGTCTCTCTCTGGTCAAATTAAAATCAATCAATCAATCAATCAATCAATCAATCAATAAATAATAAAAATATAATAATTCTTAAAAAAATATTTAAGAAAGCCCTGTCAAGTTCATGCTCCACTAATATCCAGGCATGGGGGCTAGGATAATCATTGCTTCTCTGGTCCTCAGTGTCCTCTTTTGTGAAATGAGGTCCTTAGATGATATGATTTATGAGGTTTTTTCTCAATCTATTATTACTCTGAATATATAGTAAAGAGGTTTATTAGTAGTAAGGTGTGGGGGGCCAGCAGGTGACATGGTGGTTAAGGCACTGGGTACTCCCACATGGCTGATCATGGTTTGAGTCCCAAACCTAGTGGCTTGCTTTTTAATTTGGCCCTCTCTGAGCCAATTAAAATAAATAAATAAAATAGTTAGATAAAATAATTCTTTAAAAAAGTACCCTTAGAACCAGCAGGTGGCATGATGGTAAAGGCACTGGACACTCCCACATGGCTGACCATGGGTCAAGTGCCAGACCTGATGGCTTGCTTTCTCACTTTCCACCTCTCTGTCTCTGTGTCTCTCTCTGGTCAAATGAAAATAAATGCATGAGTGAATAAAATTAAAAACAAAAACAATTCTTTTAAAAAGGAAAAGAAAAAGTAAGGTGCTATGAGAGATTATGTCCTTAAACTTTGTTCCTACTGCCTTGCTAGAGAGCGATTTCAGAAGGTTTTGCATTTTAAAAATAAATTATTCCTGGGGACAGCAAGTGTCATGGTGGTTAAAGGCGCTGGACTCCCACATGGCCAACCACAATTCAAGTCTCAGACGTGGTGGCTTGATTTATCACTTCCTCTTTCTCTCTCTGTCTCTCTCTGATCAAACTGGAAAATAATAATGATATAATAATAAATAAAGTTAAATATATATTT
>NW_006159865.1:732452-748419 GCF_000334495.1 Tupaia belangeri chinensis | reverse complement strand
GAACCGCGGTGGACTACGCGGGAGTCCAGCGACATAGCCATGACGCTAACTGCTGGTTCCCAGGTTAAATATTTAAAAAAAAATGAATTATTCCAACTTTAGTGCCTGTGGTAACTGAGCAATTACATTATTTCTCAATTAATCTTGCTTGTTCTCCTTTAGTGAGTACTGTCATTTTAATTCCCTTTTAATGACTTGTTCTATTCATAGGCTATGTTAAGAAAGGCCTTTCCACTCTAAGATTACACAAATATTCTATGAAATTTTCTAGTAGTTTTAAATGCTATTTTTAACCATATAAATCTTACATGCATCTGAAGTTTTATTTTTGCAAATGATTTGCTTCAGGGACTGTAATTTGTTGTGCCCCTCCAAAGTGGCCCACTATTTCTTTTCTTTCTTTCTTTCTTTTTTTTTGTTTTGGTGTTTTTAATTATTTTTGTTTGTTTTTTAAATCGAGACATTTGTTTTATTTTTAAGAATTATTTTGTCTAACTTTATTATTATTATTATTATTATTTTCCAGTTTGATCAGAGAAAGACAGAGAAAGAAAAAGAGGGAAAGTGAGAAAGCAAGCTACTAGCTCCAGGACTTGAACTGCGATAGGCCATGTAGGAGTCCAGTGCCCTTAACCACCATGCCACCTGCCAGTCCCACATTTTCAATTGTTTTTAAAGCACATTTTAGCTATTATAATCTGTGTATACCTCCAAAGTTTGCTTAAGCATAATTTTTTTTAACATTTTAAAAAATTACATTTAATTACTGTATGTCTTTAGAGTGTACAACATGGTTTTTCATAGCATGGATACAGATGCGTATCAGTCAAGTAAAAGATATTACCATATGCATTACCATCAACAAATAACTTTTCATTTTTGTGTCTGATAAATGTTTTTTTTTTTTTTTTCAGTGATCTCCTCCCTCCCAAACTCTATTATCCACTCCCTATTACTCAATCCCACCTGTACTGTCTGTAGTACCTACAGTTGCCCTCCCTGCTAATACCTCCCAGTCTTTCAGTGTCTGCTACAGAGTGCAGACATTTGGTATATATTGAGTGGGACATATGATGCCTATCTTACTCACATGGTTTACTTTGCTTAGCATTAAATCTTCCATATTCATCCACCTTGTTTCAAATGTCAGGGTCTCATTGTTTTCTATGGCTGAGTAGCATTACTTAGTGTATATGTGCCACATTTTTCCAATCTACCCCTCTGTTCTTAGATATCACGGTTAAGTGGTGTTTCATTGTGGTTTTGATTTGCATTCTCTTATGATAAGAGATACTGAGCATTTTTTTTTTAATATGCTTTTTGGCTGTTCATATGTCTTCCTTAGAGAGTTGGGTTTGTTTTTTTTTTTTTTTTTTTTGTAGGTAAGCTGCTCAAGTCCCTTGTATATTCTGGTTATCAGTCCCTTATCTGAGGTATAGTTTCCAAGCATATTCTCCCATTCTGTTGTCTCTTTGCTGTGCAGAAGATTTTTAGCCTGATGTAGTCCCATTTGTCTATTTTGGGGATTATTGTCTGTGCTTTGGAGTCCCACTGTTTCTTAGCTATTTGATCATTTATCCTTTTCCCCACTGATTTGAAATACTATTTTTGTCTTACACAGATTCTCTTAAAAATGAGTTCCTTAATGAATCTATCTTCTGTCTACTGATCTATTTACCTGTTCCCTCATCACTGTGACATTTTAAGTCCTAATTTGTTTTTAAAGTTAAGTACTTATTAGGTTTCTGTAGTACCTGTCCACTTAAGAGCTCAAGGTCATGGGTCCTTTAGGACTTTTTTCTTTTTTTTCTTTTTGTTTCTTTAGGGCATGTGCACACACTGGAAAGAGACAGACAGAGAGAGAAGATGAGAAAGTATCCCTGTGGGAGGCTGTACCAGCAAACATAGCCGGTTTCTCAGAAAGCAAACAATTACACAATGCCAAAGGCCACAATTGGTTCCCTTCAAAAAACCTGACCTTCAAAACCATACTCTGATTGGCCACTAGAATCCCTCAGATTTGCATATCTGGCACCTCATTAAGCAACCAATCATAACCCACCTTTTACAACCAATCACGGCCCACCAGCATGTACATAACCATGATCCCTGGCCCACAATCTCCAGACTACCCAGAATACCCTGAAGAGTTGTAACACCACGTTGTCTCCGGATGACCCTGAAGAGCTGTGACACCACATCGTCTCCGTGCTGCTCACAATAGACGAGGCGACCCTAAAGAGTTGTAACACTGCGTCGTCTCCGTGTTGTAACATTGCGCCTCTTGTCCCATCTCTCACTCCCTCCACAGAGAACCTGTTGGACAGTCCTGTGGGTAACCCACTTCTCTTGTTTTCCTAGGTACATCTCTGAGGTTTCACTTGTTCATTGTAGCCTCCTAGCTTGATCAGCTTGAAGCTGCCTTCCTCAGGGCTTTATAGCCTTGCCTACCTTCCTCTCCTTCTCTTCTCTTCTCCCCTAATCTCTATAAGTTTTTCCTGGAAGCCCTTCACCAATAATCACAAATCCTCATCTCAGGGTCTGTTTTTGGGAAACCCTATCTAAGGCAGTGCATTTTTCATCATCCAGGCAGATACTTCACCAACTGAGAAGATCCCCATCAGTCTCCTACAGAACTGAGAAAGCTCTCAATGTGGCAGCCTTTCCTGGTTCCACCCAGGTGGGCTTAACAGACATAGAGTTCAAGTAAGTCAGTGACTAACTGGTGTGTATATATGGAAACCTGTGGGAAACTGCACATCAGCAAGTCTGCCATTTTCATGAGTCTCTTACTAGCTCCATCTTAGGTCTCAGAAAGCAAACAATTACACAATGCCAAAGGCCACGATTGGCTACCTTACAATTGGCATATAGAGCAGCCAATCACCGCTCATCAACGTGTATATAACCATGATCCCAGGCCCACAATAAATGGACAACCCTAAAGAGTTGTAACACTGCGTCGTCTCCGTGTTGTAACATTGCGCCTCTTGTCCCATCTCTCACTCCCTCCACAGAGAACCTGTTGGACAGTCCTGTGGGTAACCCACTTCTCTTGTTTTCCTAGGTACATCTCTGAGGTTTCACTTGTTCATTGTAGCCTCCTAGCTTGATCAGCTTGAAGCTGCCTTCCTCAGGGCTTTATAGCCTTGCCTACCTTCCTCTCCTTCTCTTCTCTTCTCCCCTAGTCTCTATAAGTTTTTCCTGGAAGCCCTTCACCAATAATCACAAATCCTCATCTCAGGGTCTGTTTTTGGGAAACCCTATCTAAGGCAGTGCATTTTTTATCATCCAAGCAGATACTTCACCAACGGAGAAGATCCCCATCAGTCTCCTACAGAACTGAGAAAGCTCTCAATGTGGCATCTTTTCCTAGTTCCACCCAGATGGGCTTAACAGACATAGAGTTCAAATAAGTTAATTCTATAATTCTGTTGGTACTCTTCTGTCAATACAGTGAAGGAGTGAAGGAGCTTTTTTTTTCTTTTTTCTTTTTTTAATCATTTTCAGTAGAGTACCTAAAAACACAAAACTTTTAAATGCCCAGAAATGATCCAGCAGGTATCAAGTATGATATCTGAAATAGTAATTGATCACCTTAAAGCTTTCAACATTTTTTCCAAAAAACAAGCATGTGTATTTATGAGGGGACTTCAAAAAGTTCATAGAGAAATGGAACTAAAGTACAAGTTTATTTTGGTGTAAAAAATACTTAGAATTCTATGCAGTTTTTCTCATAGTACACATTTTCCATGAAAATTTTAAAGACACTTCATACTTGGTTAGACATTAAACAGAAGAGTCTAAAATAAAAAGGGTCCTTATGTATTCTTCTTAAAATTTTAGACATATTTGAGATTTAATCTTTTATTGACTATTTTTGGCTCTGTGCTAGATACCTTTTTAAAAATTTATTTATTTTTAGTTTATTTGCTATGAGGCATGTGTGCTCACCAAAGAGAGATTTGAACCACATAGTTGGCCATGTGGTATTCAGTGCCTTAACCACACCACCTGCTGACCTGCCAGCTACCTTATTACTCACTCTCTCTTTCTCTCTCATTCTAAATTTAACCAGTTTCAAAAAGGCTGGACATTTTCTAAGTTTCCAGTTGTTTCTTGATTTATTTTTAAATACTTAAATCTTTAATGCAGCTCATGGTTATTTTTGCAAATGTCGTAAGCAAGGAACTTTTCCTATTTTCCTCTAAAACTGTCCTGGTAAATTGTTTCCCGTGTTTGCTTATCAAAACAGAAATGCTGTCATGAGTGTCCTTATGATATACTTAACTAATGGAGTCCAGAGCCTTTAACCACCACGCCACCTGCAGGCCCCGTGATGAATGATTTTTACCAGTTAAGACTTTCATGAAATAGTATGCCTTTTCTCATTTTTTTTTCTCCTATTAGTGGCAGGATATGGAAGATGAACCTGAAAGTAAGCTAGGATTAGAGGATGAGGGAGACTGGTTTCCTGAACCATCACCTGAAATAAAGTAACTCCCCACCCTCACCAGAGCACCCAGAGGAACTGTTCATGAACAGGAAAGAAACAGGTATTATCCTGAGCCACTGAACTTTGGAAGTTTATTTGTTTCAGAGGCCAACATTACCTTCATGAAGGCAGATTACTGTAGATTAATGTGAGCTTTACATTTATTTCTGAATTTATTATTTCTGAACATTATATTCTCCTAGTTATGAATAATGAATGATTAGGTGCACTAATATTCTTCTCAACTTTCCAATCCCATCATTTAAATTTTTATTAACCTCTTTTATTTAGCTCTATTACTGGTTTATATTCTTACTTTGTACTTTAAAATGATAATATACATACTCGTTTCTTGATTTTATTAAATGGTATTATTTAACTTCTTGGTATAAAAAAAGAAATTACTGGGGTCAGCAGGTGGCATGATGGTTAGGGATGCTGAAGTCCCATATGGGCAATTGCAGTTCAAGTCCCAGACCTGGTGGCTTGCTTTCTCACATTCCCTCTTCCTCTATCCCTCTTTGGTCAAATAAATAAATAAAGTTAAATAAAATAATTCTTTAAAAAAAAAGAGAGATTATCATGCTTGTACTTCTATCTCTATTTTCTCTTCTTTGCATTCTCCTTTTTGCTAATTATATTTTAGTTTTATACTGTAACGCTTAACACCTTTTCATTCTTTTCTATAATATTTATTATCATAATGACATTTATCTTTATTTTACTAGGTTCAAAATTATGGCTAATTTTTAAAGTGTAGTTTTTCCCTTTTCAATTTTGTTAATTTTTAAAAAATTATTTATCTAACTTTTTAAATTTATTACTCTTCTTCAATTTGGTCAGAGAGAGAGACACACAGAGAGAGAGAGAGAGAGAGACAGAGAGAGAGAGAGAGAGAGAGAAAGCAAGCTTCTAAACCCAGGAATTGAACTGCAGTCGGCCACGTGGGGAGTCAAGCTCCTTAACCACCATGCCACCTGCCAGCTCGATTTTGTTAATTTGATTTATCTGTTGGTTAGCTGAATTTTGTTATCAAATATTTTTTGCATATTTGAGAAGTTCTGTCCCTGGTTTTAATTTTGAGTGACAACATTGTAATGGACAAACCTGAAGAGTTTTCTGTTTCTCTCTACTACCCATCTTATGACTTGTTTTTACACATGCATTTCTGAATTATTTTCATATAAGTGACTCAGTACTCTATGTCTCTATTTCTCCCACATCCTTTTCCTTTATTAAAATTTTCTGAAATTTCTTGTCCCTTATTGTGTTATAGGTTTAGCTTTTCCATCATTTGGGGAATATCTACTTTTATAAATGCATATACATATATTTAAAAGTAATTATTTAATTGTATTTATTTATTTATTTATTGTCATTGTTTTTAAACATGATGCAGGCACTCATTAGAGAGATAGAAAAAAAGAGAGAGAGAAAGTGAGAAAGCAAGTCACCAGGTCTGGGATTAATATTTCAAATGATGTTTTGATCTTCAGTAGATTTTCTTAGATTTTTAGGGATCACTAGAAATTTTGCTCCATTTTCAAAGCATGATATAAAGTTGTACCTTGTCTAAGTGGCAGTGGAGTATCAGTATTTAGGGTACCTATCTGTATCTTGATTTTCTTTCCTTTGTTCAATTTCTTAGATTTTTTGGTGTATTATCTGGCTTTCCTTTGCCATAATACGTTAGAAGTTATTGACTTTTTTCTTTTTTTTTAAGAATTATTTTATTTAACTTTATTTATTTATTTTTAAATTTGACCAGAGAGGGACAGAGCAAGAGAGAGAAGAGAGGGTAAGTGAGAAAGCAAGCTGCCAGGTCTGGGACTCAAACTGTGGATGGCCATGTGGGTATCTAGCACCCTTAACCACCACTCCACCTGCCGGCCCCCAGTTATTGGCTTTTATAAGAATTAAAGAATTTAATTAGGCATCCAGTTCCCTATGCATGGCACTTAAGTGTCATGCTGGATCCTACTTGGCTGCCTACAGTAGGAATCCTGGCCCAACAGCTTGAAAAACACATGCAGATGTCCCCCAAATCCTAATGGGATGGAGAAATGGAGGAAAAAGGATTGCAGTGTGAAGATATTCCATTGAGGGTTGCTTTCTCTTTCTCTCTCGCTGGAGAGTACACATGACCCCTAGCAATTAAAAATAAATAAATAAATAAAAAGGAAAAGAAACATAGGAACGTTCTTGGCGAATATTTTTCTCTGGGATGCCTTATTCTTGTCTAAAAATGTCACCTTTAGCCACATAGTACACGGCCCATCAATTTCAATTATGGTTCCATTTCAAAAGACCTACAAAGCAAAATCCTGAAAAATGGATCAAGGGCAGCTCGAATGCTATAAATATGTCTTAAGACTCATGAGAATGGGTTGAATAAATCCAGTAACTTTTGTATTCAACTCTACACTGGGAGAGTTCAGTAGTCCCTCTGGTGAATACGTGCAATCTGGCCAAAATTGGAATAAATAAAACGAATTAAAAATGCCACACAAGGAACCAGCCCATGGTGGTATGGTTAAGACAGCTCGATTCCACATAGATAACTGAGAAATTCGTGTCCTGGACCTGACAGCTTCAAAAACATCTGGGCTGGGGCCAACAGATGGCATGGTGGTTAAGGTGCTGGACATTCCCACATGGCTGACCACAGTTCGAGTCCCAGACTTGGTGACTTGCTTTCTCATTTTCCCCCTCTCTCTCTCTCTGGTCAAATTAAATAAATAAATGGATAAATAAAAAAGATGAATGAGTAAATAACTTTTTTTTAAAAAAAGGAAAGGAAAACATTACGGGGAGGCTCGCAGGTGGCATGATGGTTAAGGGCGCTGGACTCCCACATGGCCAACCACAGTTAGGGTCCAGGACCCGGCAGTTTGCTTTCTCACTTTCCCTTTTTCTTTCTTGCTCTGGCCTTGTCTGGTCAAATTAAGTGAATAAATGAATAAAGTTAAATAAAATAATTCTTAAAAAAAACATTCTGGAGGCTAGCATGTGGCATGGTGTTTAAGGGTGCTGGACTCCCACATGGCCAACCACAGTTAGGGTCCAGGACCCGGCAGTTTGCTTTCTCACTTTCCCTTTTTCTTTCTTGCTCTGGCCTTGTCTGGTCAAATTAAGTGAATAAATGAATAAAGTTAAATAAAAATCATTCTTTTTTTTTAAAAAAAACATTCTAAGTACATGTATGTGCATGCGCAAAGTCTTGAAATGAGAAATGGAGGAGAAGGGATAGCAGTATGACCATTCTCTGTGGAGGAGAGGGTGCTCTCTTTCTCTCTCTCTCTCTCTTTCTCTCCCTTCCCAGAACATGCATGCATCCTCTGGCAAAATAACAACAATAACAAACAAACAAAAAACGCCTTGCAAGAATGTGCTCACCGTGATAAGCCTGAAACTAATTCTACTTCTGTTTGCGACATCAACCGTCAGAGATACCAAGAGAATATTATGACGACCATGAATTTCAGGATCTCAGACAAGAAGACCTGTTAAGACTCTAAGGGATGAAGATTTCGAAGTTTTAGTTATGGTCTTCGAGGTTTCCAACACAGCTGTTGTTATTGCTGTTGTAATGAACAACAGGAATCCAACAGCATCGCCTTTTCTTCCTCCTGGTCAAATCTTCATGCTTTTCTTCTGTGCCACCCTCCAGGTTACAGGTGTCATCCTCTCTCTGTATAGGTGACCAATTTTCTCTTGCATATCATGTTTTCCGACAAGATTGACTTGGAGGTTATTTTTGAGGGGTTTTTTAATATTTGCAAGTGATATTTCCGTAGATTAATAGCAAACTTTTAAAAAATTTAAAGAAAATTTACGTAGATCTTCGGCTCCTCCTTTTTTCCCTTTTGCAAATGCCTATGTAAAAAAAACCAGACTAATGAGAAACTCCCACTCAGCCACCCACACATTTTCCTCCAAATGGGTTGCTCATCTTTTGAGACAGTTTTTCACATGGTTTTGGCTTTCACGCTTTTCGTCGTCTGTCATGTTTTGTTTATTGGAACAGGTGGAGATTTAATTCTTTCTTTCCAAAGCATGTAAAACAGAAAGGAAAATACAAGACTATGCTTTAAAGAAACGAGGGAGATGGGCTGAAGTCCATGGTGGCTTTCCTATAGGGTAGGGATCTTTGTAGGAAGCCAGTGCCATGTCCATGGAAGGATCTTGAGTTTCCTAGGGGCATATCATCCAGAGACTGTATGGTGCCTTTCATGCAGCTGTGTGAAACCGAGGAATTGGAAGGATCCATGACATTAAAACAGGCACTGGATTCTCACAGAGCCAACTGCGGTTCAAGTCCTGGACCTAGCAGCTTGCTTTCTCACTTTCCCTCTCTCTCTTTCTTACTCTGTCCTTCTCTGGTCAAATTAAAATGAATAAATAAATACATAAAGTCAAATAAAATAATTCTCAAAAAAAAGAAAAATACACTGTGTAGGACTGAGTTTTCTCCAAGTTGTACTCTTTGTTTCAAATCTCATTGCAAGACTAACTTTTACTCCACTCAGCTCCCAAGTACAGGAAAACACCCTGAAATTATGGGGGTTTGAGGGTCAGCATATGAATGGAAGCAGAAAACTCAGAATCAGTAGAGAGTGTTACTCAGAACTCTGGCCTGTGGGGCCTGTGGGGCCTGTGGTACTCAACAGAAAAGGGAGAGTCTTCCAGTGCATGTGGTGGTGCCAGGTGGGAGAAAGACAGGCTGCAGATGCCATAAGGAACTGGACCCATGCAGGAATCCCTTGGGGTCAAGATAAAGCAGGAAGAGTATTTACAGGGACCTGGGATATACATTAGTAAGAGCGAGTAGGGAAGGGAGTGGGGAGAATTATCACACGTATATTACCATCTGTTCTGAAACGATTTTATAAGATAAGGCATACTTAATGCTTCCCTCTCTACTCTCATTGAAAATGTAGTGACGTAAGAGGAAAGCTGATGACCTAGTAGAGATTCTGGTGCTTCTAGTTATCTTTTTAGCAAGAATCTTGTCACCAAACTCATAGGTCATTCATTTCCTCAACATAAAACACAATGAAAGAGATTCCCTGGCTCTCCTCATTCACGACATTCCAATGAGGTTATTAGCACTGGATCATTTTATTCCCTATTGACAGAAGCAACCAGAATCTCAGAGATGTGGAAATATTTCCAAGAGAGACACAATTAAAAATGAGAAGAACTGGGACCAGCAGATGGTGAAATGGTTATATTGCTGGACTCCCACGTAGTTGACTACAGCTTGAGTCCCAGACTCAGTGACTTAAACTCACACCAGATGCATGTGTGTGCGTGGCCAAAATCCTGAGAAAAGAACAGAGGGGAAGGAATTGAGGCATGACCACCATCCTGGGGGGTGATTTCTTGCTTTCTACCTGTCTCTCTCTAGCTCTCCAGTGAGAGCATGCACCCTATAGCAAAAATCTTAAAAAAAAAAAAAAAAAAGATTAGAAGAACTAATATGATGAGTCTTCGGAAAGTTCATATTACAAGAAATACTATGCATGGATTTCATTTTTTTATAACCAAAGTAAAGTTGCTATTTTGTTTTTTTGTTTGTTTTTCAGTTTTTGCTGTAAGGTGAGTGTGCACTTGCCAGAGAAAGTGAGAAATTTCCTTCCGGTGGGGGTATGGTCATGCCACAATCCTTTCTCCTCTTGGGATTTTAGGCATGCACAACACACGTCTGGCTTATTTTCCAAGCCACCAAGTATGGGACTCAAAATGCATAGTCAACCATGCGGGATCCAGCCACCTTAACCACTATGCCATCTGACTGGCTCAATAAACCTGTATTGTAATTCTGTGTTTTCCCACAAATTTTTGATGTTCCCTCATACTTAGACACAGGTATGAGAACTCCATACCCACTATTTTTTCTTTCTACTTATGTTCCTAATAATAGTTGTACATAACAAATAGCCTGCATTAGGGTTTTTTATTTTTTTATTTTTTTTAATTACTAGAGAGAGTGTGCACTTAACAGAGGCAGAAAGAGGAGACAGATAGAAAGGCGGAGGGAGAAAGCATCCCTCAGTGGGGCATGGTCATGCCACCATCCATTCTTCTCTCTTCCTCCATTCTATTGGGATTTGGGACATGCTCACACATGCTCCCAGCCTATTTTTCAAGCTGCTGGGGTCAGAATAAGAACTATGCAGCTGGCCATGTGGGATTCAGCTCCCTTAACTACTAACCAATGAGATTGGCCCTAATTTTTACAAATATATATGAAATACAATACTAGGCTAAGTCAATTTTTACAGTGTTCAATATGAGAAGGATAATAACATGTTATGATAATGTATTAAACAATTTTCAGAGCATTTCAAATTTTAAATCACCTTAAGAAGTTAACAGGGAAGATATTGCTAATTGTACTTGACATAAAAAGAAGAAAAAAATGAGAAAATTAAATGGTTTGTGTCAAATTTTCTAACTCCTTGTACTCTAATTACTAAAGTGGCTTACCTCTGAAAGTTTGTGTCACATAAATAATCCTTTTAAATATAGTTGTGGCCACATGCATATTTACTGTCTTGTTTATAAATTTAATTCATTATTTTTCTTACTTTATATGCTTCATGTTATCCTGGTCTCACTTGCTTTTTCTTACTTGCTTGTTTTGTTTTTCTCTTTCTTTCTTTTTCTTTCTTCCTTTCTCTCTTTCTATCATTTTCTTTTTTCTTTCCTTCTCTCCTTTCTTCCTTCCTTTCTTTTCCTATCTTTCTTCTTTTTTTCTTTCTTTCTTTGCTTTTCTTTCTTCCTCCCTTCATTCTTTCCTTCCTTCCTTTCTTTCTCTCTTCCTCTTTTTTTTTTTTTTTTTTTTTTTTTAATTTAGCAGAGTTTAATTGAGCAAAAAAGATTCAGGCTGGGCAGCCCCCAGACTGGCTTCTGAGGAATTCCTGATAGCCAAGTAGTGGGTCATATTTATGCATGAGAATGGGAAAGTAACATACAAAAAGTAGAGTGAGGCAGAGAAATAATTGTATTGGTTACAGCTTGATGTTTGCTTGCATTAATACAGTGCAAGGGTAGACTGTGATTGACGGGTGTGGCTGCTGTAATTGGCTGTAATTTAGCAACTTACTAAGGAAGCAGACTTCTAAGTGGCCTTGTGATTTGCTTATAGCATTCAAATAGGAGTACAGAGGCTTTTTCAGGCCAATGAAATTTAGTAATTCCCCCCTTTTGACCAGCCTCTCAATTTTGAGAGGCTGACCCAAACTGGACATTGATGCCACTCACTGCCATCCCTATAAATGACTTTTTCTTGCTCTCAGCCTAGAAGTCACAATCAGTATAGAATTCACAAGTTTTCTCTGGTCTCAGGAGTGGAATTCACAAGTCATGATGTCACATGAGTTAAACAGTTATTTCTCTATGTTTTTACTGATCTGGTTGAAGCAAGACCATTCAATGTTTGATGGATGGCTGTTGTGCAAAACATTTAAGACTTGGGAAGATACAGCGCACCAGGGGGACTAATACAATGACTAAAATGATGTTATCAAGTGGATAACATCCAAAGTTCAAACCATCCCTTCACAAAAGCTCCTATGAAACAAACAGAACCCAATTAAACAAGTAAAAATTCAGAGTAATTAAGCAATTCTACAATATTTGAATCTAGTTGGTCGTGGTCTTTGTTCAGAGTGTGATAATGATTAAGGGCCATAGCTCTCTAGAAAACGGCCTGATTTAAAGTGGTACTCATCTATATTGTTAGCCTAGCAACACAACTCATAGTAACCTGGAATCCTACTAGAAGAAATACAAATATTAAGAAATTTTGAAAAATGCAAGCCTTTTATCCACCACTTAGAATGTCTGCAAACAAACCGTCAGTGGTTCCTACAAACACATGACCTGTTTTGTTCTTTTGACTTAAAAGTTACCATTTTGTTCAGTATCAAATATAAGCCTCTAACTTGAACAAAAAGGAGACCTAAAGGTTCATGGTATTTCATGAAATTTTTTTTTTTAAACTTGTATGTTAATCATCATCTTTTTAAAAATGACTTCTACCTGTCTGAAATCCTGGGATGTCTGACTGGCTATACAATCTGAACATTTCTTCAGTTTATGTATAAGCTTTAGATTTTATTCAACTGGTACCCCACTGCTACCAAGAGTGAGCCTCCAGAAGCCCTACTGAAATCTTTCCTCAATGTAAAGTGTCTTATCTTTTAAAGAATATCAAGAATAGCTTTTTTTGCTCTTTCTTTGATATCAAGAATAGTTTTTTTACTCTTTCTTTGAGGTTCCAGGGTACTCCCATTTGAAATACAGAGAGGCATTGCCATTGGTAGAATTGTTTTCTGATCTTTTCTGCATTAACCCACAAGCCCAGTTACTCCGGTTTTGTGCTAGGACACAAGCTTGATTATGGTCCTATGGATGTGTTATGATTCTGTGCTAGAACATAAGCTAATTATGGTCCTATGGATTTTCCTATAGGGAAGAGGAAAAAATTAGGATAATAGAATGTGAGAAAAAAATTAAGTTTTCACAATGGCGGAAACGTCTTTTTAAAAATAATAATTTCATTTTATTATAATAACTATTATTTAATTTGCCACAGGGCACATGTGCTCACCAGAAAAAGAGAGAGCAGGAAAGTGAGAAAGCAAGCTGCCAGGTCCAGGATTCAAACCATGGTCATCCATGTGGGAGTCCAGAGCCTTAATCACCATGCCACCTGCTGGCCCCAGGCAAAGAAGTCTTGATATGTGATCTTAGGCAGAGCTGTCCATATTTAAGATGACTTCTTCTCTGAAGAAGAGATTTTTTTTGTTGAGTTTTACTTTAAAGTCTCCAATAGGTGTACAGTTTGAAAAGTCGGAAGTAGCCCTTTTGAGTAGTGAATCCAGAGTTTGAGGTCTTGAAGCTTCACTGCCATGGGAGTGGTGAGAAGAATTCAATATGGCGTCACCCAGTAGGGTTTATGGGCAGTCTTTCTCTGGTGTTATTTCCAATACACCCAGTTTCTGGACCATGAAGGGTTTGATTGTCCTCAGTTGATGAATCACATAAAGCATCATTTACCTGGTGAAAAGACACTTTGGTCTGGATTCTCTTTTCATGGCATTTATGGGGAACTTGAGCCCTGAATCTAGGTTGCACAGTTGGCTCTCCCTCTTTTTTTTAAAGAATTCTTTTACTTTATTTATTATTATTTTCCAATGTGACAAGAGAGAGAGAAAGTGAGAAAGGAAGCCACAAGGTCTGAGACTTGAGCCATGATTGGCCATGTGGGGGTCCAACACCTTTAACCACCATGCCACCTGCCTACCTGCCAGCCTTCTTTTAAAAAGAACACTAGGGTTGTTTAAAGTGTACATTTCAAACTGAAAGTGTATTAGAAAAACAAAAACAAAAATTAGTTTTGGAGGTGATTGAGATGTGGATGTCTGAGGTGCTCCCTGCTGTGCTACCTGAGGGGTGCTAACTACCCCACCTAGATTGACCCTGGGCTTCTACTGGCCTCTTGAAGACAACCTGGGGGGGGGGCTTATATCTTCATCAAAAAAGACTCAGTGAAGGGTTTACAAATTCTTGGGAAGGAAAAGAACAACTATTCTTTCTTCCTTCCAATAGCAGTCACAAAGACTAGCCATTTATATTTGTTTCAATTCAGTGGGAGAAACCACCTCCTTCATTGTGTCTGAAGCACACCCTACTGGGACCCTATGTTTCTTCTCTCTTTCATATCAAAAGCCAGAGCAGCGCCCTTGAATCCCAATTACTGAAAGGGACTCTTCTTTTTTTTAGGCTTTTGCAATAGGGCACATTCACTCCCCAGCGAGGAGAGAGAAATAGAGAGAGAGGAAGTGAGAAATCACCCCCCAGGGAGTATGGCCTTGCTTAAATCTCTTCTCCATTCTCCTCTCAGGATTTTGGACATGCGTGCACGTAAGCCCAATATGATTTTCAAGCCACTGGATTTGGGACTCAAACTGCAGTCTGCCATGTGGGAATCCAGTCACCTTAACTATCACGCCATCTCCTGGACCCCAAAGGAGCTCTTCTTATTTCTTTTTTTGCTGTAGGGCACGTGCGCTCGCAAGACAGAGAGAGAGAGAGAGAGAGAGAGAGAGAGAAAGAGAGAAAGTGAAATTGCCCCCCCCCAGGGGGATGGCCACACCGCAATCCCTTCTTGTCCATTCTCCTCTCGGGATCTTCGGCACACATGCACACACGCCCTGTGTGAGTTTAAGCCACTGGGTCCAGGACTCAAACTGCGGTCAACTGCATGTGAGTCCAGCGACATAGCCATTACACTAACTGCTGGTCTCAAAGGAGCGCTTCTTTTGCCATAGGGTGGGCGCCACCACGCCCAGGCAGCGCTTCTTAAAATAATGGAATAGCAAATTCTTCAAGAGAATAATTTTTTTAGAGCTATAAATAGGATTTTTAGCAAACTTTCCTATGTCTTTTGCTCCATGAACAAAATCAATGTAATTAGTTAAAAATTTGGGAAGAAATGGGAGAAGTTGAAAGTTTATTTCTACTGGCAATCTCTGCATTTAATTTGTATTTGGAAAATAGCTAAGCTAATAATAAGAAGGAAAAGACCAAATAAATGAATTTTCCACCTGCTGGCCCCTCAAATTCTAAATTTATATTTAAAGACTCCTTTCCATTTGCCACTATTCACAATCTATCAGTGCTTAAGTGGTTTAAATTCCATGTTCTCAATCCTTCTTGTCACCTTCTATCTCCTTTTCTACTGCCTCCTCTGAATCACAGCTTCTCAAACTTTTTCTCCTAGTTCTAGATGTGCTTTTCTTTCCTCTTTTTCTCTCTTCTTTCTTTCTTTTTGCTATAGGAGATGTGAGCTCACCAGAGAGAGAAAGGAATGGAGGGGAGTGAGAAAGCACCCACCCCCACAGGGAGATGGCCACACTGTAATCCCTTCTCCGTTCTCCTCTTAGGAATTTGGGCACCCATTCACATGTGCCTGGTGTGTTTCTCAAACTACCAGGTCCAGGACTTGAACTGTGCTGTCGGCCATGTGGGATCCAGCTACCTTAACCACCATACCACTGACTGGCCTAGCAGTATTTTTTAAAGGTCTCTGGTATCCATTATCCTTTTCCCAATCTATTCCATACACTGATGAGGCTTTGGACACATCACTTTCTTCCAAAGATTTCCTATTGCAACCACCTTTTTATGTAACTCATTGATTTCATATTTAAGATCTGCCTCACGTGACCTTGTGATAGATTCAATGATTAGTTCTAACCCTCCACTGCCCTGTAATAGGCGTATACATCATACCTTCACCTTGTAACTTCGTTATACCTTTTCACGGGGCCTATTTTTTTCATCCAGTGTGACTTGCTTTGGCAATAGACCATAAGTAGGTATTACATGGATTTTTTAATGGTTTGGCTCGGGTCTGAAGCTCTGGATCTGCCATGAAAACAACAGGTCCTGGATTCC
>NW_006159865.1:715387-732421 GCF_000334495.1 Tupaia belangeri chinensis | reverse complement strand
CTGTTTCTTCAGCCTTGGCCTCAGAATAAGCTCCTATACCAAAGACCTGAGCTCAACCGCCAGCCTGGATCCCAGTCATCTGATACACAGTGGGATCAGAGCTACCCCATCAAACTTGGCCTAGGTCAAGAAACTCAGTTGACCTGCAGACCTCTGAGCACAAGAATGAGTGCTCATCGGTGTGGCCATTATGGTTTGTAGTGATTACTATACATCATAATTAAGCTTTTTAAAAAGAATTATTTTATTCAACTTTATTTAAGTATTTGTTTTAATTCGACCAGAGAGGGACAGAGAGAGAGAGAAAAAGCAAGCTGCCAGGTCTGGGACTTGAACTATGGTCAGCCATGTGGGAGTCAAGCACCTTAATCACCATGCCACCTGCTAGCCCCATAGTTATGCTTTATCTGACTAGTAAGGAGCATCTCCCTTTCAAGTTTCATTTCTGGTCACTCTTGGTTATTACTGAATATGCCTCTAGCTTTTCTATCTTTGGTATCTTGGTCCTTCTGTCTTCTTACAAATATCCACATAGCTAATAATTATTGGCACTGAGCTAAATAATCATGAAGAATCACTTTGTAATCCTTGTGAATCTCAAGGCAGTCTCCCATACCATCCGTGGCTTTGAATTTTTCAGTTTACCTTTTCAAATATGTGCTGTTTGAGTCCATAACTAAGACGAGAGACCTTGCCTTTCGATAAGGGCTTAATATTGGGCCTCTGTGTTCCAGAATTCTGGTTGGTATTTTATGTACAGTGTCCATCCGTGAGGTAGAGATTGTTTTCTCCAGTTTATGGAAGAGGGCAGTGAGACTCAGAGAAGTTATGGAACTGATCCAAAATGCAAATAGTACAGGTGAGGCTGAAATCCCTTTTTTCCAATCGCTACCACACTTTTTGGCCATGTCATCTCATCTTTTTATTTATAAACTCACAAAATTAATAAGTAATTGACTGGGGGATAGCAGTAGATGGCGTAGTAGTTACATTACTAGACTTCTACAAGGCTAATTGCGCTTCAAGTCCCAGACCCAGTGACTTGAAAATCACGCTGGGTATGTGTGTGTGCACACCAAAGATCCCAGGAGGAGAATGGAGAAGGGATTACAGCCTGGCCATCCCACTTGAGGAGTGATTTCTCACTTCCCTCTCCTTGTCTCTGTCTTCCCCCACCGCCCCACGTGAACACATACACCCTACAGCAAAAACCTCTTAAAAAATAAATAACTGATTTATTGGACATAATGAGCGATATCAACAATAGTTGTGTTTTGTGAGTTAACATCTAGAACAAAGTATCACATCATAGTGATTTTATCAAAGAAATATTATTTAGAACTTTAGATTCCAGACCTCAAATAGTGATTTTATCAAAGAAATATTATTTAGAACTTTAGATTCCAGACCTCAAATAGCTCACGTCTCCATCTCTTGAGGCTTGCTTTGCACATTGTCAATGTTTGTTTCTTCAAGTTCTATAGAACTCAGAAGGAAACCACAGAACAACCACCTCATGATAGCAGAGTCTGACCTAAGCCCACAGAAGCCAAAAGTAGCAGGGTTGGAATAGAAAGCTTGGCTTGACACTTGTCTCCAACTCACACCCTGGCACCTTCAGACTTTGTCTTTTTTTAACAGCAGAGTGCCAGCCTTGAATTTTTAAACTTTAACTCTGAATTTCTTGACTTCATGTGTTTAAGATAGACTTTGGATGTTACTATTTTGAAGCAGCTGTTTGTCAGAACTAGAGAGGAGGCAGGGAAATCAAAGGAGTTCAGTGGGAGGTGCTTGTCTTAGGAGCCAGGCTGCTGAGCTACCCAACGTAAGCGAAGTTTCTCTTGATTCTGACAAGCTACTCTCAAAATCAGCGTTTCTGAACCTCAGCGCTATGGATATATGTGGTCAGTGACTTCTTTGTTGTGGGGGCTGGCCTGTGTATTCAAGGTTGTCTAGCAGCTTCCTGGCCTCCACCCAATAGATGCAAAAGTATCTTGCCCAGATTGAGAAACACTGCACTGAATGAATAAAGAAGATTGAGCCCAAATGTAGCCTTTGGAACTCAGAAATAAGTGACAAAGATATGACAGATTTAATTTATCTAGAAAAATGATTCCAGTGAAGTAATGAAAGCATTTTACTTTTTAGCAGATTTTACTTAGCTGTATTGTTATATATAATGCAGGTGCTCTTGATTTCTTAACAAACAAACAAAAAAATCGAATAAAAGCACACACTCTGTAGAGATAACCAAAAATTGATGGCCCTGGAATATGGAACCCTAATGTGGAAAACAAAGGGGAGGAAGTAACCAGAAAAAAAGGTAAAAGCGTCACAATGAGAACCCTTTTCCTGAATTTCTGAAATTCTGCTGATTGTTATATTCCTTAGACACAGGCTAACCTAGATATTACTCCTTAACTAAAATGCTAATAGATAAGCAATACCGTAAGAATTACTGATGGTGAGTTTCATTTCCCCCTCAATTTTGGTAAGGTAAGATTGACAAATTAAAATTGTATATATTTCTGGTGTATATGTAATGTTTTGATGTGTGTGTGTGTGTTTATATAAAATGAAATGATTTGATCAAGTTAATTAACTTATCTTTCAACTTACATACATTTCATTTTCAATTTTTCATAATTCAGTCTTGATACTTGCATATTCTTCAAAATTTACCCATGTCTTGTGGGTTATCCAATGTGTTCTGTATTTAATTGTAGCAGTTTCTTACTATCCTTTGCACTTCTGTGGCATGAGTTATAATGTCTCCTCTTTCATTTATGATTCTATTTATTTGATTATTCTTTTCTTTTTGCTTAGTCTAGCTATGAGTTGACCAAGGTTGCTTATCTTTTCAAAAACACAAATTCATTTTCATTGATATTTTCTTTTTTCTCTTTCTTGAAGTTTTAAAATAATGTACTTACATTTACTTGTATAGGTTGGTACAAAAGTAATTGTGGATTTACATTGTTAAAATTTGCTGTTTGAAATTGGATATGTTCTTAAACAAAGGTGGTTATTCATCATTTTAATGCATACTTCTCGCTTTATTTTTTTTGTTAATGACTTATTACTTGCTGTTTATTTTATATGTATTTTATTTTATGTATTTTATTTTTTAAATATTTATTTATTTATTTATTTATTCATTCATTTTTTTTAAATTTTAATATGACCAGAGAGAGATGGAGAGAGAGAGAGAGGGAAAGTGAGAAAGCAAGCCACCAGTTCTGGGACTTGAACTGTGGTCAACCATGTGGGAGTGTCCAGCATCTTAACCACCACACCACCTGCTGGTCTCATTTTATATGTATTTTAGACTATGGAAATGATGTTAGGCAAAAAGCAAATTGGAGTAATTTTCTTATTAGAGTTCAAAAATGGGTCAAAAAGCAATGGAGACAACTCACAACATCAACAAAACACTGACCCAGGAAATGCTAACAAATGTACAGTGCAGGGTGGTTCAAGAAAATTGACAAAGGTGATGAGAACCTTGACGATGAGGAGCATAGTGGCCAGCCACCAGAAGTTGACAATGATCAGTTGAGAGCAAACATTGAAGCTGATCCTCTACGTGAGAAGTTGGCAAAGAACTCAACGTTGACCATTGCTTAGGTATTTGAAGCAAATTCAGATTTGAAAGGTGAAAAAGTTCAATAAGTGGGTGCCTCATGAGATGACCAAAAGTATAAGAAATTATATTTTTGAACTGTCATCTCCTTTTATTCTCCCCAACAACGAACCACTTCTCGATGGGATTGGGACGTGTGGTAAAAAATGAATTTTATACAAGTGGTGATGACCAGCTCCATGGTTGGACTGAGAAGCAGCTCCAAAGTACTCCCCACATCCAAACTTGCACCAAAAAAAAAAAAAAAAAAGATCGTGGTCATTGTTTGGTGAGGTCTGATCCACTGCCGCTTTCTGAATCCTGATAGAACCATTACATGTAAGAAGTGTGCTCATCAAAATGATGAGATAAACTGAAAATTGCAACGCCTGGTCAACAGAAAGGGCCTGATTCTTCTCCACAACACCACCTAGCTGCACGTCATACAGCCAAAGCTTCAAAAGTTGAACAAAGGGCCAGCAGGTGACGTGGTGGTTAAGCTGCTAGACTTACACATGACCAATCGAGGTTCAAGTCCTGGGCCTGGTGGCTTGGTTTCTCATTTTCTCTTATTCACACTCACTGTCTCTCTCTGGTAAAATTGAATAATAATAATAAATAAATTAAATTAAATGAAAGAAAATGGCATCTCTTTCTTACAAAAATTAAATTGAACCAATGGGACTACAAAGTTTTGCCTCATCTGCCATATTCACCTGACCTCTCACAACTACCACTTCTTCAGGCATCTCAACTTTTCACAGGGAAGATGCTTCCACAGCCAGTAGAATGCATTAGATGCTTTCCAAGAATTCATGGAATCCCAAAGTGTGGATTTTTGTGCTATAGGAATAAACGAACTTATTTCTCATTGGCAAAAGTGTTTGACTGCAATGATTCCTATTTTGATTAATAAATAAATATGTGTTTGAACCTGGTTATAATGATTTAAATTTCACAGTCCAAAACCACAATTGCTTTTGCACCAACCTAATACATCTCTATAGGGTACAACATGGATTTTCAAAGCATATATGCTTTGTGTGATAATCAAATCAATGTTAATACCATCTTCATCATTTTTAACAAAGAATACGGGATTATGATGTGTTCCTTAATGTTTGCTCTACTTTTTTTTTTTTTTAAAATATGTGCATGTGTGTATAATTGACAACCTTCCTTTTTTTCACTCTGTTGTGGTATGCTGTTCCATAATTCATTTTCCCTGTCCACATGCATTCCTGTGTCTGTTAAATGCTTTTTTCCCGAGTCTCTCTTATTTTTCCATCTCCTCCCCGGCCCCATGTAGTTTCTAGTATCTACATTTATTCTTTCTACTTCTATGTCTCCAAATCTTTCAAATTCTCCCACAGAGTGCAAATATTTAGTAAATATTGAATAGGGACATACAGTGCCTGTCTTTCGTAGTCAGGCTTATTTCACTTAGCATTAAATTTTCTAGATTCATCCACTTTGTGTTGAATGACAGAATCTTGCTTTTTTGTTTGTTTTGTTTTGTTTTTAATATCTGAGTTGTACTCCATTGTGTATATGCGCCACATTCTAAATCTGCTCATCAGTTGTTAGATATTTAGATTGATTCCATGTCTTAGCTATTGTGAATAATGCTACAATAAACAGATGTTTTCTATTGGTTTTCTAGTCTTTCTCTCTCTTTTTCTTTTCTTTTATTCTTTTGTAATTTTCCATAGGGCATGTATGCTTACCAGAGAGAGAGAGAGAAAGTAAGAAATTATCCCATGGGGGGATCACCACACCACAATCTCTTCTCCTCTATTCTCCTCTCAGGATTTTGGGCATGCACGCAAATGTGCCTGGCATGTTTTTGAAGCTGCTGGGTCTGGGACTCAAACTGTGCAGCCAGCCACATGGTATCTGGATTCCTTAACCACCATGCCACTGACTGATCTATCTAGTCTCTATTTTACTTATTAATATTCTGATACAGATTATTTTCTTCCTTAGGCTTATTTTCTCCTCCTAGTTCTTTGAGGTAGTTTATTTGAGAATTTTTCATTTTCTTTTTTTATAAAAGAATTATTTAACTTTATTTATTTTAGTTATTTATTTTAATTTGACCAGAAAGGAATAGCGTGTAAGAGAAAGACAGAGAAAGAGAAAGAGGGAAAGTGAGAAAGCAAGCTGCCAGGTCTGGGATTTGAACCACAGTCAACCATGTGAGAGTCCAGTGCCCTTAACCACCACATCACCTGCCAGCCTCCTTCATGTAAATATTTATTACTGTAAATCTTTTCTTAGAACTGCTTTTGCTATATCCCATAGGTTTGGTATGTTATCTCTAATTTCACTTATCAAACAATATTTTTATTTCTTTTGATTTCTTCTTTAACCCATTGGTTGTTCAAGTATTTTGTTTAAATTATTTAAATTGTTTAAATTTGTTTAAATTTACATATCTGTGAATTTTCCAGTTTTCTTTCTTTCTTTTCTTTTCTTTTTTTCTTTTTCTTTTTTTCTTTTTTCTTTTTTTTTTTTTAGAGTTTTGCTATAGGGCATATGTGCTTGTTGGAGAGGCAGAGAGAGACAGAGACAGAAAGTGAGAAATCACTCCCTGGGGGGGATGACTACATTGCAGTTCCTTTGCTTCCATTCTCCTCTCGAGATTTTGGGCATGCACATGCATGTGCCCAGTGTAAGCTTTAAGTCACTGGGTCTGGGACTCAAACTGCAATCTTCTATGTGGGAGTCCAGCAATGTAACCATAATGCCCTCTGCTGGTCTGTTGTCATTGATTTTTAGTTTCGTACTATTGTGGTCAGAAGGATACTTGATATGGTTTCAGTCTTCTTTAATTGGTTAAGACTTGTCTTACAACCTTATATATGACCTATTCTAGAGAATGTCCTGTGAGCACTTGAAAACAATGTGTATTCTGCTGCTCTTGGATAGAATGTTCTGTGTATGTCTCTGAAGTCTATAGTGTTGTTCAAGTCTCACTCATTTTCTGATTGGGTGATCCATCTGTTGTTGAAAATGTGGTTCTGAGGTCTACTATTATTATTGTATCACTCTTTATTTCTCAAGTCAGTTCAGCTAATACTTGCTTTGTATGTTTAGTCTTTCCAATGTTGGGTTCATCATATTTACAATCATAATATCTTCTTGGTGAATTAATCCATTGTCATTAAACAATAACCTTCTTCCTGTCTTGTAAAAGTTTTCAACTTCAAGTCTGTCTTATCTGATGTAAGTGTAGTCATCTCTGCTCTCTTTTGGCTACCAGTTTGACTGGAATAGCTTTTCCCATCTCTTCACTTGTAACTGCTATACTTCAATCTACAGTGTGTCTATTATGGGCAACATATAGTTGGAACTATAGCCATTTTGTTGGAGAATTGAATTATTTTGTATTTAAAGTAATTATTGATATAGAAACAATTATTACTACTACATTGTTGTTTTCTGGCTGTTGAATAGTTCCTTTATTACGTTCTTCCTCTCTTGCTCTCTTTGTGATGTGATCATTTTTTGTGGTGGTACACTTTTGATTCCTCACTCTTTATCTTTTGTGTATCTACTACAGGATATGTTGTGGTTACCATGAGGCTCATATAAAACATCACATAGTTGGAATAGTCTATTTTAAGCTGATAACAACTTTACTTTAATGCATATAGAAATTCTACATTTTAGCTTTTCTTCGCCTCACATTTTATGTTATTAGTGTCAAATTTGTATCTTTCGTATATCTTGTCTCCATTACCAAATTATTGTAGCTATAGTTATTTTTTTATTTAAAAAAGAGAGGTTTTTGCTATACGGCGTGTGTGCTCACCAAAAAGATAGAGAGAGACAGGGAGACAGAAAGTGAGAAATCACCCCCCAGGGGGGATAGCCACGCCACAATCCCTTCTCCTCCATTCTCTTCTTGGGATCTTGGGCATGCACGCACACGCGCCTGGTGTGAGTTTAAGCCACTGGGTCTGGGACTTGAACTGTGGTCGACTACATGGGAATCCGGCAACATAGCCATTATGCCAACTGCTGGTGCCAGCTACAGTTATTTTTAATGGTTTTTGTTTTTTATCTTTTGTTTGTTTGTTTGCTATAAGGCATGTGCACTCACCAGAGAGAGACAGAGAGAAAGAACGCTAGTGAGAAAAAAATGAGAAATCACCTTAAGAGGGATGGCTACACCTCAATCCCTTCTCCATTTTCCTCTTAGGATTTTGGGCATGCAAGTACATATGCCTGCCGTGTTTTTCAAGCCACCAAATCCTGGACTCAAATTACACAGTTAACCTAATGGGATTCAGTTCCCTTAACCCCCATGCCACCTACTGGCCCCTGTTTTTAAACTTTTATGCCAGAGTTAAAGTGATTTGTGCACTACCAATAGCATTTTAGAATATCCTGAATTGGGCCTTTGCAGTGAATCGTATACTGTCATGTGTTTCTACGTTGTTAGTTAGTGTCCTTTTATTTGAACTTGAAGAACTACTGCCAGTATTTCTTGTAAGGAAAGTCTAATGGTGATGAACTCCCACAACTTTTGGTTTCCTGGGAAATTTCTTAGCTCCCCTTCAGCTCTGAAAGACATCCTTGCCGGATATGTTCATGACATGGTGGTTTTTTCTTTTAGCACTTTGTATGCATCATTCCACTCTCTTCTGTCCTAGAAGGTGTCTATGAAGAAATCACAAGTTGCTTTTCTCTTGCTTTCAAAACTCTCTCTTTGTCTTTGGGAATTTGATTACAATGTGTCTTGGTGAGTATATTTCTATATTTAATTTATTTAGGGGTTATTGGCCCTTATGGATCTAGATGTTTGTTTCCTTCTTTATATTTGGAACATTTTGTGTCATTCCTTCTTTTTCTTTTTCTTTTTTTTTTTGGATAGGATTTTGCTATAGGGCGTGTGCACTCGCCAGAAAGACAGAGAGAGACAGAAAGTGAAAAATCACCCCCCATGGGTGGTTTGAATCCCGAATCTAATGGCTGGCTTTCTCACTTTCTCTCTCTCTCTCTCACTCTCTCTTTGTGTCTCTCTCTGATGATTTCAAGTTTCTTATATAAAAATTAGAATTATTTAATTTTATTTATTCATTCATTTATTTTTCATTTGACCAGAGAAAGATAGACACACAGAAAGAAGGAAAGTGAGAAAGCAAACTACCAGGTCCGGGACTCGAACTGTGGTCGGCGATGTGGGAGTGTGCAGTGCCTTAACCACCATGCCACTTGCTGGCCCCCAGAAGGACCATTTTTATGGTGAAGTTTAGTTTCAGGCATTATATATATATATATATTTTTTTTTTTTTGAGAGTTATTTTGCTATAGGGAGCATGAGCTTGCCAGAAAGACAGAGAGAGACAGAGAGACAAAAAGCAAGAAATCACCCCGTGGGGGGATGGCCACGCCGCAATCCCTTCTCCTCCATTCTCCTCTCAGGATCCTGGGCATGCACGCACATGCGCCTGGCATGAGTTTAAGTCACCGGGTCTGGAACTCGAACCACGGTCGACTACATGGGAGTCCAGTGACATAGCCACTACACCAACTGCCGGTCCCAAGGCATTTTATCTCTTAATAAGCATAACGAAAGACTCTCCTTTCTTCTCCCTGTACTGTTTCTTCACCCCACCTCTGCAGGATCCCTGGGCACTAAGGTTAGCCATCGCTCCTACCCGTCACAGGCCACAGAACTGGATGGAGGAGAGAAGTCACCAGCTGAAAGTAGACTCCCAGTCTGAGTAGTTTAGGACTTAATTATAAGGCGCTAAGAAAGAAGAAGAGGGTGAGAGGGAGTAATGTGGTGAACATACAGGATGACCAAACATTAAGTATAATGAGAAATGATGAGAGAGAGGTGAGTGATAGGAAATGAGGAGATCAACAGGGCATCCCTGATGGCCCAGGGATCACTCTGAAGATCTTCCATCTTCCCACAGGAACTAGGAAAGTGTTATCCCCACAGAGACTGCAGAGTGAGAGAGAAAGCACCCCTCCTCCCTTCCCCATGAGATGTAGTCAGGCTGCAATCCCTTCTCTATTTCTCCATTGTGTGAGAATTTGGGGCATGCATGCGTACGTACCTGGCATTATTTTTTCAACTGGGCCAGGATTTGAGCCTTGATCACCAAGGTGATCTAGCTCCCTTACTCACTAGGCTATTAGATCCCTTTACATCTATTACATCTATGTAGATTTTTAAAGGGGGAGATTTTATTAGTCTCTTATGACATTATCAGTGTCTGCCACTGGATGGCCACTTCACTCAGAGCCCAGCGCTTTAACAATTTCCTCATGCTGATGTAGTACTGCCTGGGTAACACAACCAGGTCCACTGAAAGAATAATGGAAATATTCATGGATAGCTAAATGGCTAGTTTTAGGGCTTCCCAGGCACCTCCTTTAAGAAATCTGGTACATTGTGTCACTAGGGTTCTCACAGTGCTCTCTATACTAAATACAGTATGATGCCTAAGAGCTAGACAAGGATCTCACATCATCCTCTGTAGTTATGTTATAGACCCTTCTTAACTCTGTAGCTGCTCTTGGGTGTCACTACCAAAGTACTGCAGATTTCCTAAGAGGGAGTCAGATTCTATTCCACAGTACACTTTAACTTTTCCAAGCACACGTCAAACACAAGTCCCATAAATCCCACAATTCAAGGCTTCCCAGAGGCCCTTTGGAGGACTCTATCATGATGTTTGGGGCTCAACAGGAAAAATCTTCTTCCAGCTCTTCTCTAAAGCAGGATGGTAGGACAGGGTGCTCAGAATGACGATAACTCTATCCAAATAAGTCTAACAACCGGTGTTGTGTTTACAATGTTCATGGAAGCCCACTCATTGTACCTTAGATGAAGAGGCAGGTGCAGCCCTATCCTATTTTTCAAGCTTTTGATGAGGAGATGCATACAGCTCACAGCAGAACTTTCTCCAGCAGTTGCCCCTTCCCCTGTTCTTGCTCCTATCTCTAATCCTCTTGCCACGTCCTTGAACTACCTGGGGAATTCAAATGTCATTGAATGGGTTTTGAAATCTATTTTTTTGTACATGCAAAGTGCTGTACTTTGAGGTAGCATTTCTGAACTCCTTCACCTCTCTCTAATAGTCTTCAAAAATCTCAAGGAAGGATATTCTAATTTGCTTGGCCTTGGGTCACATGTTTACGTCTAAGTCAATCACCATGGCTGAAGAATAAGACGTTTAGGACAAGCAGTCCTTGTAAGAACCTGCTAGAGAGAGAGGTTCTCCAAAAGTAGAGGATCTGTTTCTGTAAAAAGGGACAGGACCTGAGAAGATAAAAACGTAAAAGTTCACATCAGAGCCTTTAAGATTTCTGAGGCTGATACTTCCTGTTTGGATCCTATGGCCCTTCTGTGGTCACTGTGAAAGGTGGTCTAGGCTAATTGCCAATTTGTATCTAAAGTAAGAAGGCTGAGTATTTTCTTTGATCTTAAGCTTACTTTTATTTCTCACATGTGCTGCCCTGATAAATCTACTTATTATCACTTTCTCTATTTTGCCCTATACCCTGCATGGTGTCTATTATGTTTCTGTTGAAAATCTTATTCACACTTTGGTGTACTTGTCTTGATTATAGAACTTTTCTTTTTTTTAACTGCTTCTCTGTCTTTGCTTTACTTCAAAACCATTGATTCCATCATCTGGTTTTACACACACACACACACACACACACACACCCCCAGAGAAACTATCTCAAGTGACAGGAAACAAAAGTCAAAGCTTTAACACAATGTGGAAGGTAAGGCAAAAACAATTTTTAGGATAAGCAGATCTGTCTAAAAATGTGGAGTATATGGTGGTTGTTGGTGGTGGTGATGATGATACTGAAAAGAAAGCTCATCTTTAACTTCCAGAGTAGAGAATACATAGAAGAGGGTTAACATGGAAAATTCAAGTAGGACTTTAATTATGTTATTTAACTATTTCAAGGTATATTCCAAAAGAGACAGCAAAAGGTGAGAGTGGGAGCTTCTGAGGAGTAGGAAGCAGTGGGAAAAAGAATACGGTCCAGGGTTGTTTTTCTTTTTTCTTTTCTGAAAGTTTGGATTCTTCTCTTTGATCCCACTGTTCTGAAACACTACACTAATGGGCATTGATGAGGATCTGTTTTAATTTACTATGGTGAAACTTGAGAATTCTAAAAAATTATAAAAATAATAATACATTTTAAAAAGAAATTATCATAAGTTATTTTATTGGTGATTGTCTCATCCTAGAATTCCTTTTGTTTAGTTGTTTAGTCTCTGAATACTGTCCAACTAGTAAATCTTTTCTTATTTTCCCTGTCATGGGCTTTTCGCTCTACTTTCTGAGAGATTTCCTCCAAGTTACTTGTACTTTTATTGAGATGCTCATTTCTGCTTTCAGACTTTAGCTTTCCAGAAGTTGTTCTTGTTATATGTGTGTGTGTGTTTATATATATATATATTTTTTTTTTTTACGAGAGTCCTATTTTTATTTCTACATGCAATATGGTTCCTCTCAGACTCCTGACCTTCGTGTTGTCGTGTTCCTCAGATGTCTGCTAATCCTTAGCTTGCATTCATATTTAATAATCCAGCTTTTTTTAGTCTATTAAGTCGGTCAGTACTTTTCCTTCTGCTTTCCAGCTTCCAAACTTTTATTACTACCATAAAATTAGGGACCCCCCTCAAAAAGAGAACTCTGTCAATGAGAATAGAGATGTTCTTTTATTTTTCTTCTCCTTGTTGGTATATGCTATTTAGAGCAGAGATTGACCAGCAGTGTAGGAGGAGGACAGCAAAGAAGGACTCTTCTTGCTCAATTGCTTAGACCAGTTTGGTTCTGACCCCAATTTTAGGTTGAGATTCAAAACACAACACCCCAAAATCTGATGCTTTGGCATACTGAGTATTTTGAACGGAAGATTGAAAGGGCCTCACCAACAAGGTTTTTCTGGCCTTCTCCGTCCTCCTGTCTCCTGGTCCTCTTTCTCCCATACACACAAAATAAAAAGTCATGGAAAACAGAATTCCTCTTTCCCAAGGTGAGTTATAGAAACTAGAACTCCTTCTCCATAAAGCAAGCCATAAAACTGGAAAGATCATGCTCTCCCTTCTCTTTTCTCCCTTGAGGACTGATTTCAGCGGTGTCTTGCCCCATACCCAGAAGGAAGGGACAGTGCATGGAGAAGTCAGAAATAGATAGGCCTTTGAGGTTTATTCCTCAACCCCCACCAATCTACTAACATTAGGCCATACTCTTTTGGTCAATCATATTTCTACACGACCATCCATTCTGCACTGAAGTCAACTATAAAAATAGACAATCTTGGGACTGGCCGATGGTGTGGTGGTTAAGGGCACTGGACTCCCACATGGCCAACTCTGGTTCAAGTGCTGAACCTGGCAGCTTGCTTTTTCACTCACTCTCTCTCTCTGTCCCTCTCTGGTCAAAATTAAAACAAATTAGTAAATAAAGTTAAACAAAATAATTCTTAAAAAAAATAGACAATCTTGTCTGAGTCTTTCAGTCTTCATTTCTGAAGGCTCAGGTGTCATGTAAAACTTTGACTTCCTACATTTTGTATGCCTTTCTCTTGTTAACTTATCTTGCAATGGGAGTGTTGGCTGTGGACCCTTATGATGAGTGAAGGAAAGTACCACATTCAGCTCAAGGAGAAAGCTCTGTGCCCAAACTTCCATCCCTACTTAGAAGGCAGCTTGAGCATTATCTACTCCAAGCCCTTGGAAGTGAGAGGTATCACTCCTGTCCCTTTCCCTTTCCTGTCCTTCCCTACGCAGCTTGACAAAGCAATCCCCTCATCCACCTGGAAATCTTTCTTCCACAAAGTTTTGGGAATTAGTATTTCCTCCATTTCATTTCATTTGCAGTGAGTTTGGTGCTTTCGAAATGCTTGTTTTCTGCCTCTGCTCCCTCACGACCCAGCTCCACGTCCTGCTCTATCATGGGGTAACACTCCCTTCCCCAAGGCGTCCCTGTGAGGAGGACGTAAAATAAGGTGAACTGGAAAGCCAGTGGTCAGAGCTTGCCACCTGAGGTGCTCCTTGGCCATTGACAGCTCTGGAACTGGAAGCACCACGCAGATACCTTCTCCCACGGGCCCTGGGGGGCTCTTGGTGAGGGCTTGCCCTTTTTCCCATCAAGGCTACTGTGTGTGCAAAAGTGAAAGTAGCTTTAAACCTTTTGAATCAAAAGAAGATGAAAAAAAAAAAAAACAAACCAAGAAACCCCAAAAAACAGTCACTATATTCTCACCCAAGAGCCATTACAAGTAAAGCCAAGGAGGGAAGAGATGTTAACCTCCCAGGACCTACATGCAGGCACCAGGGTAAGAAAGCAACAGTTCTGTCCACAAACCCGGGGAAGGTGTGAGACATGGTGGAGTCTGCTGCTTCCTTCAGACCCAGGGAATGTCTGCTCGACACCTCTCTTTCTGCCTCCCCACACCCCACTTCCTTCTATTTTTGTAACAGAGAGGAACAGGAAGGGGTACATATTTTTAAATGTTTTTAAGCACTGAGGATCTGCCCATGTTCTAGAAGCCAAGGAGGCTGTCACACCTGCCTCAGAATATGGCAGTGACCCCGTGTAAGGGCTTTAAGAACTACAACTTCAGAGAAAGAGGAGTATTTGTCATGTCCCTCAAGCTGGCACAAGGAGCTCTAGTTCACACTGCATATGACACTCAAATTCAAAGTCGAAAAAAGACGCCAAGAGACTTCTACTTAGTCAGTGAAAAGGAAGGTGAGAGCAGAGTTTAGGTCTAAGAAGGTAGCCCCTGCCAGATCTATTTGTGTCTCCTGGGACTTCTGTGCCTGGCATTCCAGGGAAATGTCCGCATGGGGACACATTGATTAAGCAGTAATAAACTAATAATGGGCGGGGGCTGCTGAAAACACATTTATTTATTTATTTATTTTTGGAGAGGTTTTTGCTATAGGGCATGTGCACTCGCCAGAAATACAGAGAGAGAGACAGAGGAACAAAAAACAAGAAATCACCCCCCAGGGGGATGGCCACATTGCAATCCCTTCTCCATTCTCCTCTCGGGATCTTGGGCACACACGCACATGTGCCTGGTGTGAGTTTAAGCCACCGGATCCAGGATGCGAACCGTGATTGACTACATGGGAGTCCAGCAACATAGCCATTATGCCAGCTGCTGGTCCCAAAAACACATTTATTGCTCTATGGTTTGAACTATGCAATTTAGAATGGAATGCTCTATGCAAATAGGAAATAAAAAAAGAAATATATATATATAATTTCCAAATCAAATATATGCCACTCAGGGTAACTATTACTTTTAAAAAAAATTATTTATTTAATTTCATTTATTAATTCATTTATTTAAATTTGAGTTCGCACACACACAAACACACACACACACAGAGAAAGAAAGTGAGAAAGCAAGCCCACCAGGTCCAGGACTCGAACTGCGGTCGGCCATGTGGGCGTATCCAGCACCTTAACCACCATTTCACCTGCTGGTCCCTGGGTAACTACTACTTTTTGTCTGTTTTCTACCAACCACTTCCAACCTATGTTCCTTTTCTTGGCTTCCAGTTCTATTATTATGTTTTTCTTTTCCCTTTCCTCAGAGTACTTATAATCCATAATAGGTTTATCATATCTAGAAAATAAAAACACAAATGTTAATTTCAGATAAACAAGGCTTTTTAAGTATAAATCTCGCATGCAATCTTTGCATACATTTTAGCAGAAAAAGTTCTTTTGTTGTTTATGAAAATCTATGAGACAGATTTAAAATATTCCTTGTGTGGGGACCAGCAGGTGGCGTTGTGGTTAAGGTGCTGGACACTCCCACATGGTTGAACACGGTTCGAATCCTGGACCTGGCGGCTTCCTTTCTCCCTTTCTCTCTCTCTGTGTCTCTCTCTGGTCAAATGAAAATAAATGAATGAATAATGAAATTAAGTAAATAATAATTAAAAAAAAATTCCTTGGGCACCTGAAATTAAAATTTAACTAGGAGTCTATATATTTGATCTGGCAACACTAACCCAGACCTTCTCCTTTTTAGTCCTCTTTTCAGAGAAAGCCTTTCTTTAATCCAAGGGAAGCAATACGGGGTTACAAGCAATTCAGTCCCCATTCTCTAACTGCTATAGTGAATTCACATTGAACCACGAGCCCGGGTGGTATCAGTTTACCAGTTCATAGCAAGATAAGTAAAGTTTTCTTATTTTTTTTTTTTTTTGAGAGATTTTCACTGTAGGGCGCGTGCACTCGCCAGACAGAGAGAGACATAGAGACAGAAAGCGAGAAATCACCCCCCAGAGGGGATGGTCACGCCGCAATCCCTTCTCCTCCATTCTCCTCTCGGGATCTTGGGCACGCATGCACACGTGCCCGGCGTGAATTTTAAGCCACCGGGTCCGGGACACGAACTGCGGTCGACTACGTGGGAGTCCAGCGACATAGCCATTACGCTAACTGCTGGTTCCCAGTAAAGTTTTCTTTTGAAGTTTTGTCTTTCTTCCAGGGAATAAGTAGCCGACTAGAATAATCTTATAGTGACTATTTATAGCTTTCTACAAGATGTGATAAATCGGGACACTATGGCATCAAATTTCTAACCCAAGGATTACTGAACAGAGAAGATGAATGTTTTTAAAGAATTATTTTTTATTTAACTTTATTTTATCTATTTATTTATTTTAATTTGCAGAGAGGGACAGAGTGAGAGGAAAAATGAGAAAGCAAACCACCAGGTCTGGGTCTCAAACCATGCTCGGCCATGTGGGAGTCCAGCGCCCTTAACCACCACACCACCTGCCAGCCCTGGGAGGGTTAATTTTTTGAGATAGTTCTTTTTAACTGGGATAACCTCAGTTCAGTAAACAAATATTTTTTTAGTAAAAGTTAAGTAAGTGATAAGCCAGATGCTTATAGATTTACAATGCTTTAAGAGGATATCTCCAGGGGCCAGTAGGTGGCATAACAGTTTGAGTCCCAGACCCAGCAACTTGAAAATCAGGCAAGGTGACTCTGTGTGTGTGTGTGTGTGCAGCTTAAAACTCACGTCAGGTGTGTGTGCATGCATGCCCCAAAGCCCAAAAGGAAACTGGAGAAGAGACTGCAATGTGGCCATCCCCCCAGGGAGTGTTTGTGTGTGATTTCTCACCCCTCCCCACCCCACCCCCGCCACCCGGTAGTGAGTGCAGGTGCCCTATGGCAAACACTTTACAAAAAAAAAAAGACCATGTCTTCAACCTTCACTATATTCCAATTCATTTAGAGATCACACTTAAAAAGGTAGTTAATACTTTAGAGCAATATATTTGTTACACATGCAGTATAAATTTTAAAATGCTACATATTATGGCGGTACTCCATTTCCTGTAATAGTTGATGTACGTTTTTTTTTTCTACTTGGAAAAATTT
>NW_006159865.1:687166-715292 GCF_000334495.1 Tupaia belangeri chinensis | reverse complement strand
ATATAGAGGAAATTTCACACATCCCCCCCCCCACACACACATCCTAGTATCTCTGAAATCGGGTGCATTTTACAATTAATGGCATATCATGGCACCTTTATTCCTGAGTGATACATAAAAAACCGTGGGTTTTATAATCGTCAACTTAGATTTGATAAAACCGCATGCCTTTTACTACCGAAATAAGGATAGTACGGTCACAATTAAAAGGCAGTTTTTCTCTCCTACTCTCATTCTAACCCTCATCAGTCTCATTTTTCTTTTCTCCCCAATGATTATCGTAAATATGGTGTGTGTCTTTTGGGACATAATTTTATATATAATTCATGCACTCACCAGAACGCCAGAGAGAGACAGAGAGAGAGCAAGAAATCACCTACTGGGGGGAATGGCCATGCCACAATCCCTTCTCCTCCATTCTCCTCTCAGGATCTTGGGCACGCCTGCACATGCGCCCAGCGTGAGTTTAAGCCACCGGGTCTGGGACTTGAACCGCAGTAGCTACATGGGAGCTCAGTGAGATAGCCATTACACTAACTGCTGCTTCCCTATTTTTTTATTTATTTGACCAGAGAGAGACAGAGCGAAAGACTGAGAGGGTGTTAAGAGAGAGAGAGAAAGGAAAGTAAGAAAGCAAGCCACCAGGACCAGGACTCAAACCATGGCTGGCCATGTGGGAGTCCAGTGCCCCAACCACCATGCCACCTGCCTGCTCCAGTTTTGGATTTTTTTTTTTTATTTGCAATTATGCTTTAAAATATATGCCCGTGTTGATTTATAGAAAAGTATTTCTTTTATCTGCTGAATCCTCTTCCTTTGTATGCAAATGCTATAATTAATTCATTCATTCCCCACTAATAAACATGTAGGTGGTTAATAATTCTTTTCAGGGCCAGCAGGTGATGTGGTGGTTAAGGCTCCCACAGGGACGATTATGGTTTGAATCCTGGACCTGACTGGTGGCTTGCTTTCTCACTCTTTCTGTCGCTCTCTCTGGTCAAATTGAAGAAGAATAATAAACAAATAAAAAATTAAATAAATACTTAAAAAAATAATTCCTTTCTTGGGGCTTCAGGTAGTGTGGTGGTTAAGGCTCTGGACTCCCACATGACTAACCATGGTTCGAGTCCTGGACCTGGAGGCTTGCTTTCTTACTTTCTCTCTCTCTCTCTGTCTCTCTCTGGTGAATGCACATGCCCTGTAGCAAATTTAAAAATAATAATAATGATAAATAAAAATTAAATAAATAATTCTTTTAAAAAATTCTTTTCTTTTAAAAAAAAGTTCAACTATTATAAGCAAGAATTTTCTAATATCATTTAGAACTGGAATTTCTTGGACAAGCAGTTAGCGTAATGGCTATGTCGCTAGACTCCCACGTAGTCGACCGTGGTTCAAGTCCCAGACCTGGTGGCTTAAACTCACACCGGGCGCGTGTGCGTGCTTGCCCAAGATCCCGAGAGGAGAATGGAGGAGAAGGGATTGCGGCGTGGCCATCCCCTCTGGGGGGTGATTTCCTGCTTTCTGTCTCTCTATCTCTCTCTGTCTGGCGAGTGCACGCGCCCTATAGCAAAAACCTCTCCAAAAAAAAAAAAAAGAAATGGAATTTCTTGGTTGTAGGATGTCTGTATTTTCAATTTACCTGTAATTTAATTGAGCCAAAATTTGCATTTAACGATTTTACCTTTGCTGAGTGCAATCTGAATTTGTTATTATGTGAGGTTTGATTTTTTTTTCTTCCTCAAAGGAAAGCCCTTTCTGTTTTGCTCTCACCCACTTCTTTACCAGAAATCATAATAGCACAGTGATAAAGTCACTCCTCATAAATGTCACCTTTGAAGCTGCTTCTGTGATGGTTTGTGGGTCATCAGTCAACCGAACCACCTACACTTCTTAAATCATTGTGTTTCCAAAGACTATCTGAAAGGCCACACAAGGGCCTTCCCTGGCTTGTCTGTCAGCTACCTGAGGTTGGAACGATGAAATTATGTCAGGATGAATTTTGAAGTGCTACACCTGTCAAGGACCTAGAGAAGGCATCTCCATGGGTTCCCGTAGTGCCACAGTTAGGAATTTACTATAAGTAAATAATTAAAGATAAACACAAAAGTGAAGTGAAAAAGAATTGACTACAGGTAAGTTTATAGCAATAGAAAGTTAGAAGCACCCTTAGAACCCAACAATAAAGCATTATAGAAACGAATCAAGATGGTTTTTGATACAAAATTGTTCAGAATAGTGTTCATAACACATTCTTAAGTAAAGAACTTGGGGATAAATGATACTTTAAAGACTATGAGTTATTTTAAAAAGCACTTTTATGGGAAAAAAGCTGAAAAGATACAGTCAAATCCATTAATGGTGGCTATCTCCGGGGCATGGAATGTATGGATGAGTTTAATTTTCTTCTTTCTGTCATGTATCTATTCAATTTTTATTTAATGACCACATGTCGTTTTCACAACAAAAATCACTCAAAGGAAATAAGCCAGGATTTTGTTTGGTTGTCCTAGTTACATGTTGAGAATAAGCACTGGGAGGTAGGTAGGCTGATAAGAGAGTTTGGGAATAAGACAAAATGGGGAAATAAGTTTAATTTATACATGGTATCTGGGAATAATTTTGAATTTCTTTCATGTATTTTCTTCATTTTTGTCCTCCAGACTTTTTTTTTTCCCCTTGTTATTTGCTATATGGCATGTGTGCTTGCCAAAGAGAGAGAGACGGAAAGTGAAAAAGCTTCCCCCAGGAGAGAGAACCCTTCTCCCCCATTTTTCTCTCAGAATTTTGGGTACATGCACACGTGTGTCTGCCATGTTTCCAAGCTACCACACATGGGACTCAAACCATACAGTTGGCCATGGGCATCCAGTCAGTTTAACTACCACGTCACAGGCTGGCCCATTCTCCAGCCTTTTTGAACAACTCTAAGCACAAAAATTCTGAGAATGACTGATGTCTTGCAATAAATAATCTAGTTTTCTTTTTGTTTTTAAAAGACTCATGCACTGGGAACCAGCAGTTAGCGTAATGGCTATGTCGCTGGACTCCCACGTAGTCGACCGCGGTTCGTGTCCTGGACCCGGTGGCTTAAAACTCACGCCGGGCGCGTGTGCGTGCGTGCCCAAGATCCCGAGAGGAGAATGGAGGAGAAGGGATTGCGGTGTGACCATCCCCCCTGGGGGGTGATTTCTGCTTTCTGTCTCTATGTCTCTCTCTGTCTGTCTGGCGAGCGCACGCGCCCTACAGTGAAAATCTCTCCAAAAAAAAAAAAAAAAAAAAAAGACTCATGCACTTATTATTTCACTGTAGGAAGAAAATGTATGCTCCTAGTAAAAACTTGCAGAAAAATAGATTCGATAGCCTTTTTTAAAAAATTTTATTTATTCATTCATTTATTTTTAATTTGACAGAGAGAGACAGAGAGGGAGAGAGAAAGAGGGGGAGAGAGAAAGGAAGCCACCAGGTCCAAGACTTGAACCGTGGTCAGCCATGTGGGAGTGTCCAGCACCTTAACCACCATGCCACCTGCTAGTCCCAGATAGCCTTTTTCAATAAGACACTTGAGAGGGGCTAGCAGGTAGTGTGGTGGTTGGGGTGCTGGACTCAAACATGGCCTACGGTAGTTTGATTCCTGGACATGGCAGCTTGCTTTCTTACTCTCTCTCTCTCTCTTTAGTGGGCATGCATGCCTGTTACAAAGTATAAGACAAACAAATAAATAAAGTAAAAAAAAAAGACATTTCAGAAAGATACTAACACTTTCTTTATTTTTAAAATTTAGTTTGGAGGAAAACAAAATCTACTCTAGAATCATATTCTTTTTGTAGTTTCAATATCCCTTTCTTCAGTCTTTACTGTGGTGGTAAATAAGTAGATAAATAAAAAATAAATAGCACTTGGTCAAGGCAAGAAGCTCTATGGAATATGAACTTCTATCAACTTAAAGATGTTTAGGTACAGTATAAATAAAGCATATAATTGCATGTAGATAAGTTTCTTAAAGCCTGAAGACACCCAAATATAAATATTCTAAAATTAGTATTATAGTAAACTAGCCAAATCTATTAAAAATGACAAAACCTAATGACATTTGGTATGTAAGCTATGGAAAAAACGGGCATATATGCATGTATTAATGACAGCATTCAACACTCATTCCATATTTATAGAAAGAATCTTAATAATATGAAATAATTATTTTAAAATATTTTGCTCCCCAGAGAAAGTTGTTGTACACATTTCTTTTTTATTACTTATTGAAATTTTAAAAATGTATTAATTCACTCATTTATTTATTTATTTTTTAAATTTGACCAGAGAGAGACACAGAGAGAGAGCGATAGGGACACAGAAAATGAGGGAATGTGAGAAAGCAAGCCACCAGGTCCAGGACTCAAACCATGGACGACCATACAGGAGTGTCTAGCATCTTAACCATCATGCCACCTGCTTGTCCCATGTACACATACTGCTCCTAAAGACCATTTGTTTACTATCCTTCCATGACGTAACTTGAGAGAAACTGTACCACAAAACAGAGTCTAAGGTTGCTTCCCACTCTTAAGTCATTGCTTGAAGGATCCATAAAAATGGCAGAATTTTAGAGTAGGAAAGAAACTGAAAAAGTGTAACTGGATGACCCTAAAGACTTAAAAAGATTTTTAAAGGTCCTCTGGCTAATGACTAAAGATTCTGAGCTTGTAGCTGACAGTTGTGTAATTATGAGTTATGCATCTTTTGTGCAAAACCCACTCAGTAAAGAGGCCATTCCTAACTCCAGGGACCAGAAAGCCTGTGGCTGGTGGTGGCGGGAATGGCTGCTGGTTAAGTGAGTTTACCAGCACTGCTGCCGGCTCCCTCTGCATTCCAGACAGACAATAGCTCTGGAAGTGGTGTGAATTGCACCCCACCCCCACAATTAACCTCAAAGAGGTGTTAATTTCACAGTCAAACTGAGGACCATTTAAATTCAGGCAGTGTTAGAAAACAAGCATTTATTTGGAACCAAAAGAACAATTTGTCTCTTTTGTTTTACATTGTCTGCCCATTAATTTTCCCAGAATAAAAACATCTTCAAACAGACTTTCCCTGCTCTTAGAATGCCCCACATCCCAGTCCCAGGCCATCGGAACCTTTAAAGAGGAAGAAAAGGCTCTCCCTCCTCCTTGGTGAAGACAGCAAGAATAAGATGGTTGCCTCCAAAGGGTCATTTCTGGAAAAAACTCGGAGACACTCCACACTTGTTCTTCTGAGTATTCGCTTTCATTGGTGACATGATGGTATTACCCAGGGTTCATAACATTTATTAGACTGTGGATATTTTTCTTCTCAAGCTACCGATTTTGTTTGTGATCCTATGCCTGTGGTTTTGGGTGATAGCTTTATCTGTCTTCTTCATGTCATGGTTTTTAAGCCTTAGGCACTATTGTCAGATAGGACTGGGTAATTCTTCAGTGGGTCGGGGGCAGAGAAGAAAGAGAGGCTGCCCTTTTTATTGTAGACATTTAGCAGCATTTGATGCCAATAGCAACACCCTCCCCTACCCTGTGTCCTATTTATGACAACTGAACATGTCTCCAGACATTGCCAAATATCCTTGGTTGGGACCTTGTCCCAGCAAACTAAGTCACTGACAAGTCATCCCCTTGTAATCCCAAAGCAAACCCAAAGCATTTCCTAGGGATGGCTCCAAGTCCCATGGTTATGGCTTCCTGACTATGCTACTGGTCTACTAAACTATCCACCATATTGAAATAGAAATCAAACCAAACCAAACAAGACTGCTGGCTTACCAAAGAAATCATGGCGATATAGCCCAACTTAATTCTTCATTCCATTCCATCTTGATGGATTGTTCCCTTTCCCTTTGTAGTTCATCAGCAAAAACCCATGTTCTTCACACTTACGTAAGTTACTATGTACATAACTTGTATATAGAAATGTCTTCCCTGTTGTGTTTCAGGATTTGTATTCATCACTTTCCAAACAGACTTTCCCTGCTCTTAGAATGCCCCACGTCCCAGTCCCAGGCGAACAGTAATACATGTTGTCTTTGTGTCACTAGGATAGAAACTCCATGAGGATTGCTACCATGAGTCTAGTTTACCAATATACCCCGTAAGGCTTTGTGCACAGCACATAAAACCACAGCATGGTGCCCAGTTACCATTACTTAAGGAATCAATGATTGAAATACATTTTCCTTAAGAAGATCTTTGACTTCTTTCTCTTATAACCCAAATCTTCAGCAAATCCTATTTCACTACTTTCTTTCTTTCTTTTTTTTTTTTGGAGAGGTTGTTTTTTGTTTGTTTGTTTGTTATTGGGCGCATGCACTCGCCAGACAGAGAGAGACATAGAGACAAAAAGCGAGAAATCACCCCCCAGGGGGGATGGTCATGCCACAATCCCTTCTCCATTCTCCTCTCGGGATCTTGGGCACGCACGCACACGTGCCCAGTGGGTCTGGGATGTGAACCAGGTTGACCAAGTGGGAGTCCAGCGACATAGCCATTACGCTAACTGCTGGTTCCCTGTTTCACTACTTTCTAAATACATCCAGAAAATATTCATTTTTCATCACTTTTTTTGTTTGTTTTTGTTACTGTTTGTTCGTTTTTAGATTTTTGCTATAGGGTGTGTGCACTTGCTGGTGAGACAGAGACAGAAAGTGATATACATCAGCCCTTGAGATGTTGGCCACACCACAATCCCTTCTCCTCCATTATTCTTTTGGGATCTTGGGCATGCACATACACACACGTCTGGTGTGAATTTTAAGCCACCAGTATGGGACTCAAACTGCAGTCAGCTACATGGGAGTCCAGTTGTGTAACCATTACGCCATCTGCTGGTACTTATTTTCATCACATCAATTCCTGCCACTCTCATCCAAGTCAGCATGCTCTCTCATCTAGCCTCCTAACTGGTCTCCAACTTTCTGTTTTTACCTTAGTAGAGTTTATTATCAACCCGGCAACCAGGGGATCCTTTTATAAACACAAGAAAGATCAGGTGATCCACTTGGCACCTTTCAATGGCTTCCTGTATCACTCCCAATAAAAGCCCAAGTCCTTTGGGTGGCCTTCAAGTTCTACATGATGTGCCCCCTGTTATTTCTCTGAATTCATTTCCTCCAGCTCTCTTGCTCACTCACCTAGTCCCTCTACCCTGGCCTTTTGGCTGGCCATTCTTCAGACATGCCAAGCATGCTCCTGCTTCAGAGCTTTTGCACTAGCTCTGTGTTCTGTCAGGAACTCCTTTCCCACGACTCTCTGCATAACCTTCCGCTTCTTTCAAATCTTGATTCAACTATCATTTTTCCCAATGAGACCTTCTCCAGACACTCTGAAGTTGCAGTCCTGCAGACCCCTTTTGCTACTTAATGTTCCCCAATTCTTTTCTTTTAATAATTATTTCATTTTATTTATTCATTCATTTATTTTAATTTGACCAGAAAGACACACACACACACACACACACACACACACACACACACAGAGTGAGAAAGCAAGCCTCCAGGTCTGGGACTTGACCCATGGGGATGTCCAGCGGCCCTAACCACCATGCCACCTGCCAGTCCTCCTAATGTTCCCCAATTCTACTTTCAGTGCTTGAGAAGCCAGAATGGAAACTCTACAAGGAAGGGATTTGCTTGTTTGCTATTAAATCTGTAGCATCCAGTGCCAGCCTATAGGAGTTGCTCCAGTGCTTGGTAATTGTTAAGAGAGTAAGCAAATGAATGAATGAGGACACAGAGGTGGCAAGTAGCAAACCCAGGCTGCCAGCCTCAGAGTCCTATTTTTCCTCTGAATCCCAAACTTGGCCACACATCAGAATCATTTGGGAGAAAGAGAATGATCATTAAAATGCAGATTCCTGGACCTCATGCTGTGCCTAAGGAGTGAAAATATAGAGAAAGAAGATGCAGGAGATTGTATTTTTAAAAAATTATTTTACCTAATGTTATTTATTTATTTAAATTTGACCAGAAGGGGACAGAGAGAGAGCAAGCAAACCATCAGGTCTGGGACTCCAACCACAGTCGGCCATGTGGGAGTCCAGTGCCCTTAGTCACCAGCCCACCTGCAGGCCCCCGGGAGATTGTACTTTAAAAAGCTCCCCAGAAGGTCCTGGGAAGCTAGTTTATTGGGTCAGGAAACCTGTAAATGGAACTTCAGGATGAGCTGGGAGCCACCTGCATCGGAATCAGTCCATTCAAAGAGGGATATGTAGGATCTGAAGGATCTGAAGATTCACAACCTCAGGCACAACCTCAGGCTGTGACTCTGCACCCAGCCTACCAGCCTTTTACTACTTGCTTCTATTTTTTCCTTTATTTCCTTTCTCTAGTCAGAAATTCATAGTTAGCATAGCTAACTATGCTAAATTTTCTTGCACTACAATCCCATATCTACAGTTTTCTTCCTTTCTTTCTTCCTTTCTTCCTTCCTTCCTTTCCTTTCCTTTCCTTTTCTTTTCTTTCTTTTTTCTTTCTTTTCTTTCTTTCTTTCTTTCTTTCTTTCTTTCTTTCTTTCTTTCCTTCCTTCCTTCCTTCCTTCCTTCCTTCCTTCCTTCCTTCTTTTTTTCTTTTCTTTCCTTCCTTCCTTCCTTCTTTCCTTCCTTCCTTCCTCTCCAAAAAAAAAAAAAAATTAAATTATCCCAAAGCCTGCCTGCTTTTTCCTTCCTTCCACCCTTCCCTTTCCTTCCCTTCCCTTCCCCCCTCCCCTTCACTTCCCTTCCCTTCCCTTCCTTTCCCTTCCCTTCCTTCCTTTCTTTCTTTCTTCCAGGATCTGAGCTTTTACTAAAGTGAATTTTTAAACACAAGATTCTCCACCAGTGTTGGAGAGTGTAGGTGGGTGACTGGGAGGGGTGGAGCAGGGAGAAATGTATCTGCTATATTGGTAATAAAGCTCCAGGTTCATCCCATCATGGATTTCACAGTCCCCCAGAGACACGTGATCCTTGAAAATCATGTACCACTTTTTCATCATGATCCTCTTCCAATGGGTGCCAGTCTGGGCTGCAATCAGCTTTTTAAGGTACCCAATGGTGTCATCTGTGCTGCGTTGCACACAGACCTTCTTCCCCAGACAGCTGTTGCAAACCACCTTGATCAGCCTGGCTGGAGCTCGAATTGCCTCGAACCCATGGATGCCACATTTTCCTGGCTGGAACATTTAGTCCAGGCTCTCTGTAGTTTTCTACTGTTATGATCTTGGTCAAATTATTTGATCTCTTTATAAGTTTCCTCAATTTGTACACTGGGGATAACGTAAGTCCCTGCTCGATAGCATCATTATGAAGATGAAATGGAGTTTGGTTATGAAATGATCAGAACAGTACCTGACATATAGCATATATTGAATACAAGTGAACTATCTCTGTTATTATTGTTACTCACTTCTAAGCATGGCCAAGACCGTTGAAATTGGAATCTCTTAGGTAGGCTCAAGAGCATTAATAAGAGGCATGCCATGAGATTCTTTTTTCTTGGGGGGGGGCGGGGTTTGCTATAGGGCACGTGCATTCGCCAGACAGAGAGAGACAGAGACAGAAAGTGAGAAGTCACTGCCTCCCCCTCCACCCCCTCCAGGGGTGATGGCCACTCTGCAATCCCTTCTCCTCCATTCTCCTCTCTGAATCTTGGGTGCACACACACACGCCCAGATGAGTTTAAGCCACCAGGTCCAGGACTCGAACCGCAGTCAACTACATGGGAGTTCAGCGACATAGCCATTACGCTAACTGCTGGTCCCATGAGATTCTGATGCACTCAGTGTAGGCACCTCTGCCTCCCTGTGCCCCATGGGGAGCAGGGGCCAGTTTCCTATGGCCTTACAGCCCTGTATTCAATAAATGCGAGGTGGAAGTGACAGTGGTCTGGCCCCCTGAGGAACACAAGAGACCCCCAGCATTACTCGTAATAAAGCACACAAGTCTGAAGTGGCAAAGCAAGCTCAGATTCTGCCAAATGTTCATTTTGATAACTAATGAAGCAGTCCTCCCAAGTGATGTTGTAACCCAGGTACTGAGTTACCCCCCGGATCACTTCTGAAATGAAGGCAGAGGCATTCCTCTAGAGCCTTGTCACTTAGTCTGGTCCAAAAATCAACAGAATGTACATCACTGGGAAGCCAGCTTGTTAGAAATTTAGAAGCCTAGTCCCCATCCTGGAACTATTGCTCTCAAGAACTCGCTGCTTCTCACACCACCTGGACAGTGAAATTACACAGTAAGTTTAAAAAAAAAATACTGTTGGGGACCAGCAGTTAGCGTAATGGCTATGTCACTGGACTCCCACGTAGTCAACTGCGGTTCGCGTCCCGGACCCGGTGGCTTAAAACTCACGCTGGACACGTGTGAATGCATGCCCAAGATCCCGAGAGGAGAACAGAGGATAAGAGATTGTGGCGTGGCCATCCCCCCTGGGGGGTGATTTCTCGCTTTCTATCTCTCTGTCTCTCTGTCTGTCTGGCAAGCACACGTGCCCTATAGCAAAAACCTCTCCAAAAAATAAAAAAATACTGTTATCTCCATCTTTTTTTTTTTTTTGAGAGGTTTTGGCTATAGAGCAAGTGCATTCTCTGCAAAGAGAGAGATACAGAGAGATGGAAAGCAAGAAATCACCCCCTGAGGGAGGATGGCCACGCTGCAATCCCTTCTCCTCCATTCTCCTCTCAAGATCTTCGGCACACAGGCACATGTGCCTAGCGTGCGTTTAAGCCACCGGGTCTGGGACTTGAACAGCAATCAACTACATGGGGGTCCAGTGCCATAGCCATTACACCAACTGCTGGTCCCCTGTCATCTCCATGTTATCCCTAGAGATGCTGAGTCATGTGGTCTATTGGGAGAACTGGACACTGCATTTTTTTAAAAAAGTCCCCTAGGTGATTTCATTTGCAGAGAAATATGATAGCCCTATGCCATTCATTCTAGATACCAATCGTCCTCCTGCTGATCAGAGTTGGGGGAACCTGAGCTACCAAGACAGACTTGAGGTAGAGCCCCTGTTTCTTGTCCATGGGTCAGGGATAGTTTGCGATTACTATTAAGGAAAAACCCCATTGTTTTATAAGAAAGTATACATATTTACACATAAATATGAATGAACATGTATATTATTTTCCCTCTGGATTTACAAGTTTTTTTTTTTTTTAAACTAAGTAAAGGGAGAAGAAAGTTAAATTTTAAAAATTAAGAAAAAACCTGGGGCCAGCAGGTGGCATGGTGATTAGGGTGCTGGACTTCCACGTTACTGACCATGGTTCAAGTCCCAGACCTAGCAGCTTTCTGTCTGTCTCTCTCTCTCTCTGTCTCCCTCTGATGGGTACACATGACCTATAGCAAGTTGAAATAATAATAATAATAATAAAATATAAATAATTGTTTTTTTAAAAAAAGAAAGAAAAGAATTATTACCTATCTTATCACCCAAACACAGTAGGACTCTTCACTTGGTAATGTGAAATTAAAATACAAACTCCCCCCTCCTTTACTTCATTGACGGTGCTGCTCATTTTCAGTTCTACTTAAGTGGATGTTTGCATTTGGTCATGTATTATTTTTTATTTATTTATTTTTTTTATTTTGGAGAGATTTTTGCTATAGGGCGCGTGCGCTCGCCAGACAGACAGAGAGAGATAGAGAGACAGAAAGCAGGAAATCACCCCCCAGGGGGGATGGTCACGCCGCAATCCCTTCTCCTCCTCCATTCTCCTCTCGGGATCTTGGGCACGCACGCACACGCACCCGGCGTGAGTTTTAAGCCACCGGGTCCAGGACGCGAACCGCAGTCGACTACGTGGGAGTCCAGCGACATAGCCATTACGCTAACTGCTGGTTCCCGTCATGTATTATTTTTTATTTTCATCAACTAGATCGCTGCTTAGGATTTTTCCCTGTATAAACATTTTTTATGAAGGGCAGAAATAATTGTCTCTGGAATCCATGCCATTAGACGTCTGCCACTTCAGCTTGCTCTTCTGTGACCTAGAGATAACTTCTAATCTCTTTCCTTTGTGGGGAAGATGGCATGAGATAATAAAGGTGAAGACCCTTTGAAGAAGGATAAAGGCCCTTGAAACCAGTGAGAGAGAGGAGACATTTCAATACAACTCCATACGTTGAGGACCATTGTGCCAGGCCTTGCGTAGTTTACATATTTTGCCTCTGGGACACAGAGTAACCTGGCAAAGTATTACTGTCATTGTTTTGCAAATGGAAACACTGAGGCTAAGCGTGACAAAAAAAAAACGCTCTAGGTCCAGCTGTCAGTAGTTGAGAAAGTCAGTTTTTAACCCTAGATTTTCCTGACCCTGAAAAAACTGCCCTAATCAGTCATTTAACTGCATACCCCAAATAGTATAGACCTTTGAAAGTACAACCTCATAAAATGAAACAGAGGATGGACTAGAGAATTGTCGAAGGAAATGATGAAATAACTTACAGCTCAGCGTGTGTGTGTGTGTGTGTGTGTGTGTGTGTGTGTGTGTGTGTGTGGTTTATCTGGCTGATAAACTCTAAATCAGAGTAGTGGCCCTTTCTGACTGGCTCTTCTAAGTGAAGCTAGACCGGTTTGAAGGACTCTTTCTCTATTTGTAAAGACGTTACAGTAAGCAGTTTGCAAATTGTACTTGCCTCCCTATTCGTAGGCTTCCAGGAGGTACAGAGGCAGGCTTCCATCACAAGCTAAAGAAAATCAGGCGAACTAAGCAAGAGAAGTAAAAGTGAAAGATATCTTTCTGAATCTAACATCCTAATTTCCTTACATTTATCTTCCAGAATGTTGTTTCTTATAACTTGTCATTACATGATCTCATTTTCCTAGGAGCCATAGTTTTCACATTTCTTGTCTTTGAAATGTAGCATCCTTTTATAAAAGATGGCATCTTAGCATAAAATATGGTAATTCAGTACCCTAGAACTAAGGCCATACCTCACTGGCTAATTGTTTGATTCCTGCGTGTTTCAGTCATCTTTTCAAAGGCTTCTCCTATCTGTATTTTGTTCTTCTAATTAAAATGTTTCATTCTTTGAGGCAGAGAGACTCCCTAGGACTGGTCAGGCCCTTTGTCCTGCATCCTTTCAGTCACATGGTGTGGTGGAGTATTCCCATTTTACAAATAAGGATATTGAGGTTAAAGGAGTTGAAGTCCATTGTCTAAGGTTTTACAACCAACTTAACAGAATCAGAATTGCTGAGGAGCCCAGGGCTGTAGCAGTAACTCTACAGGGGGTCAGGGGTGGGAGTCTGTGTGGTTTTGACAAGGGTGGGCTAGAATTTACCCTGGAAATCTTGACTAAAATGTTTTTGTGGGTCTGGGGCACAGTTAGGTTCACACCTAGGAAACTCTCTGAGGGTAAAGCCACAGCTTGGTTAAATCGGGTGACTCACAAGTGTGAAGGTTCATATTTTAGCACCTGGCAATCAGAGGCAGAATTAAACCACTTAAAAATGTACCCTGATGAAAACCCAGAATCTTTGCAAAGGCTCCGAGCCATAGCATTTATTAGACTCCGAATTGCACCTAATGACTGAATTACCTCCTAGCTCATCTTTGAATCATAATAAAAAGATATAAAGGGATGAATCTAAGCCTACAAGTAAGCCTTTGAGTCCTGTCCTGGGATCATGTTCTCCACTTGAACATGTTTGATTTTAGGAGCCCTTGCTGAAAAGCAGACTCCTAAACATTAACATTCTGGTTATTTACTGAATGGATTTGAAACAGAGAGGTTATGAGGTCTTAAAAGCTGTAGCATACATTTTTTTTTAAGATCCAAGGCTCAGAAACTTGCAGAGATGAGAAAAGACAACTGTAGGTGTGCTAATATATCTATGTCGTTGGAGTCCCATGCAGTCTACCGTAGTTCGAGTCCCAGACCCGGTGGCTTAAACTCACGCTGGGCATGTGTGCATGCATGCCCAAAATCCTGAGAGGAGAATGGAGGAGAAGGGGTTGCAGGGTAGCCATCCTCCGTGGGGGGTGATTTCTCGCTTTCTGTCTCTCTATCTCTCTGTCTTTGTAGTGAGTGCATGCACCCTATAGCAAAAACCTCTCCAAAAAAGAAAAGAATTTGATTTACATCAGATTTAATCCTTTAAACCTCATCCTCCTTTTCTCCCATGGGACTACAAGTTCTGTGAGAAGTATGTCCATTTTTGCTCACCACTGAACCCACAGTTTCTTGCCCAGTGCCTGAGTGATCGCCAGGACAATATAAATATCTGGTTACTAAATGAATGAATAAGTAAATGAGGCAGGGAAAAAGTGCTGCCCGTTTGCTCTGCACAGTATTCTCAGACTGCAATCTGGGATAGAACAGGCACTGCCAGATAGTCGATCCACAATATAGATCTGCACGTCTCTTGAACCACAATATAGATTTGCTTATCTTCCAGGAGCTTAAAATATGAAGCTGTTAGGCTTTGTGACATTCAGTAGTTATTTACTCAATGACTAGGTTTTCAGGTTTGTAGTTCTCAGCTAGAGAAGGGCCAGATCTTAGGAATCACTTGATACAAGGACATATAACCATCGGTGCCACCATCTTGACTAACTTGTTTACTCCGATTCGTGTATTAATAACTCTTTATTAAGTATGTACAACAATCCAGTACCTTCTTGTTCTGTGACGAAAATGGGTAAGACGGTAAAGTCTATATTTTGGAGCCATGTTATGTAAATTAGAATATCTGGGTCGTGCTGAGAATACATACTCCTGGATACAGTGTAACTGAGAGTGAAACACAATGAACTGGGCGTCTGAACTGGGCGTCTGAAGGCTCTGGTTTCGGTCTCTGCTTTACCAAAGACCTCAATGACTTGCTTACCTTCTTTGAGTCTTTTTCTCTTTGCCTATAACAGGAACATCCTTCTGAAGAAAATCATGACCACAGTGAAAAAGATTATAACTAGATTATATTGGGACCAGTAGTTAGCGTAATGGCTATGTCGCTGGACTCCCATGTAGTCGACCATGGTTAGCGTCCCGGACCCAGTGGCTTAAAACTCACGCTGGGCATGTGTGCGTGCGTGCCCAAGATCCCGAGAGGAGAATGGAGGAGAAGGGATTGCGTAGTGGCCATCACCCCTGGGGGGTGATTTCTCGCTTTCTGTCTCTCTGTCTCTCTTTGTTTGTCTGGCAAGTGCACGTGCCCTACAGCAAAAAATACCTCTCAAAAAATAACTAGATTATATATATATACACATATATATATATATATAATATATTTATATATATATAAAACATCTGTATTTAGTTGCCAACTTGTAGAATTTCAGTAGTAAATAAATTGTATATAATAATATTCATTATAATTATATATTATATAAAAATAGAAAATATTTATATATAAGACAGAAAATATTCATTATGTGAGAAATATCAATTTGTTAATATGTTTTTAGAGAATTATTTTGACTTTATTTATTTATTTGTTTATTTATTTATTTTAATTTGACCAGAGAAGGACAGAGTGAGAGAGAGAGAGAGAGAGAGAGAGAGAAAGTGAGAAAGCAAGCTGTCAGGTCTGGAACTCAAACTGTGGTCAGCCATGTGGGAGTCCAGAGCCCTTAACCACCACACACCTGCCAGCCCCATATATGGAAGTTCGTAACAATGAATTTCCAATGCTTTGTTAGAGAGCTGGCAAATTCAGATAAAAATATTTCCCATTTTCATTTTTCTTTTATTTCTTTCCTTCAAGAGAGAGAGACAGGCATCCTTGACAGGGTCTTTACACTGTGACATTTCCTGCAGCCCTGCAGCCAGTCAGAGTCACGGATGTTGCCCAACAGTGTGCCCAGAATGTTTAGGTAGACCCAGTCCTCAAACCTGGGACCATATGTCCTCTGCGTTATGAAGAAGTGTCCTTATTACCTGTACCGCTACAACTGGGTCCAATTTTATCTTTCAAAACAAAGGGTTTTTTTTGTTTGTTTATTTGTTTTTTGCCAGAGGGTGTTTGCAGTCACCAGAGAGAGACAGACAGAGAGAGAGAGAGAGAAAGAGAGGGAGGGAAGGAGAGAGAGAGAGAGGGAGAAAGAAAGTGAGAAAGCATACCCTATGGGGCATGGTCATGCTACAATCCTTATTCTACACTTCTTCTTCCTTTCCAGAGTTTGGGCATGCACACACACATTCCTGGCATGTTTTTCATGCTGCTGGGTCAGGGACTCCAAATATGTGGTGAGCTACATGGGGTCTAGCTGCCTTCACCACTACACCATGGGTTGGCCCCTATTTTATCTTTAAAAGCAGTGATTCCCCAATCTTTTTGGCACCAGGGACTGGTTTTGTGGAAGGTAATTTTTCCATGGACTGTGCGAGGAAGGGATGGTTTCAGGATGATTCAAGTGTGGTACAATTATTGAGCACTTTATTTCCATGATTATTACATTGTTCTATATATTGAAATAATTATGCAACTCGTCGTAATGTTGAATCAGTGGGAGCCCTGAACTTGCTTTTCTGCAACTAGCTGGTTCCATTTGGAGGCTCCCATGAGAATCTAATGCCACTGCTAATCTGACAGGAGGGGAGCTCAGGCAGCAAGGCGAGCAATGGGGAGTGCCTGTAAATGCAGATGAAACTGTGCTTGCTAATCCACCACTCATGCTGTGCAGCCCAGTTCCTTTCAGGCCATGGACTGATACTGGTCTATGGTCCAAGGATTGGGAACCCTGTTTTAAAGGAGCCTATAGACATAAACTCTAATAAGCTTAGTCAATGCACAAGTTTCTTTTTGATTTTGATTTCCTTTATTCATGATAGAGCATATTCATACACATACATGAAAGCAAGAGAGAGAGAGAGAGAAAGAGAGAGAGAGAGAGAGAGAGAGAGAGAGAGAGAGAGAGAGAGAGAATCGCCCTCTATAAAATGTGGTCATATTGTAATAGCCTTCCCCTAATTCTCCACCCTATTGGATCTTGGGTACTCAACTGAGTGCCTGCTGTATTTCAGGCTGATTTGCCTGGGCCCTTGAACTGAGGTTGCCACGTGGAATCTAGCTTCTCTTGAGCAATGTATTACTGCTATGTCATGGAGCCAGCCTGAAATTTTCTTTTTGTGTTTCTATGAGACTTTTTTTTTGGGGGGGGGGGTCTCATTATCTGATACGTAGTACTTTGATTTAATTAAGATATTTTCCCATGTGCTGTCAAAGAAATTCTAATCATTACACATTGACAGCTTACAGGAAACCACCGTTTTAATGTTAAAAAAGAAACAGGAAGCATTGCTTATCTCTGGGACATCAAGATTTCTGAAGGACTTACCTACTCTACTGGGTTCATACTTTGATGCCAAACCTGTCAAATAATTCCTGACATTTCCCAAAACTTAACTTACTTCTTCATCATATTTCCAGCTTAGGAAGAATTTGCCCAAGAAAGCACTTTCACTAAAAAAGTTCAAAAGCTAGGAGAAAAGGTAGGTAGTTTAATATGTTCCACTTGTTTGACATTCTTCGTAAAGTTTATACTTGTGGGTCCTTGTTCAGTGTATAATCTGAAAAGCTTCCTACCGTGGAAGGATCTCCAAAGAAGCCAAGAAAAATGACTATTGGTTTTGAGTACCAGTGAGTCCTGAAGATAAAAAGCTGTAAGAGGGGACCAGCAGGTGGTGTGATGGTTAAGGCACTGGACTTCCACATGGCCAACCATTGTTCAAGTCCCAGGACTGGAAGTTTGCTTTCTCACTTTCTCTGTGGTGAGCACATGTGCCCTATAGCAAGTTAAGATAATAATAATAATAAATAAATGAATAAATTAAAAGCCATGAGAATAGTAGGCAAGAATAAACATTACTGTCCCCATTAATTCTCCACCCTTTCCTGTTCCTCTCAGAGGAGTGGGAGAAGGCAAAAGTCAGATATAAGCAATTGAGAGAGGGAGTAGGGAGTGAGAAAAGGGGAGGAGGATGACCACACCCACTTCCCTGAAGGGACTAGTGGGTCAGTGGGTAGGAGTTAGAAATCTCACCTTTGAAGCAAATGCTTTGTTAAAATGTGAGTTGATATTCTGCATTTCCATCTCTAAATTAAGACTGACCTAAAGTCCTGGACCTGGTGGCTTTCTCTCTCTCTTACACACTCTGTCCCTCCCTGGTCAAATTAAATAAATAAAGTTAAATAAAATTATTCTTTAAAAAACCCCTGACATTTCTGCTATACTACCAGAGAAATAAATAGATAAAGAAACAAAGGTATGAATCCAAGAACATGAGGTCTTAGGACAATTTCTGAAGCACTGTGCCAAGCTATTTCTGAAAAATCTAATTTACTCATGGATTTTGCAGTTACATATGTCACTCTTTGAGTTAAGTTGTGTATGATTTGCAAGCAAAAATGTCTTAACTGATAAGGACACATGATTGATTAGCCTTTGGCATAAAATAGAGTTCAAGAAGAAAACAAATTTTAAGGGATGGTATATCAGTTTTTGAACCTCAAGTTGTGGAAATAATTTCCCTCAGCTAAGCTATTGTGTCTCTATTTCTATTCCTAACAACAGCCCAACTGCAGAATTGCAGGGGTAGGAGTCTTTCACACCCTTATAAAAATCCAACTCTTGAGAATGAGAGAGGGCTTGAAAAATCTAACCCAAGCTGGGGACGAACCCCAGGTGCACTCGAAGCTTAATAAATAATGGAGCACAAGTAGAAGAAAAGGCAAGAAATGTGGGAAATTTGATATCTCAGTTCCAAGGCCCGGTGGACCAACTTGGCAGCCTTGGGTAGAAACAGATTAAGTGTGAGAAATCACTCATCCCTAATATACAGTCATTTCATAGACTTTGCCATTGTGAGAAGCATTTAGCCTCAGTAAGTCAGAGACAACAAAATGTGCATTTTTTCACTTCAGAGGATTTAGCCAGTTGATTAACTACAAAAAGAGGGAGCTTGGTGGGTAAAAGACTAAGCTTTCACTTCAGGGAATTCTGGTTGAGCCCTCCAAGAAACAGAGTTAACGTCTTAGCTCTGGGACTCTCGTGGGTAATAGCTCACATCAGAAAACCACAGTAAAGGATTTGGCAAGTGGGGACAAGGGCAGAGGTCAGGTAAGCAAGGAATTATGGGATGTCTCTCTTCCCATCCGTATGGTGAGGGACATTCTCAAGGATATGGGAGGATAACTAGAGAATATTGGAAATCCAGCACTAGGTCAGATTTGAAATTGCCTCATATTTTAGGGGAAAAACGATGTCATGCTTACGAAGAAATATGGGGGGGGGTCATAGAAATTTTCTTTCTTCTTGCCTCTATATGATTATTCTTTTTCTTACTTTTAAGGGAACCGACTTGTAAAGAGGACAGAAAATTAGGAAAGCACAGAGATTCACAAATGTCAACATATTCCAGTATGAATTTACCAACAGGCAGATGAGATTAGGAGAAACTGTAAGAAATGACCAATGTCCAACCATTTTTTTATCTATAAAAATGACAATTTTATACAGCTGAACTAGATAAATTTGATATTAGCCAAAGAGGGTCATTACAATAAAATGTTTTCTTGAAATATTTTGATATTTAAGTGATTTTTAAAAATGATTAAAGCAGCCTTTATGGGAAAAATAAGTGTTCAATGCTTTTGCATTTTTTGGTAGTTATTGGCTTTGTTGCTCAGCTTTGCCTTTGAGTTCCATTTTGGAAGTGGAGTGGGGGCAGGACAAAGTCTTCAGTTTTGGGGTATATGACGACCCTGTTGGGGGCCAGCAGATGATGTGGCGGTTAAGGTGTTGGACATCCCCACATGGCCAACCACAGTTTGAGTCTCAGACCTGGTGGCTTGATTTCTCACTTTCCCCTCTCCAATCTCTCGCTCTCTCTCTTTTTCTGGTCAAATTAAAATAAGTGAATGAATAAATAAAAATTAAAAACATAATTTTTTTTTAAATTACATGTATTAATATCACCACTGATCTCTTTAGAAAAGTCTTTTTCTTTTTTTTAGAGGTTTTTGCTATAGGGCGCGTGCGCTCGCCAGACAGAGAGAGACATAGAGACAGAAAGCGAGAAATCACCCCCCAGAGGGCATGGTCACGCCACAATCCCTTCTCCTCCATTCTCCTCTCGGGATCTTGGGCACGCACGCACACGCGCCCAGCGTGAGTTTTAAGTCACCGGGTCCGGGACGCGAACCGCATTTGACTACGTGGGAGTCCAGCGACATAGCCATTACGCTAACTGCTGGTTCCCTAGAAAAGTCTTTTTTTAAAAAGAATTATTTTTTATTAACTTTATTTTACTTACTTGTTTATTTATTTTAATTTGACCAGAGAGGGACAGAGTGAAAGAGAGAGGGAAAGTGAGAAAGCAAGCCACCAGGCCCAGAACTTAAACTGCAGTCGTCCATGTGGGAATCCAGCCAAATATTTCAAAAGGCCTCTTGGTCAGAACTCTCCACATGTAAATGCAAGTCTCAACAGCAGTGTTCCTGTTGCCCACTGCTACATAAGACACCTCCAATTTTTTTTTTTTAGAGAGTTTTTGTTTTTGTTTGTTTGTGTGTGTGTGTGTGTGTGTTTTTTTTTTCCGTTATAGGGTGCATGTACTTGCCAGAGAGACAGAGATAGAGAGATAAAAAGTGAGAAATGACCCCTAGAGGGGACAGCCATGCCACATTCCCTTTTTCTCCTTTCTCCTTTTAGGATTTTGGGCATACATGCACATGTGCCTGGTGTGAGTTTGCAGCACTGGGTCTAGGACTCAAGCTGCAGTCAACTACATGGGAGCCCAGTGACATAACCATTATGCCATCTGCTGGTTCCAATATGTAAAAATTTAATGAGCTCAATCAATAATTTGTTATTATTTTGACGTTCTGCCTGAGCTCCCTGGAATGATTCTTCTTTGGAGTCCTGAATGCAGTTGCAGTCTAATAGAGCTGTGGCTAGAGTTATCTGAATATTTTAACTCAGAGCTATTTTTAAATGTTTTTTTAAATTTACATTTAATCCCTGTACATCTTTACAGTGTACAGCATGTTTTTTCCCAGCATGAATACAATGCATATTATTCAATTAAACAACATTACGAGTGCATAACTTTTCATTTTTGTATATGTAAATCTTGTTTTCCTCTGATGCCTTCTCTCCCATCCCTGTCACCCACTCCCTCTTATACCGTCTCTAGTATCTACAATTACCCTGCCTGCTGGTATACCTTCCAATCTTTACGTTTCTGCCAAGAGTGCAGACATTTGGTATATATTAAGCAGAGACATACAATGCCTCTTTCATAGTTTGGTTTTCTTTGCTTATCATTAAGTCTTTCATATTTGCCCACTTTGTACCATGTTAGGGTCTCATTATTTTTTATGGTTGAGTAGTATTCCAAAGTGTACCTGTACCACATTTTTTTTTTTCAATCCATTCTTCTGTTCTTGGACATTTGGGCTGATTCCAGTCCTAGCAATTGTGGACAGTGCTTCAATAAACATGGGTGTGCAAGTGTTTTTCTGACTGAGGGTTTTCCTTTGGGTCAATATCTAAGAGCAAAATTACTGGGTCATGTGGTAGTTCTACCGGTAGGTTTCTGAAGAACCTCCATATTGGTCTCCACAGTGGTTGTACTAATGTACATTTCCACCAACAGAGTAGGAGGATTCTCTTTTCACAACAGCTTCACCAATACTTATCATTCATTATTCCACTAACCTTAGCCATTCTGACTGTGGTAAATTAGTATTACATTGTGGTGCTGACTTTAATTTCCCTAATGATACGAGATGTTGAACATTTTTTCATATGACTTTTGGCCATTCATATATCTTCCTTGAAGAGTTGTCTGCTCAGATTACTGGCCCAAATTTATTTATTTATTTGAGAGGTTTTTGCTACAGGGTGCGTGTGCTTGCCAGAAAGACAGAGAGAGACAGAGAAACAAAATGCAAGAAATCATCCCCCAGGTGTATGTGGGGGGTGATGGCCATGCCACAATCCCTTCTCCTACATTCTCCTCTCGGGATCTTGGGCATGCATGCACATACGCCTGGCATGACTTTAAGCCACCAGGTCTGGGACTCGAACTGAGGTCACCTACATGGGAGTTCAGCAACATAGCCATTATGCTAACTGCTGGTCCCAATTTGCCCATCTTTCAATTGGATTGAGGGACCAGCAGATAGTAATAGTATAATTGTTACATCATTGGACTCCCATGTAGACGACTGCAGTTCAAGTCTCAAAGTTGATGACTGAAAACTCATGCCACGCAAGTGTGCTTGTGTATAGTCTATGACCCCAGGACACAGGCTTAGATTCAGTTTCCACAGGTCTGTAGTAGAAAGCATGAGGCCCGAAAATATCTTGTGGCTCTTGGCAGTGGATCTGTGAGCCTGATAATCTAATTTCCATCACTTGATTTTCTTTTTACTTCAGGACTCTTTTATGAGTGACAAATATTCCAAAGATTTGGACAATTCCAGACCTATGTAGTACCTTAAATAGAAATTAAATATTGCATAAAAATAGATAAAAAAAATTAAGCCAGTTGGTGGTGGTGTGGTTAAGGCAGCTGGATTCCCATGTGGCTGACACTACAGTTTTAATCCTGGACCTGGTGGCTTGAAAAATATGTCAGATGTTTGTGTATGTGTGACCAAAATGCTGAGAGAAGAATGGAGGAGAAGGGATTGTGGCGTAGCCATTCCCCCTGGGGAGTGCGTTTTTATTTTCTCTTTCACTGGAGAGAGTGCACTCACTCTCCCAGTGAGTGCACATGACTTATAGCAAATTTTTAAAAAAGATAAAAAGTTAACAAGTGAAGGCATATGATTATAACTGGGCAAACTAAAATAGGGTGTAAGGACAGAATGGCATATAATTAGAAAAAAATTAGAATGTATTTTTGTATTTGGAAAGTAAAATACTCCTTTTTATGGTAATAACTTCAAAAATGAGATTTTTTTTTGTCTAACACAATATACAAGAAATAGAATTTATTTTCTGTGCACACAAAGCTCATGGGTCAAGGTAAAAGTTGGAGGTGGAGGGAATAGTGTCGTGAGATTTTCAGGTTTATCCAAAAGAGTTTTAAAAAGTTGGAAAGCACTGCAGAAATGAAATGGATTGGTTTCTAAAGAAAAGCGAGAAAAAGAACCTATTAAGTCCAACTGTCACTCTTCCAACTAAACATTAAAACCACTTGGGAAGACATTTGAGTGAGGTTTACAGTCATAAGCAACTTTTGGTGTTTTTGAGGTTTGCCTGTGAGTTGCCATGTAACTGTATCACATGCTTCCTAGAAATGTGATTAATTGCCATATTTTAAAACTTTCAAAAATATTAAGTTGCCTGTTACACCAGGTTAACTTACTAAAAGGTTCTGTTCGGCTGAACTAGTGGATTTTTCCTTGCATTATGTTTTGTAGATAGGTGATCCAGGAGATAGGGATTTTGCTCTACTTTCACAATCGTGTGGTGTATGAACCAGAGCAAGACCATTTGGATTTCGTATATAAGTCTTCATATATCATATACTGCATGCAAGGGTGATTTGGCTCAACGTGTGTCACTCATGAACTCAAGGTTCATTTGACTGATTTCGACAGTTGGGTAAGTGTCTTCTGCCTCCTTCCTTCTTTATATTGATGATGAACGAGACATGTAATCCAATGTGGTTTGTTACTTACTGTTGTAATTGTAGTTAACAGTAGTAATGATAGTAGTAATCTTATTCCAGAACACTCCTTAATGTAAGAGGTGAAACCGAGTAAGAAGACCAGGACATTAATATAAAGTAGTTGACACAGCAACAAGAAAGCTGACTTTGTGCCTAGTTCTCCCAGCGCTGTGGACTTGGTCAGGATGGGTTATGATTTCTAAGCTTTCTTTGTTTGTAAAGCTGAGATTTTAATAGCTGCCAGATGCAATTGTTTCCAAAAACAAAGGAAATAATACTTTCAAGCACTGAGCACTCTGCGTGGCATTTTGTCCTGAGGATAATTGCAATGCTGTAAATTTTTAAAAGAATGATGCAATTAGATTTATGTTTTAAAAAGTGTGAATGATGGGGGCTGGCAGGTGGCGTGGTGGTTAAGGGCGCTGGACTCCCACATGGCCAACCACGGTTCAAGTCCTGGACCTGGCAGCTTGTTTTCTCACTTTCCCTCTATCTTTAGGGATTTTGCTCTACTTTCACAATCGTGTGGTGTATGAACCAGAGCAAGACCATTTGGATTTCGTATATAAGTCTTCATATATCATATACTGCATGCAAGGGTGATTTGGCTCAACGTGTGTCACTCATGAACTCAAGGTTCATTTGACTGATTTCGACAGTTGGGTAAGTGTCTTCTGCCTCCTTCCTTCTTTATATTGATGATGAACGAGACATGTAATCCAATGTGGTTTGTTACTTACTGTTGTAATTGTAGTTAACAGTAGTAATGATAGTAGTAATCTTATTCCAGAACACTCCTTAATGTAAGAGGTGAAACCGAGTAAGAAGACCAGGACATTAATATAAAGTAGTTGACACAGCAACAAGAAAGCTGACTTTGTGCCTAGTTCTCCCAGCGCTGTGGACTTGGTCAGGATGGGTTATGATTTCTAAGCTTTCTTTGTTTGTAAAGCTGAGATTTTAATAGCTGCCAGATGCAATTGTTTCCAAAAACAAAGGAAATAATACTTTCAAGCACTGAGCACTCTGCGTGGCATTTTGTCCTGAGGATAATTGCAATGCTGTAAATTTTTAAAAGAATGATGCAATTAGATTTATGTTTTAAAAAGTGTGAATGATGGGGGCTGGCAGGTGGCGTGGTGGTTAAGGGCGCTGGACTCCCACATGGCCAACCACGGTTCAAGTCCTGGACCTGGCAGCTTGTTTTCTCACTTTCCCTCTATCTTCTCTCTCTCATCAAATAAATAAATTAATTAATTAAAGTAATTCTAAAAATAAAGTGTGAAGGATGAGTTAGAGGCACATAAAACAGGAAGACAAGAGATTGAAGTGGAGCGATAAGTGGAAAGCTTATAGTTACACAGTTGACCAATTATGTGACCTGAAATAAATCAGGAGAGGGAATGGGGAGAATGAGACCTACCTGAATGATCAGAGAGTAAGTTTCTTCAGAGTAAGACCCAAGTCTTACAGATGCTTGTATACCTATACCAGGCACCATGCCAGGCTTGGAGTAGGGGCAGAAATACATTTATTTGATGACAGAATTGACTCAATTTGATTGAATGTCATCAAAAAGATAATAAGGTGAGACATATGGTAACTCATGCTTTCTCATGTTTACTATTAACCCTAACTTTCTCTGTCTTTTTCTCTGCCTCCCATTGAGTGAGCTAGGTATTTTGCCTTTGTTTCTCGGGGAAAGGATGGCATAGGAGAAAGTGGACATTAAGATGTAGTGAATTTCATAACTTCCAATTTTCCAAAAGAGCCTAGGCCAATTTAGCAGAATACATGATGAGTCAGGGTCAATATCCTCTTTGTAGAGATGAGCAAATATCTCTCATCTTGAAGGACAGAGAGATTCAGATGGGACATGATGAGATCTAGTGGCTTACTGGGGCAGTAGAGGTTGGCTGAGAGTTGAGAAAATTGGATAAGTTTAGAGGTAGGAGAGCAGAGGAAACCTGGGCAGTGCTTGGAGCCGGGGGTAGAGAAAAGGCAAACTCCAGAGTCACTGTCACTACCTTGATGAAGAAGCCTAACCGTTGTCTGTGCAATGTGAGCTTTCCTTGTGCCGTGACAGGGCATTACAGCACCAGAAAACATAGCAGACTATTCCACAACTCAGACCAGTGCCGCCCCAGCAGAGTTTTTCCTGGCACAGATGTGATTCAGAAGAAAATTAGGGTCTTAAAGAGGCCTTGAGGATGGGGAACAACAAGGTGGAGTGGAAGGATGGAGTGCTAGCCTGCCAAAAACCAATGAGTGAAGTCTGATAGGGAACAAGGACATCTGAGTGGATGACAAGGTAGACACCCATCAATAACCACATGCTCTCTCATACTCCATCTCTGAAACGTTGACACTCTAAGTTCTGTAAACTTGTGGCCCCACAATTCTGATATAACTCAGGAAGGGGCTGAATTTTAATTAAATCAGATTAGCTAGCTCACGGACAGCACTCATTCTGTGTATATAATTTGAATTAGAAATAACCCATTGAAAAAAAAACAGATTATTTTTTTCTAAGAGGTTTTTGCTATAGGGCGTGTGCACTTGCCAGAAAGACAGAGAGAGACAGAGAGATAGAAAGCGAGAAATCACCCCCAGGGGGATGGCCACACCACAATCCCTTCTCCTCCATTCTCCTCTCAGGATCTTGGGCACACACGCACACATGTCCGGGGTGAGTTTAAGCCACCGGGTCCGGAAGTCTAACCATGGTTGACTACAGGGAGTCCAGTGACATAGTCATTGAGCTATTGGTCCCAAAAAAAACAGATTTTTTTTTTTGAGAGATTTTCGCTATAGGGCGCGTGCACTCACCAGACAGAGAAAGACATAGAGACAGAAAGCAAGAAATCATCCCCCAGGGGGGATGGTCACGCCGTAATCCCTTCTCCTCCATTCTCCTCTCGGGATCTTGGGCACGCACGCACACGCACCCGGCGTGAGTTTTAAGTCACTGGGTCCGGGACGCGAACCGCAATCGACTACGTGGAAGTCCAGCCACATAGCCATTACGCTAACTGCTAGTTCCCAAAAAAACCAGATTTTTGAAAATAAACTTGATGAGTTCAATTATATTCATGTTTATGTTCTGTTTTGTGTGTGGTGAGAGATAAAGACTTTACCTCTTGGTTGTTGATCTTGTTGGCTGAATTTCTTGGGGTTGGTTTTCCCTGCACGCTTTAGACTTTGGGTTTGAGCACTCAACTTGGATGCCACCCATTTCCCTTTCTCCTATGTGTCTCACTCCTATTTGTCTGACACACTTAGGATTATCCTGGTTGATGCAGTCTTCTATCCCAGTATGACTCTGGCAATTCTCCATTTGGTGTTCCATGAAAACCTATCCTTTAGCAATGCTTTCAAAACACAACTTTTAGAATACCCTGAGAAAGTGGATCTGTATGATTAAATGAGCCTAGATTCCAACTTGTTTTACATATACACCAACTTTTTCAATGAACAACTATATTAAAATGGAAAAGATTGCATTGTGTTTTAAGCTGAACTTCATCTAAAGTGGTTTACTAATTGGGAATGTCACATCATTGGCTGTCATTCCACCATGCCTTTGATTTGCCAATACCATGTACACCATTGGTCTGTATTTGGAGCCATCTTTATCATGGTGACTACTACATTAACTTGTAACTATCTTCCAACTTTACTGTGCCTTTTAGTGTGATCATACTGAGATTTGCATATTGAAATAATATGTTTCCTTATGGATGATAACATACATGATTAAGCCACTATCCAGTTTATTCTAGATGGGAAACCACATTTTGTATGTTGTGATGATGCTCAGGGAATGAATGTAAATTAATAAAAAAATTTTTTCAGAAGGAAAAAAAAAGGCATTAAAAATACCTATCTGATGACTGCAGTAAGCTATATAGCCCTAGCTAGGTGTTACTTTATCGTATGTTCATTCTGTTCACTGAGGTTTATGCCTAAAGTCAGACTTGTGTTCATGGATATGTATATATCAGCTGTGCTTGCTATTGAAAATATTTAGATTTATTAAGATATTTAGTGAAACAATAAAATGGGGAGGCAGAGAAAGCAACAATAGATACCAGACACAGTGTGGGAGGAGGGTGGGAGATGGCAGAGGATGAGCTAGGGAATCAAGGATGGGAAAAAAGGCAAAATATACAGAAAACAAGAAATGGAAAATTATGTGTTGACAATAACACATATGTTGATGTGCTTGATTGAGCCAATATACAGTGTACTCTGAATGGAAAAAAATCTCATTTTGTATACTATAGTGATGTACAGTGAATGAATGTAAATAAATAAATAAAAGTAAATTAAAAACAAAAGAAATAATATGTTTCCTTATGGATGATAACATACATGATTAAGCCACTATCCAGTTTATTCTAGATGGGAAACCACATTTTGTATGTTGTGATGATGCTCAGGGAATGAATGTAAATTAATAAAAAAAAATTCAGAAGAAAAAAAA
>NW_006159865.1:660109-685781 GCF_000334495.1 Tupaia belangeri chinensis | reverse complement strand
AAGTAGTTAGATTACTTATGATATTGTGTGATCAACGAAATGTTGGGGGAAAAGGGATTGAAGACAACTGTAGACAGCAGAGATAGTGTAGTAAGAGAGTGGAATAGGGCAGAGGGCTAGACATGGGGTAAAAAACATATATATGAAAGTAGAAATGGAATATTATGGATGATAACATGCATGATTAAGCCACTATCCAGTTTATTCTAGATGGGAAACCACATTTTGTATGTTGTGATGATGCTCAGGGAATGAATGTAAATTAATAAAAAAATTTTTTCAGAAGGAAAAAAAAAGGCATTAAAAATACCTATCTGATGACTGCAGTAAGCTATATAGCCCTAGCTAGGTGTTACTTTATCGTATGTTCATTCTGTTCACTGAGGTTTATGCCTAAAGTCAGACTTGTGTTCATGGATATGTATATATCAGCTGTGCTTGCTATTGAAAATATTTAGATTTATTAAGATATTTAGTGAAACAATAAAATGGGGAGGCAGAGAAAGCAACAATAGATACCAGACACAGTGTGGGAGGAGGGTGGGAGATGGCAGAGGATGAGCTAGGGAATCAAGGATGGGAAAAAAGGCAAAATATACAGAAAACAAGAAATGGAAAATTATGTGTTGACAATAACACATATGTTGATGTGCTTGATTGAGCCAATATACAGTGTACTCTGAATGGAAAAAAATCTCATTTTGTATACTATAGTGATGTACAGTGAATGAATGTAAATAAATAAATAAAAGTAAATTAAAAACAAAAGAAATAATATGTTTCTTGCCTTTTGCTTTTCCTTAACATTAAAGTTATGGCATTGTACTGATTTTTATAAATCTGTGTGTCAATAGATTATTATTAATTTCATTCTGAGTAGAAAAGGGGGTATTACAAAATATTTAGTATAAAATGGAGGTTTGGAGATTGATAGTGCTCTCACTAAATTTTGAGTTTCTATAACCTCCAAAACTTCAAAATGAAACCAGGCAAAAACCTTCCAGTTTTAAACCCAGGGGCTTCCTCGAATCTTGACTCAGGTTTACTAAGAGACTATATGACACTTTACAACAGTTGGTGGGTGGAAAGGTTTCTGTGGAGGCCAATGTGAAACAGTGATCAGGCTTAGGAGAAACCATTATGATAATGAAATTTTACTTTCTTAGAACATTTTCAGAAACTTTCTATTTATATGTGCCTGTTCTAAAAGGCAAATTATATGAGCAATAAGTTGTGATAAGACTCCTATACTGATACACATTTCTAATAGAGTAATGTGTCTACTTTATCCTTCTCTAATTTTCTTATTTAGATGATCCAATATCAGAGGACAAATTTGATTGAAAATAGCAGAGAGGAAAAAAAAATATGGCTTTCCCTTTTAAACTCCACATTGCTTTGGGCCTAAGGAACATTTATTCATTGGAAGTTCTGTTTGCCTTTATTTTATTTCTCTCTGAGCAATCATTTCTCTTTCTTTTTCTCTATACTTTCAAATCCTGTATTATACAACTGAAAAAATAAACAGAAAAAAATATGAAAAAAAGGAATCAAAACATAATAAGTAAAGACTCAGGTTACCTTATAATATTATGCATTCTAAAGCTATCGCAAATAAAATAGTTATTATGGTAAAAACTCTATAAAAATTGAGTAGAGACATATTAAACAAAGGGCGATTATTAACTGGAATAAAGGTTTGGAAGCAAATTAAATTCTTATTATATATCATGAAATAAAATAAACAATAGAATTTAAAGTAGTTTTAATATAAAAAATAATAGAAAGTGTAGACGACTAATGCTTTGATCTCAAAGAAGGAAGGAACTCAATAGAAATAAATAGAAAACAAACTCAATGGAAGAAATGACAAAGAAATAGGTCGATCAAATTAACTACTTTAAATTCTGTTTTTAAAAATAGAAGTGACCATGTCAATCTTGTAAGTATTTACTCTAGGCTAATGCAGTGGTCTACAGATATTCTGCACATTCCTCTCCAACATCAGCCCATGGCTGTTATTCACAGATTTCCAATATGTCCTGTACCAGGCATGGTGACTAAGGAAATGCTAGTTACACCGCAGGTATGTTTATTATTTTGAAATACATTTTATATTTTTAACTGTAATATTTTAGGTTTCAGAGAGAAGCTATTTGTATATTATGACAATTCTCTGACTAATAAGTAAAGTGTCTTTCATAACAGAATAGATAGATAATATTCTGCTTTGATTTATGAAGAAAGGGACAAAAGTTTCTACTAACAGAAGACTTCATTGATGGAACAATAAATAATGCTTCTAAGACTCCAAGTTACTTTTCATTGATGCACACCTTGGAAACTATATTTTAAAAAAATCCCCTTGGGTAAAATTTACTAAGTTTTTTGTTTCATTTTGCAGTTTGTAGCATCGCTGCTTTTAATTTTACTAAAATGATGTGATGGAATTTCCAATGAAGTCTAATTTTATTTTCATGTGACATGAATCATATTATAAGTAATATTCATTTACCATGATCATGAAATAATGCTTCTATTATATCATAGTAATTATTTATTAGGTGCCATGAAAGTTTATCACATTTTAATTTCTGTTAAAGTTGAATCGCTCATTAAATAAATATAATTTTAAAACATTACATATGCTGAGGTAATATACTAAATGATCACATTTTATCCACCGAGATATTTGAAAGATCAGAAAATAAGAAGTCACTAAACAATAAAATGAAAAAAAAAAATTTGGATCATTCAATACCAGGGTAAAAAGGAAAGCAGAAAAATAGTCTCTGGTCTCTGCAGACTTTTCAGTACGTACATGTTACCGAGTGGACAATGGGTGACTAATTCTCCATTTCCATGTCAGTGAGACTGGATGAATATGTTTAAAATAATAAGGAGAGAGAGTTAAACAAGAGTAAAAAGAGTTGCAAGTCTATGTAATTTCACGATAAATGGCAGAACCCTTTGCTGAGATGATTTGTCTCAAACAAAACAAGTTTACTTTCCAGAAGAAAACACAGAGAAAATGTTTTTGGAAACATTTTACACAAGAATATGTGTGTCCCATTTGCTTTGTTTTGTTTTGTATCAAGATGAGCACATTCTTTCTTTAAAAAATTGTTTATTTAAGTTTACTTCCCCAAACTCTTTGAAGATGGGGGGAAAACAACTGAATAAAGATTTGATCACTCGATTTCGGTGAAACAGGAAAAAATGAAATGTACCATATTGTATTAACTATTTAAGAATAACATCTATCTTTTTTAAAATATGTGATCTTTAATGTTACAAATATTATCCTATTTGAAGATAATAAAATGCTATTTTTGAATGTGTCATATAAGTAAGTTTTTAAATGATCTAGCATTCAGCACGTAATCTTCAAGTTTAGAGACAATGGGGATTTTCTTCATTTAGAAGAAATCACAGCAAAATTTGATAACATTATGATAGCCATATGCATAATACAAACACCAATAATAAATCATGATTTTACATATGACTTAGGGGATAAATACAAAACCCGGTAATTAAAAATAGAGCAGATGGAATGAATGAGATTATTTAGTAAGGGGAACAATGCTAATTACTATTCAGTTATGGTGGATACAAGTGGTGAACTGGCAAATAGACTCTCTTAAAAAAAACAAACAAACTCTGATTTGTGGCATTTGCCATTTTCAATGGTGTGAACATTTCTAAATGGCAAATTACAAGCTCCCAATAACTGGTTCACAAAATTCCTAAATATTTAACAATAAGCTTTCACTAGTCAGTGCTTTCGGCTTCTATTGACTACATACACACACAATTGAAGCCAAATAGCACAGAGGATAACCATTGTTAGTATGTGCATTTCTAAACGCAAATATTGCATTTCTACCTGTGGCTGAGCAATATTGCTCAAGAGGTAATATAACTAAACAAAGATTTTACATATTTTAGTAGACTACGTACAAAGATAAAATCTAGCAATCTAAAATCTGTTTACAATAATAGCATAAATATGCACAGAAACATAAATTGCAATAAATGAAGCTTAAAATAGACTGTACTGTATTCTACTTTCTGTGTATTTTTTAAACTTTCAGGAAATGAGAGAGCAAAAATCTCTTTGATAGCACTGGATAGATTTTTTCTTTCTTTCTTTTTTTTAGGTTTTTGCTGTAGGGCACATTTGCTCACCAGAGAAGGGGAACAATGCTAATTACTATTCAGTTATGGTGGATACAAGTGGTGAACTGGCAAATAGACTCTCTTAAAAAAAACAAACAAACTCTGATTTGTGGCATTTGCCATTTTCAATGGTGTGAACATTTCTAAATGGCAAATTACAAGCTCCCAATAACTGGTTCACAAAATTCCTAAATATTTAACAATAAGCTTTCACTAGTCAGTGCTTTCGGCTTCTATTGACTACATACACACACAATTGAAGCCAAATAGCACAGAGGATAACCATTGTTAGTATGTGCATTTCTAAACGCAAATATTGCATTTCTACCTGTGGCTGAGCAATATTGCTCAAGAGGTAATATAACTAAACAAAGATTTTACATATTTTAGTAGACTACGTACAAAGATAAAATCTAGCAATCTAAAATCTGTTTACAATAATAGCATAAATATGCACAGAAACATAAATTGCAATAAATGAAGCTTAAAATAGACTGTACTGTATTCTACTTTCTGTGTATTTTTTAAACTTTCAGGAAATGAGAGAGCAAAAATCTCTTTGATAGCACTGGATAGATTTTTTCTTTCTTTCTTTTTTTTAGGTTTTTGCTGTAGGGCACATTTGCTCACCAGAGAGAGACAGAGAGAGGAAACATGAGAAATCACTCCCTCCCCCAGGGGGAATATCCATGCTGCCATCTTTTCTCTTTCATTCTCCTCTCGGGATTTTGGGCACACACGCACATGCACCTGGCATGATTTTCAAGCCACTGGGCCCTGAACTCGAACCATGGTCAGCAATGTGGGAATTAAGCCCCTGAAACACCATACCACCTGTTGGCCCCTACAACCACACTTTAACTTCAATAAAAATGGAAGAGTATTGGAAACAGATTTAAGAAATATGAATATTTAGTCTTTGTTGAATTTGTGATAGGAAACATAGTTAATAATATCACGTTACTAAGATGTAAGTAGGGTAGGTTAAAAATTCTAGAACTTTTTAATGGTATTAATAAAGATAAGACTTTAGAACAGAAGTCAAAGTAAACTAATATGCTTTTAAAAAGAAATATTTATATTTGTTCAGAACTGATTTACTATGTTTTGAAAAATGTTGTCATAAGCAAAATGATGCAGAAACGAAAATTCAAAAGAGATAATATTCTAAAACTTAAGAGGTTAAGAAATTCCTTTTAGGGACCAGCAGTTGGAGTAATGGCTATGTTGCTGGACTCCCGTGTAGTCAACCACGTTTCGAGTCCTGGACCTGGTGGCTTAAACTCATGCCGGGCACGTGTGCATGCGTGCCCAAGATCCCGAGAGGAGAATGGAGAAGGGATTGTGGCGTGGCCATCCGCCCTGGAGGGTGATTTCTCGCTTTCTGTCTCTCTGTCTCTCTCTGTCTTTCTGGTGAGTGCATGTGCCCTGTAGCAAAAAAAGAAAAAGAAATTTCTTTTAAAAAGGAATTGTGATTTATAAAAACTATTATCATTGCTAAAAAAATTATGGAATCCCACAATAATTTTGTTTTCTATATCAGATGTGATAATAAATATCTCTTTTAAGAAAGATCTGTGATACTTAAAAAACTACCATTCTTGTTTTTGGTATTCTATAACTTGTCATTTGAAGAAATATGAGAAGTATGAAATACTACTACTATGTAAAATGTTACAGTTGGTGTTTATTGTTGAATACAATAGAGTGTGATATAAATAGGTCATAGTATTTGAAAAACTAAAATATTTTTATTTTTCTTCTTTTGGAGAGGTTTTTGCTATAGGATGCGTGCACTCGCCAGACAGACAGAGAGAGACAGAGAGACAGAAAGCGAGAAATCACCCCCCAGGGGGGATGGCCACGCTGCAATCCCTTCTCCTCCATTCTCCTCTAGGGATCTTGGGCACGCACGCACACGTGCCCGGTGTGAGTTTAAGCCACTGTGTCCGGGACTTGAACCGCGTTAGACTACGTGGGAGTCCAGCGACATAGCCATTACACTAACTGCTGGTTCCAAAAACTAAAATCTTTAAGCTGTTTTCTAGGCTCTAGGTTGATTTCCTTTGAACTATTACAATTCCATTATTGAAATGTTCACAATAATAATTTACCTGATACATTCTCAAATTCTCTTTTAGCTCTAAGGTTATACATTACTTTGTCAATTTGTTTTTACTGATTTGACTATGATATGCCCTGGAGAACATCTTGTTATGCTATATCTCTTTGAGGTCTTTGTATTTCCTGAATTTGGATGTTCACATGCCTCTAAATTTGCAAACTTTTCAGTTAGTGTATGATGACAGATTTTCTATGCCTTTGCCTGTCTCTGTGCCTTTTGGAAAACCGATTATGCGGAGATTTGTCTGTTTAATGATGTCTAGGATTTCTTGTATGTTGTCATGTTTATTAATGGTTGTTCTTTCATTCTTTTCACTTGCTTGGGCTAAATTGGTGGTTTCAAGGCCTGCAATTCTTCTATGTAGTTTAATCTGCTATGGATATTTTTGAGGGAGGGTTGGATTCTTATTTTTTATCTCCAGAAGTTCTGTTTAATTATTTTTCAGTGTGTCTATCACTTTACGGAGTACCTTCTTCAAGTCATGGAATTTTCACCAGTAAACAACTTGAGTTGACCATTGCCAATCAATGATAAGGTATTTTACAACCTTAACTGTGATCTGAACACAGATTGAGGAATAACCCTGATGGCTTTTAGATCAAGCTTTCTGTGGGCTAAAGAACCAACTGGACCTTTTCCAAAAGTGGTGTCATCAAGGATATCTACAGGTGGGCAACAGAACTCCATCAACTGAAACTTCTAAGTTAATACTGATTTTCCTCACACTTTCGTTCTTTCCAACATTACATGCTCAAATCTCTCAGGTTCTGAGTTCATAGATGAAACATGTACAGCCAAAGAATATTCCACTACTTTGATTATAGAGTTTTGAACCCATGCACATTGGCAATACCATCACCAGTTGGTAAAAGAGGCCCAATTTATTCCAAATCAACAGAAGTAAACTCCAAGAGCTCAGTCCTCAAAATCATGAGGGTTTCTCATCACCGTTAAGGCTACCCAGGCAGCAAGAATGGGAGTGTGGGCAGGAAATAACAGTAGCTACATGCACAAAAAGCATTTTGCAGCTTATCCTCAGGTGACTTCGTGGAAGCTGCAGCCTGTGGACTTTATGAGCACTTCTTTTCCTCCCATCAAATCTTTAGGAAAACCAAATTCCAATCGCCACTTAGAGTTCCCAGAGCTTCAATATGCCAGCCCCTATATTTTCATAACTCACTCAGAATCTCATCCAATATAAAATGTAAGGGACTAATGTCTAATGACAGATTTTTCCACCTGGGAAATACTAGCTTTCACATGCTCCGAAAGTTCAAGATAAACAGGGAACAAAGACATCATCTTGAAGCAGAAGCTCATGGAGAAGTGACTCCCCCTGGTCTAGCCAGCGGTGAAAAGCATCAGCGTAGCTCTAACCTTAGACCCAAATTAAAACCATCAGCTCAGCCTGACTGTGATGTGGCCATAACATTTCACCACATTAAATGTGTGATAACTGAGCAGAGGCAGGTAATGTGATCTGACAGTGTCCGTTGTCACCATGGAGCTGGCCTGTCTGAATTGTTTCCTCAATCCCAGAATGTCGATGTCCGTCATAAGTCTTTATTCTAGACTTAATTTACTGTGATGGTAGTAATATAGGTAGTGATGGCAGAAGGAAAGCAAATTAATGCTGGGAACTCACTGTGTATCTGCAGCAGGCAGACCTCAAGATCCCCATTTCCCCACTTTTGGATGCAAACTTTTGTGTAATCCTCTCGAGTGTGCGCAGGACCTGGGACTTGCTTATAACGAATACAGTATGCCCAAAGTGATGAGATGTCATTTCCATGATTAGGTGACAGTAGATAAAGTGACAGGTGTCATGATTATAATGCATTCTATGACTCTTTCTTAGCAGAATCTCTCTTTGATCACTTGATGAAGTAAGCAGCCATATGGAGGAAGCCCACATGGAAAAAAACTACTCTCAGGTGTGTTTTATATCATCTTCCAGAGACCTCCAGTGGGATTAAGACCCGGGTACCTACAATGCTAACCTGCTCCGTGACATACCCTGGCAGAGCTTTTCTTCTCTTCTTTATCTCACTTCCCAGTTCTTACCAGCGGTTGCTGGAATCTCCTCCTAAATAAATGATTTGAATTAAATTCTTGTTCTAGGGTCTGCTTTTAGGTAAATCTAAGAAAAACGTTTGAACCTTTCAAATAGGATGGAAATTGACTAGAAATCCTATCAAGAAAAACAGAAATAAGCAAAGAGATCATTTTGAAGAGTATGTCTAAGAAAGACCTAGGTAAAATGCATGAAAAGGAGATATAAACTGAGCAGAAACTACCAGTCTATTATTTTATTTGTCAAACTCAATATTTGCTAGTCAAGCTTTAGTGAATAAATTGACTCTCAATATTTTAAAACTGGGAAGGGATTGTGCTGTATGGTGGACACTGGTGTTCTCTCCCTGAGAGCTATCTCCCCTGTTGTGAAATCACTTATTAACATTCTAATTTATATATCATTCTGTTGAGTTTGTTTAGTGTGAATCAGTTTCAAATCTTGTCAATGGGCAAGAATCTCTGTGATGAAAGGATCAGATTCTGAAATTGCTGTCCCAGAAGACTATGCCTGGACAGGAAGGCAGATTGCTTTGATGTATTTGATTTGCTTTAACAATTCTCTTGGTAGTCAAAACCACACTCTAGTTCTTTAGGCAATATAAGTATTTTTTGGCATTACATTGTAAAAGAAATTTATTGTGGGGCCAGCAGGTGGTGTGTGGTAAAGGCACTAGACTCTTACATGGCCAACTGTGGTCTGAGTCCTTGACCCAGAGACTTGAATGTCAGGCTGGGCGCATGTGCATATATGTCGAAAATCCTGAGAGGAGAATGGAGAAGAAGGAATTGTGGTGTGGCCATTCCCCCTGGGGGGTTATTTCTCACTTTCTGTCTCTCTGTCTCTCTTGCAAGAATAGAAGAGAAAGGACTGTGGCATGGTCATCCCCCTAGGAGGTGATTTCTCACTTTTCCTCTCTCTTTCTCCAGCAAGTATGTACACCCTATAGCAAAATTTTTTAAAAAAACAATAAAAGTGATAATATTAAATATTTAAATTCTCATTATTCATTGTCATTTTGAATGTTTCTATGAACGAGATACGTTACATATATTATTCCATTTCATCTTCACTACCCTATTTTTTTCCCCCAATTTTTCCCATAGGGTATGTGTGTTGGCCAGAGGGGAATGGAGAAAGATGACAGACAGGAAAGAAAAGGAAGAAATAAGCCCCTGAGTGAATGGCCACACCACAATTCCTTCTTCTACATTCTCCTCTCAGGATTTTGGGCATGCATGTACATGTGCCCATTGTGTTTGTCAAGGTTCTGGGGCCGGGACTCTAACCATAGAGTTGGTCATAAGGATCTAGTGCCTTAATTACGATGCCCCCGGACCCCTACTGTCTTTTCTTTCTTTTTCTTTTTCTTTTTTTTTTTTTGGAGAGGTTTTTGCTATAGGGTGCATGCGCTTGTCAGACAGAAAGAGACAGAGAGACAGAAAGCAAGAAATCACCCCCCCCCAAGGGGGATGGCCACGCCTCAATCCCTTCTCCTCCATCTTCCTCTCGGGATCTTGGGCACGCATGCACACATGCCCGGCATGAGTTTTAAGCTCCTAGGTCCGGGATGCGAACCGTGGTTTACTACATGGGAGTCCAGCAACATAGCCATTATGCTAACTGCTGGTCCCGTGTCTTTTTTTTTAAAGTTATTTTTTGTTCTATGAAAGAAAGAGACAGAGAGGCAGGCATCCCCATAACTCCTCTCTTGTATAGAAAACCAACAATATCTTCATGCCATGATCTACTTCAAGCTCAGTTGGCCTGGATCACAGGCATAGACAGACACACACACACACACATACATTCCACACATGCACACAACACCTGGTATACTCAAGCAGGTCCTGAAATATGCACCCAGGACTTTTCCGATGTGGTTCCATTTGTGTTATTACTGTGCCACCATCTGGCCTTGACCCCACTATTGTCTTTTCAGACATTAGTACCTAATTTTTAAGATGATCAGATGAGCACACTCAATTGGGTCTCACACCACAGTCCTCCCCCAGCCTTCCTAGTCAGCCAGGATCACAGCCATCCATGCACATACAAGTCAACTGGGGAAGTCAACCCCAATTTTTCACATGGTTTCAGGCAATACAGAGCATTGTGTTACCACTGCACCACCACGGCTGGGCTGGCTCAGAAGGTATAAGTGACTGGTTCAGTGTTACTGGGCTAGAACACTGTTAGGACTGGGATTTGTCATTTGCCTGGTTTCCATTTTCTCTATTCTATGTTTCCTATCTGATGTCTAAATATCCCCAAGAGAATCTTCATGTTTATTTTATCATTATTTATCCTTTGCTTCCTATCACCTACCACATAAATGTTTAGAATTTCAGACTCCCAACTTTCAGTTTGTTTCACCACGTACCCTTTGAAATTCTCAGTGAAGTGTCCCAGCAGGTTACAGACAAAGGAGGGTTGAGGTTGGACTTCCTCATCAGGCTTCTCTCTCTCTCTATCTCATTACCATTGACCAGCCGGATGTTGGCATGTCACACATTATTCTGAGAGAAAAGCAAGAGCCCCTTAGGTCGGCAGATAATCAAGAAACAGGGTTATGAAAGTTGACATCTTATGAATAATTATTTTAAAAATCTGTTCATTTCTGTTCCTTCAACTCCAGATGGGTGAGTTGGTTCTACCAAGTTGTTCTGTCAAAATGTGATGAGAACATCACTTAAACAAGGTGCCAGTTGCCCTTATTTTTTTTTAAGTTACTTTACTTGAGGGTTATATTGCGAGTGCATAGTCAAAAGAATAGATGACAAATAACTTAGTGCGAAACAGGTCAGTTTTGAACTCCTATGGGAACTCTTCTTACAGTTGTTGGACCCCAATTCTTTTCCTGTTTCCCTCATATCTATTGGTATAAACTTTTGTTGCTGGGATGGTAAATGGTAAAAAGTTGACGGTAACAACAAATGTGAATATAAAATTTTAAGTTCATTATAGTTTTAAGAGATAACTAGCTAAATTTTGGGATGGAAGACTTTGAGGGTAGGACTGGCTATGAATTTTTTCTTTTTTTTTCTTTCTTTTTTAGAGGTTTTTTGCTATAGGGCGCGTGTGCTCTCCAAACAGACAGAGAGAGACAGAGAGACAGAAAGCGAGAAATCACCCCCAGGGGGGATGGCCATGCCGCAATCCCTTCTCCTCCATTCTCCTCTCGGGATCTTGGGCACGCATGCATACGCGCTCGGTGTGAGTTTTAAGCCACTGAGTCCGGGATATGAACCACAGTCAACTACATGGGAGTCCAGCGACATAGCCTCATTATAGTTTTAAGAGATAACTAGCTAAATTTTGGGATGGAAGACTTTGAGGGTAGGACTGGCTATGAATTTTTTCTTTTTTTTTCTTTCTTTTTTAGAGGTTTTTTGCTATAGGGCGCGTGTGCTCTCCAAACAGACAGAGAGAGACAGAGAGACAGAAAGCGAGAAATCACCCCCAGGGGGGATGGCCATGCCGCAATCCCTTCTCCTCCATTCTCCTCTCGGGATCTTGGGCACGCATGCATACGCGCTCGGTGTGAGTTTTAAGCCACTGAGTCCGGGATATGAACCACAGTCAACTACATGGGAGTCCAGCGACATAGCCATTACGCTAACTGCTGGTCCCTGAATTTTTTCTAAAAATATTGTTTGAGATGCAATTTCATGCTCTCCAAGAATGTGAGATCTGTGCACAATAAATGGCCAAGGTGACGATGGGGGTATATATGCTCTATTGCTTTTAAGAAGCTGCCTTGGGCTCTTTAACTGCGTTTGTAACCTTAAGGCTTTAGGCATGCTTTCCATCTTCCAAAAGCTACTTCACAGACTCCTGGTTGAAGTATAAAGAATATATTAATTTCCCAGATGTGAATGACTCCTTTCACTGTATAAAAAAGCATAATTAATATAATGAATGGGGCAGTTTGAAGAGAAAACGGAAATAGAACCCCATAAAATATACACATTGATTGTAATACTCTTTATTTCAGAAACATAATATGTGAACAAATATTAACAATAAAGTTCTAATACAACACTTATCAATGTGTGGCCTATTCATCACTTACACAATGCACATTCCCAGGTCCTACCTTAGAACTGGGGGTAAAGAGGAGGAGCTAAAATCTTCCATTCAAGAGCCTGCTCAGGCACAGTCCATGCCAGCCCTAAGAACCTAGAACATTAAGGAGGAAAATCCACAGAATGTGTGCACACAAGGAGTATATGGAAGGTTGGTAACTCACTGCTTTGCTGATAGCCTGGGTGATTAATTCATAGGTCAATGGCAGCAATGAGAATATCTCCTTGGATTCCTATAGTTGCAATGGAAGACAGGCAGGCCTAAGAAACAAGGCATATCTTTTACCAACCCTCAGTTTCCTCTTCTGTCAGATGAGTTGTTGTTTAATACCCATGATGACATGGTAATGAAGAAGCAGAAAACCAGAAAACTCAATCTCCAGTGAGTTATGAGAATGACTGCAAATTTGCATATTAAAGAAATGATAGAAGAAAAGTTGCCACTTGGGCTTTTTTTTTTTTCTTTTCTTCTAAGTAATGAATAGGTATTTCTTTCTTTCTTTCATTTTTCCACAGTCATTTACTTTACACATCAAAAAATTTTAACTCATACTCCATAGTTCTTGACAGTTAATACACAACTTTCAAAATTTTAAAATACTGAATTTTAAAGATAATGTTCAAAATATTTCTTATAATTTTGTTTGTGACTCTATAACAACAGAAACAGTATGGTTTTAAATATTTTTGAGAAAATATTTACATGTCAACTACTCAAATTGTTGAAAAGCAAATGCACAGTACACTAGTCACACATAAATCTTCCCAATTCAGCCCTGCCCGAGTATTCTGTTGATATACCATCTGCTAGCAAAGATCAGTCTCTTTTTCTTTCTTCAAAGTCTTTCTCAAAATATAATCTTCTGGAGTGGTTGCTCTTTTGCAACCTCTACTGATTACAATGCTGGGCTGGAAAAGTCCAGGTTATTTTATGTTATAAATTCTTTCACATATCTTCTCTAATCCTCTTTGCCAGGCAGAACTATTTATGATACCATGCTATCTTTCTAAGAGCTTTTGTTAGCTTACTTGAGATCCACCTTAGTTCCATAGTTTTCTGATTAATCTTCAGATATGACCTTCCAGTCAAAGCCCTGTCCAATAATGAGTATTTCCAATTTCTGAATCAATGCAGCACACACTATTGAACTTATGCAAATCAACCTTCTGCCACAAAATAAGAACATTATTTCCAGCTCTTCACTTTTAGTCTATAAATGTCTTTATCCACAAAGTGTGTTTCTTGTAGGCAACAGATAGAGGTTTCTGGTTTTTTTGTTTGTTTGTTTTTCTTTTCTTCTTCTTTTTTTTCCATTCGGCCAGTCTGTGTCTCTTGTTTGGAGAATTTAATCCATACATTCAGTGTTATTATTGATATTTCCAGACTTGTCCCTACCATTAAACTGGCCATTTTCTTGGTTGGTTTTTAGTTTTCCTGGTATAGCACTGTCTTCAGAATTTCTTCAAGAGCTGATCCGGTGTTGGCATATTCTTTCAGGTCTTGTTTATCTGAGAATGTTTTTATTCTTTCTGTCCATATGAAAGATAATCTTGCTGGGTATAGTCTTCTTGGTTGAAACTATTTTTCACTTAACACTTTGAATATATTTTCCCATTCTTTCCTTGCTCGCATTGTTTCTGATGAGAGGTCTGAGGTTAGCCTGATGGGATAACCTTTATAAGTAACCTGACATTTCTCTCTTGCCAATTTTAATATCTTGTCTTTGTCTGTAGATTTGACCAGTCTGACTATGATGTGCCTTGGAGAAGATCTTCTTGGGTTGATTCTATTAGGGGTCCTTTGTATTTCTTAGATCTGGATATTTGAATGCCTCTTTAGATTTGGAAAGTTTTCTTCCAAGATTTCATGGAATATATTACCAATGCCCTTATTAGTTTCTTCACCTTCTGGTATACCACTGATCCAAATGTTTGGGTGCTTAATGCTGTCTAGTATTTCTCGTATAGTATTCTCATTTTTTTCTCAGTTTTTTTGGTTGTTTTTTCTAGCTCAGAGGTTTTGCTTTCAACATCTGAGATTCGATTTTCTGCATGGATTAATCTGCTTTTAATACTTATGAGGGATGTTTTGATTTCCTGAAGAGCAGCCTTCATCTCTATTAGCTCCACTTGATCCTTTTTTAAGGTGTGTATTTCCTCTTTCAGATCATGAAAGAACTTCAACACCTCCTAGAACTCGTTGTCTCTTTACTCTAGCATCTTCTGGAGTTCATTATCTCTTAGTTCCTGCATCCCATTTGGTTTTGTCACTGTGAATGTTCTGAAGTCTTTATAAGACATTTCCATGAATTCTACTGTACTGTCTGTAGATGATGAGGTATTGTTCTTTTCCCTTAGGGGAGAGATATTTTCTTGGTTTCTCATGTTCCTTGTGCCTCTGCAGTTGTTTCTGGTTATTCTGTGATAAAATCTCTCCTCCACAGTGCTTAGCAATGTGGTATCAACAGAAAGATTAGGAGTTCAGATTTATAGAAAGAAATTTCTTCATTAAAGCAGGAGGTTCAATAAGGATTGAGGATTTCAATGACTCTAAAAGGATTTAGATGCTTAGCTATTGTGCACTGAGGCCTCTCTTGTCTGAATATTTTGGGAGTCTAGGAGATGGGTTTAGAGCATAGCCTCCCTGAATGCACCAGGACACACCTCAGTTTTAAAAAATTGCCACTTGGGCTTTTGGACCGTGAACCCAGTTTTGTTTCCTCTACTTTATTATAGAAGCTGTGAATTTATGACTCAGGCCTTCGTTAGGAGGTTGAGAAGAGACAATTCTAGGTCTAAGGTAACCAAGTGTCCTGGCTTACCTTAGATTGAGGGGCCCTGGAACATGAGACTTCCAGTTTTAAAACCAAAAGAATTCCAGGCAAATAAAGGCAAGTTGGTCATTGTAGCTGATCATCAATTTTTGCAGCAGTTCTCAACTGTGATTGAAAAATAGGATCTCTTGGATGGCTTACAAATACTGATGCCTAGGCCTCAACCTAGAAGATTGAATTTGAATTGCTGGGGGTATCCATATTATTGGTACTTTTTAATCTGTGGAAGTTACTTTGATGTATATAAAGACTGAGAACTACTGATTTAGAATACATTATCAGGACCAACAGATGGCATAATGGTTACATTACTGGACTCCCATGTAGTTAACTGCAGTTTGAGTCTCAGACCTGGCAACTTAAAACTCATGCTGGGTTCATGTGCCTGTGTGCCAAAATCCAGAGAGGAGAATGGAAAAAAGATTGTGGTTTGGTCATCCCCCTAAGGGGGTGATTTCTGATTTTCTATCTCTCTCTCTGTCTCTCCAGTGAGCACATGCATCCTATAGCAAAAATCTCTATCTCACTCTCAAAAAAAAAAAGAAAAAAAGAAAAGAATACAGTATTAATGACCTTCCTCTTTCAGAAGCAGCACAAAAAAGATACATTTACAGAATTATTCATAAGAAAAATGGGAAAAATGGCTCAACAAAGTTGTACTGAAAGGCATATAGGAGAAGGTTACTTTCCTCAAGGATGTAACAGCTGGAGTGAGCCCTCAATTGACTACACTAACCAATAGTAGTGCTAGGGGCAGCTCCGAGGACCACCAGTACCAGCTACCGCCCCAGGACTTGTTTGGGGAGACAGATGCTGCTTCTGGAAACAATCTTCCATAGGTTGGCATCCAGTCCCCCTGGCTCGTCTCAAGGCAGAGGCAGAGCATGGTCAATATGGTGTGATGAAAGCAAATCTCCATGGAGTGGAAGTTTTCTGCTAACTACTGAATAAAATAAGTGCATTCTGAAACGTTTAAATTATTTTTTAAATTAAAGATTTGGAAATCCTTAAGATAAAAACTTGTAAGGAAAGAAAAGTCATTTTTGAATTAAGCTCCAAATGAAATATGGAATATATCACTTAATGATGATAATACTTGGCCAACCTTGTTTTTCTTGATCCTGTAGCATTCTGCATCATCAACTGTCCTTTGAGAACAGACCAAAGTTGAAAAGAACTTCTCACCTATGCATTTAAAAACTGCACATCACAGTTAACTGGTGCTGTTCTGTGACATGACTTACCCATAGCCAGTTACAATGGCCAAAATAATGCCCCTCAAAGTAGGATTTGTATTAGTCTGTAGATTGTTACTTTTTGATCACTGTGGAGGTTTGTTTGGCCATAAAACCAGTAGCATTACATTTTGAGCAAAAAAAAAAAAGTCTTCTATTTCTTAACAATTATTTTTATTTTTGTATTTCCATGTCCACCTTATTTACAAATGACAGTGCCAAAAAAAGATAAGAAATCAGAATTTAAAACAAATCTCTCTGAAATGGGATGATTTTATGAACTTTGAAGCAACAGAAAAATGTCAAAGCAAAAGGCTGATTTACTTATATAAAAATCTAAATCTGAACAACTTCTGTGTGTGTACACACATGTGTGTGCATGCCTATGTGTATGTGTGCTACATATGGTCAAGGAGCACTTAGAATCTTGACCACCTCTTTTTCATATGCCTTCTGGTACCTCAGAGGTTGAATGATAAAGAAATGGACATTCCCCAGGCTCTTTTGCAGATCAGGTGGTAGATTTACATTAGATTCATTCATGAATGCGTTCCTGTGAGGATTCAGAGGCAGACAAGAAGCAGATGCTCCTGATAGCTCTTTCATTTTTGTTTTTAGGTATGGCTGTGGAGATGTGAGGTCTGAAGCAGTGTTCCAATGGCTAGTCCTCATCTCTGTGGGGGCAAGGGACATTTGGGCTGCAACAATGGCAGCTTCTGATCTTCTGGCCTCACCTGTAGTGTCATGTTCTTCCTGATGGTGGCAGTTGTCGCTGCAACTGTGAAGGATCAGTCCTGTGATGTTTTGGGAGTCACTTGTAGGGGCCCAAGCCACAGTCTGTTCCTGTAGAATTTCCAGAGATTTTATAAGCATCTAATTCTTCGTGTTTTATCCTACTGTTTAAAATATCCAAAGAGGGTTCTGTTTTCAGAACTGAATTACAAGGGATTGGTGAGAAAAAGAAAAACCTAAAAAATGGAAAAATGGAAAAAATGAACAAAATGAACTAGTTCACACAGAGGAAATGCAAATAGGTACCAAGTACCTGGAGTGGATCATTGAGGAATAATTCCTCTAGGAATTATTCTATGCAGGCTCACAGTGTGATTCCACCTTTTTGCAAATGATTCCTTGCCCTCTGAGCCATTCCTTCAAGAACTTGACATTGGTTAAAAAAAATATTCAGATCTTTTTCCATGTAGCTGCAATGCAGATGTATAAAACTTTCGGCTGTGGATTCAGATGCAGAGAAATCTGGTGTGTAGTGGAAAAGAAGATCAAGCAAAGGAACAAGGAGAAAGAGAGATAAGGGAGTTGCATAAAGAATTGAGAAAGATTCTTTGGTTGGTTGGTTTCTGAGGCCAGGAGTAAATTTTTTATTCTACTTAAGCATAATGTGCTTTCTAAATAACAATTACCTTAGCCAATATCTTTGCAGTAACAATAAGTGGACTTAAACCATTCATTCAACAAGTATTTACTGGGCACCTTACAAAGGACCTGGAGAATCAGCCTTTCAAGCAGGTTTTCTGGAAGTTCAGCGGAAGAGACAGTGAAAAATAACTACAGGGAGAGTGCTGGAAGTTAGTGGCAACAGAGATGAGCCTGTTTGTCTGGCATCATGGAGTGACAAGTCCCTTTGTGCTGTGCATGCACTGGATACCCAGAAGGACATTCAACCCCCAAAGCAGCAGCCAATGATAATATCTGTGGAGAATGTCACACAGAAAATGAAATAAAATCCACAGATCCAATCAGATGCAGAGAATGTGAATATAGAATAATGTACAAGAAAAGAACTAAAAGATCTATCTTTTTTGGGACCAGCAGTTGGCATAATGGCTATGTCGCTGGACTCCCTTGTAGTCGACTGCAGTTCGAGTCCCAGACCTGGTGACTTAAACTCACACTAAGCCCGTGTGCATGCGTGCCCAAGATCCCAAGAGAAGAATGGAAGAGAAGAGATTGCAGCATGGCTATCCCCCCCTGGGGGGTGATTTCTTGCTTTCTGTCTGTCTGTCTCTGTCTTTCTGGCAAGCACACGCACCCTACAGCAAAAAAACTCTCAAAAAAAAAGAGAATTCAGAAGAATGTTTTCATTTGTACCTGGATTTGCCCTCTTAATGTTTCTCATTGTATAACTTTTGGTTTGATATACTTCATCTTTATGAATGTAGTTAATATATACATGTGATTTTATTTTAAAAGCCATATTGCATTTAGATATCTACTAATACTATGTATAAAGGAATTTTTGTGTTCAGTTACATGACTTCTAATTTGATTTTATTGTATAATCTAATATAACATACAATAAAGGTTAGAATTGCTTCTCCAAATCACACTTTTAACTAACACCTATAATCATCTGTGGTCTTTATTAAAAATGCAAGTTTCAGGAGCCCTCTGTGGTTCTGATCAAATCTTGTTCTTGGCAATCTCTCTCTCTCTCTCTCTCACACACACACACACACACACAACAACAACAAAATACAGGGAGATGCAGGTTTCCTTTTCTTCCTGATAAATGTATCAGGATTGGCGAATTTGCTATTTAGCATAGATGATTAACCAGAGCAATCACTTACTCATTTATGGTTGGGGAAATCTTTTCTAAGTGTTTATGATGCTTTTGTCTTCTCTTCGGGCATAGTTCCCTTTTACTACTAGAACCAAATACCAAAATAAAAACTCTGGGATAGAAAGATGGAAAGGCTAAAAGCAGAATATGAGACTCAAAGTTGTGTCTTTGGCCAAATCCTAGAAGGCTTCCTATTTCCTTCCCAGCAGTTGGTTTTTATCCCCGATCATAGATGAGTGTCCTTTCTCCCTTTGATAAACATTAAATGACTCAAAAGGCTTGAGTCAGAATGAAGCAGGTGGACACTAAAAAAATGTTATGTTCATATATGTATCCATGAGTCCTTCTGCATAGTCTTGCTTTACTCTGAAATTTACATTAAGAGATATCTGTTATGGGACCAGCAGTTAGCATAATAGCTATGTCGCTGGACTCCTATGTAGCCGACTGTGGTTCGAGTCCCAGACCTGGTGGCTTAAACTCAGGCCGGGTGCATGTGCGTGTGTGCCCAAGATCCCGAGAGGAGAATGGAGGAGAAGGGATTGCGGCATGGCCATCCCCCCTGCGGGGGTGATTTCTCACTTTCTGTCTCTCTGTCTCTCTCTGTCTTTCTGGTGAGTGCACGTGCTCTATAGCAAAAACCTCTCCAAAATAAAATTAAAAAAAAAGAGCGATATCTGTCATCTTTGTCCTGCATGAGAACTCACAGTAAGATTTGAGAATAGCAAATATTTTAGGGTATTAAAAAAATGTTTTTTAAATTATGCTAGAAGATTCCTGTGATTTCCAGCCTGGTAACAGCTGACCACCACATTGACTTACTTTGAGCTGAGGACTCTAATACTGAGGCAGTATGCACCCACTAGAAAGGCTTTAGCATCAGAAAGACTGCTGGCATTCTGATTCCGTTTCCTAGCTCTATAATCTTCTAGGACTTATTTCCTTTTTATGCTATGATGTGTCCCAGCTCTACCCTGGGATTCTCTGTTGACAAAAGGCTACCCATAGAAGAATAACAATGCAAAAACACAGCAAAAGATGGAAGGGGAGTATTTTGTACAATAGCTGTATTGCTGGCCAACAACAAATCAGTATGAAACCCTGAACTTGAGGGAACAGAAGATGAGCCAGGCTCATCTCACACCAACAAACATGTTATAGCCAGAGGATGCTTCACCCTGGTTAAATACCAGATGAATTAAAGGCTGTTGCCAGCAGCTGTGAAGAATGTCACTGGGATGCTGTCTGCCCAGTGAGTGCTATGAGTGAAGGGTGTCGGCTTCCACGGGAAGGTCAGCTGCATTTCCAATGGTTCAACTGCAGGGTTTGGCTGGAGGCACCCACAGACACACAGGTGCTGGGAAATGTCTCTTCCTTGCAGTATGCACTGGGACAGGCCACTCTGTGCTGTCAGATGAAGTGTAGCATAGATAGCCTGGGCCATGATGGGAAAAGACAGTGAATCTGGGGCAGGCAATGGGCTCTGGGTATCAGAGAATTAAACTCATATTAGGATGTTTTCTTCTTCTTCTTTTCTTTTTCTTTTTTTTCAAGAGAAAGAAGAATTGTTCTGTCTCCATGTCTATTAGTTTTTGTTATAAAGTTTTTGTTTGTTTGTTTTTTTAAAGAATGCTAACCCAACCCATTAGATTTCTGGCTGTGCGTCTTGCAATCTTGGTAGAGGCAGGAGAGTGGGGGAAGTAGATCTGTAGATTGCCTCAAGGCTATCAGGTGTAGATGAGCTGGCAGGCTCAATATTTTGTTTTTCTTCAATCAGAGATGTTCTGTTTTTACTGTTTCTTGTTTCTTGCATTGTATAAATTTAAGGTATACAACATGATAATTGACATACATGTCATGAAATAATTACGACAGAGTAAGTGGTTAAATATATCTCACATAGTTATGTTTTTTCTCCTGAGTCACTATTTCATACATCAAGCTTAAATGTACAATGTCAACTGAGAAATAGTCCCATTGTTTGGGACCAAGGCAGATCTGCTGTGAATCCTAAGACTGCCTAGAAAAGCAGACATACTACTTAGGCTGTTGTTTTATTGACCACACATTCACCACACACTGACGCATTCTTGTTTCTCGAGAAACAGGTGCAGGTGACTTTTCTGTATGAACACCTCATGGCACACACCCCACTCATAGGATTTTTTTATACTGACTATCCTTGTATCTGTTTTTGAGTTTTGAGTATTTATTACCATTATTTATTTTTAAACAGCTTTATTGAGATTTCGTTCATTTACTATACAATCTAGCCTTTGAAGGTGTATGAGTCAGTGGATTTTAATTTATTTAAATCGTTGGAATACATCACCACTAGTTAAATTTAGAACTTTTCTTTTATCACACCAAAATGGAACCTGTGATGGTTCATTTTTCATGTCAATTTTTTTCTTTTTGGAGAGGTTTTTGCTATAGGGTGCATGCGCTCGCCAGCCAGCCAGACAGAGAGACAGAGAGACAGAAAGCAAGAAATCACCCCCTAGGGGGGATGGCCACGCCACAATCCCTTCTCCTCCATTTTCCTCTTGGGATCTTGGGCACGCACGCACATGCACCCAGTGTGAGTTTAAGCCACCGGGTCTGGGACACGAACCACGGTCGACTACATGGGAGTCCAGTGACATAGCCATTACACTAACTGCTGGTCCCGCCTTTCATGTCAATTTGACTGAGCCATACAGTGCCAGGATATTTGGTCAAACATATTACGAATACAGAGTTAAAGAGCTCATTACAATAAGCAAAAAAGATCACATCTAGCACTCTTTGTTATAAAAGCTGACAATGCAGGGCTAGCAGGTGGCATGGTGGTTAAGGCTGGACTCCCACATGACCAACAACCATTCCAATCCTAGACCTGACAGCTTGAAAATCGCACCTGGTGCATGTGCGTGCATGCCCAAAATCCCAGGAGGAAAATGGAGGAGGAGGGATTGTGGCATGGCTGTCCCCTCTGGGGAGTGATTTCTCACCTTCTCCTTCATGCTCTCTCTCTCTGATGAGCACACATGCCTTATGGCAAACCAACTACCCCCCCCCCAAGAAAAGAAGAAAAAAATGCTAGAGGTGAAAAGGAAGTGTAAGAATAGGATTAAAAAAAGGAAATGAGAATGAGAATCATATTGGACTCTTTAACCTCAATGCTATATGCTTAAAAATAGTGCAAACATTAAATTGTAGACCAATCTCATTTAGGAATATAGAACATAAAAACAAATAATAGGAGCCCACCAGTGGCAGGGTTACTACAGCTGCTGTATCCCATATGGCCTGATAGGTGTTTTGAGTCTTGGACCCTGTGGATTGAAAAACACACTGGGTGCTTCTGTACATATACCCAAAATCCCAGGAGGAGAATGGAGAAGAAGGGATTTCACTGTGGCTTTCTCCCTTGGAGGTGCCCTTTCCTCTCTCTCTCTCTCTCCCTCCTCTCCCTACTTCTGGCCACTGCTCTGGTGAACACACATGCCCTATTGTAAACTAAATAATAAAGTACAAGCAAATCAAGTTTAGCAGTACATTTAAAATAAGTATCCTCATGATGGTGGTGGTAATGTTTTTCTGTTTGTCTTTTTTCTGAAAGTGTATTCGATGAGAAAGAGAGGCATTCCTAGCACAGTCCTCTAACACACCCTAAGCCAGCTTGGATAATAGATACATGTGTGCACCCAGTGTGTAAAGGGAAGCCCTGGGACATGAACCCAGGACCTTCCCATTGGGTCCAGAATGGCAGAGCATTGCATTACTCCTGTGTCAGCCCAGCTGATTCAAACTTCCCTTTTGTTTTTAACCTAAGATTATAACAATGACCAGCCACAGTAGCATAGGGTAACACAAGGCTTGGAAATGCTAAAGCCACATGGGAAGTTCCCAGGCTTATTTTTCAAGATCTCTCTGTACATGCTAGGTGCACTCCTGCTATTTCATTAAAGAAAGATTATACATCATGATCAGGTAGGCTTTAATCAGGGATGCAAGGATGGTTCAATATATGCAAAACCATAGACATAATACACCATACTAACAGAAAGGATGATAAAAAAAAATCATATGATACTATCAATCAATGCAGAAAAAGCATTTGATAAAATGTAATATCACTTCATGATTAAGACTCTCAGCAAAATCAGCATACAGGGTCATTTCTCAACAAAATAAAAGCTATTTATGAAAAACCCATAGCTAACATTGTACTGAATGGGGAAAATCTGAAAGCTTTCTCACTAAAGACTGGTACAAGACAAGGCTGCCCATTTTCTCCACTCCTTTTCAATTTTGAGTGACCCTGGGATCCAAACCACAGTTTTCCATGTGGCTCCAGCCTTGCAGAGCACTGCCCTACTGCCTGTAGCTCTACAGCTGGGCCCCAAAGTCATCTTTAATGACTGAAATTTTGTGGTCTGTCCAAAAACTTTAGAGAGGAGAGGGAATACCATTGTTTCCTTATACACAGCACAACTGAAGGACAGAGAATTGAGGTAACTTAATTTTTTTTAACCATTTTTTATTATTAATTCATTTTAAAAAATTTTCACTTTCTTCCATACATTCAATCACATTATTATTTGTCTTACAAAATGAGAGGTAACTTAATTAAATGCATGCACTGGGCCACTTTTCATCTGTATATTTTCTCTAGAATATTCTAACAGTAACTATGTTTATGAAAATCACAAAACAGCACCAGTCTTTATGCTCTTACTTGTAAAATCGCATTTTATTTGGAAAGTATTATGAGTTGAATTGTGTCCCCTCCATATTTGTGTCCTGAAGTCCTAACTCCTAGTACTTCAGAATGTGACTGTATTTGGAGACAGTGTCTTTAAAGAGATAATGAACTAAAAACGAGGTCATCGGGATGGACCTTAATCCAGAATGACTGCTATCCTTCCAAGAAGAGGAGATAATGACATGGTTTAGAGGGACAACCCTGTGAAGACAGGGTGAAGACAGCCACTTACAAGCCAAGGAGAGAGCCTTCAGGAAAAACTAACCTGCTGTCTTCTGGATCCTAAAACTGCTAGCCTCCAGTAGAGTGAGAAAAAAAACTCTGTCATTTAATCCAATCTGTGGCATTTTGTTATGGAAGGGTCTTACTGCTAGTTTGTTTTTTAAGGGGATACCTTTAACTAGTTACAACTGCATGAAGGAGACCATATAAGCCTATCTTACAAAATTAGAAAAATTATTTTCTCTTTATTGAGAATCAAGTTAACACCTCGAAATGGATTTTCTGAGACTAGGATGTGTAATTTCTGATTAACTGGAGGTTAAAAGTAGAGACTACATTACTCAGTTGATAGTACTGTTCTCTATAATTACATGTCCCGGTTAAGCACCCTCATGAGCTTGGCATATTTTCATAAGTCATCAGCTGTGTATGCCCCATTAATAAATAAGTGACATGCAGAGAGGTGACAGGAGTGCAACTTAGAAATAGGCTGTCTACGCCCTGAGGGTAGGGGAAGAATGGAGGCAAAAGCTTTCATAAGCCAAGCTGGGGTTACTGTCACCATCCATGGCCAAGCACCATAGCTTTTTACTGGAATCAAGTTGAGCTCTTAGGGAGTTTATAAACTTGAAATGAGTTCTAGATCATAGGCCAGGAAGAATGTGGTTAACAGTGTTCCTCAAATTTAATGTACTCCATACACATTCCCTGGGGGTCTGGTTATAATGGAGATTCTGAATCAGGCAGATCTGAAAAAGGGCATGAGCGTCTACATTGCTACCATGCTCTGAGATAAGACCAGTGTAGCTGGCTTGGGGGACATGTTGGGTAGAACTTGTAGAACTTGAACACGAGTGAAAGGAAGTTATAGTCTAGAAGCACCAAAAGGGAATCTAGAGCCCCTCATTTCAGCCTCATTCTGAAATGAAAAGAACACAAACTCAAACAACAGATAGCCTTTTAAGCCTGTCCATTTGGCAAAGCTCTGAAGATCTGATGACACACAGCAGGAGTGTGGAGTTGTTGTATGTGTCAGTGATTGGAATGCTAATAAATCCATGACAAAGATGGGAATTTGGCTTTATCTATGCAAACTGAAGAGGCACATACTCTGGAGCCCAGTATTTTCAATTCCACAAATTATGGCTCTACTCACATGTGTGCAACAACAGTCTATGCTTTCTGCCAATGAGTTACACGTGTGAGCATGTTGACACGATAGAACATGCATAAAGTTTCACTGGAAAGCTACAAAACAAAGAATCACAAAATACCAGTGTCATTTCTGATAGAAGAGTGTTCAAGGAACCAAGAACTGAGGATAAGAAATTTACTTATTTCTGTACTGACTTCATTTTTAAACCATGGTCATGAATTTTTAAGCTAAAATGAAGAGGGGGATGTTGGATAGGACAGGGAAGATGATTTCGGATCACGAGGGCAATGCTGCCTTCTTGTCCCTCTGGACATCACACTAGGTGGCCATAATTACCTGCTCATAATAGCACTGCCCATCAGTTTCCTGGGTCCCTCATTGTTGCCCACACTGGGCTTTTAGCCCCATAAGCTACCCTGAAGTCA
>NW_006159865.1:648984-660080 GCF_000334495.1 Tupaia belangeri chinensis | reverse complement strand
AAAAGAGACTCATGCAGTCCAGCATCAACAAGGGGAGAATTTATTGTAAAGATAGATATAGGTGGAATGAACTACAAGTAGAACATACTTAGCTACCAATGCTATTTTAGAAAGCAGATTCACTGCCTTTGCAAGTCTTTTTAGCTCTGAATCAGCCTCTGTCTGTCTGTCTCTTTTTCTGCCTGTCTTTCTATATATTTGTATATGCCAGCATAACTTTTTTTTTTTTTTTAAAGAGAGATTTTTGTTGTAGGGTGCATGCACTCACTGGAGAGACAGAAAGATGGAAAGTGAGAAATAATCCTTCCCCACCCCCAGCCTAGGGAGGGACATGACCACATCACAATCCTTTTCCTCCATTCTCCTCTCGGGATTTTGGGCCCACATGCACATGTGCCCAGCATGAGTTTTAAGCCACTGGGTCTGGGACTTGAACTGCAGTTGACTACGTGGGAATCCAGCAATATAACCATTATGCCATCTGCTGGTTCCATATGTCAGCATCTTTTCCCCTCTACACTATTGGGCTTTCTCACCCTAGACATGGTACTTTTTATCTAGCTTCTGCTACTGACATTATGTCCTGCTCATAATTTGGAACTCTTTATCCCCTTTGTAGCCCTGATTCTTTTCATATGCATTGTACTTCAATTTCTGACTCTAGAAGGTTTTCCTGTGTGTGTGTGTGTGTGTGGTTTTTTTTTTCCCTTCTTCTTTTTTTCCCCAGTGTTTCCTTATTCCAGTTCCTGAGAGATGGACTCTAACTGACAGTTTAACCATGCTATGACTCACCGGGTGAGCCTTGTGGGATAAAATGATCTCTTCATCCTCTGAAGAGGCTGTTGGTTCATTGTCTCAAAGACATTTTGTATGGAGTAGACACCATGACTAACAATTCTAAGAAAATCTTTCTTTAAACCCCCTTTTTTCTTAAAAGACTCAAACTTGGTGTCAAAGGACAAATAAGACATGATAACTTGCCATCCTCTGGTCTTCCTTGGCATGGCACTTCTTAACTTTGTGTTCATGAAAATGACCATTGCCCAGCCTTACCCACAGACCACCTGCACTGCCCTCTGTGAGCATGTCATTCTGCCACAGGCTGCATTCACACCCTAGGTAGCCACTCTGAGGCCCTGTTCTTCCAAAGCCTCAGAAGGGCTTTATTTATCTTATGTTGACTGGTCCATGACCTGTTTTTGTCTGACTCCTCTGCAAAACCCATTCCACATACACACCGCAGACAGAATGAGATGGTATCGTTTTTTCCACTTACTAAACAATTCACAAAATGCAGACAGGATCACACCCCAGAGGCTGAGAATACAACACTCCTGTGAATTCCTGAGAGAAAAACATATTTTTTTTCAACTATGGTTCTTTATCACTCATTAGCTTAGCAAAGCACAGAAACCAAGTTAGAGGTTTTTCAATATTGCATTTGAACAAAACAACTTACAGAGTTATTCCCCTACTCCCATGAGAACATTCCCTTAGTCCAAAGAGACCATATACTTTCGTCATAATTCTTTGTGATTTGCAACCCCCGACTCTATTTTCTGCAGAGAAATAGGACAGGGAACCCATGAATCTGCAAGAAGGAAGTGCAGTGAGTAGAGCTCCATGTCTAGCTTTCCCTTTAACTGAAAAAAAAAAAAAGAAAGAAAGAAAGAAAGAAAGAAAGAAAAGAAAGAAAAAAGCTTAGAGAAAAGCAATGCCTGGTTTCTTTACCTAATGCTATTGGCATATCTGCCATCACAACCCCCCCACCCCCAACATTTGTTCAATGTTCTCAAAAAATTAGGGCCTCTCAATGGATGAGGACCCCGGCTCCTTCCACCACTATCTTGGGGAAGCTCTTTAATGAGATGTGTTCCTGGTAATCATGTTTCTTCTGGTCCTGATGCTACAACCCTTCCGTTGCATCCCTTCTGCCTTTCCTAGGTGGTTTTAAAAATTGTTTTTTAAGTAAAACTGAAGTGTTTCGCTAAGTGATGGCACAAGCTGCAACACAGGATCAAATTAGCTGTGAACCAAAGCTGAGAGAGGATTCTTTGATGTATTAGAGGCAGGAAAAAGGGGGATTTCAGTGTGGGCTGCTAACAGATAGGGAGTCTAAATGGCACAATACAAAAAACCCCCAAAAAACAAAAAGCAAAACCCAGAAAACCAGAAATGTACAATATGCAGTGAAGAACACTGAGAGGGAACAAAGGCTATTCTCAAAGAAATGGGTCAATCTGCCAATATTTTTTCTGACTTTTGCACATCTCTGAGAACCAGTTACTTTGCCAGGCACGCAGACTGCAAAGAGGAATCGTATGACTAAAATCCAGTCACCTCTTCTCTTTAACACTCTCAACAGAGAGAAATGGAGATGTTGATAGTCTTTCCTTGTCTGCATGAAATTCATAATATCAGATCCACTATCCCAAATAAAGCCCAACAGTTTTAAAATTAATAGATTCCATAATGACTGAAGATCCCAAAGATGTCTCTACAAGATAGAGCATAACCTATGTGAACAGGTATATTGATATTTTTTTTCCTCCAAACTTCTAAGAAGTTGGATTTCAAGAATAAGATTTTATAAAATCACTAGTCCTCACCCTTCCTCCCTCTGCAGGGTTCGATCTTTATCTTTCATTGGCATGTTGTTGTCATCTTGATTTGAATTTTTTATTATCTTGGTGGGTTTTATGATTCCCCTCTAAATTTTTCTGAAGAGAAAGAGATCAATGAAAAGACACAAAGACCTCAAAACGAAAGCCAGAAAGCCATCTTGGACTTGGGAGGAGAGTATCGACTGAAACCAAGAAGGGTGCTGGGGACACAGTGGGTTCTCTGAGAGGAGAATCAATAGTGATGACAGAGTTTGATTTGGCTGGCATTTTGATAATGAAATACTCCCTTCCCCACAGCCACAGGAAGCCGATGAATTGGAAATGGCAGCTCACTGCAGACTCTTCTGTTCTGAACGCTTTTCCTCACTCAACCTTTGAAAGACAAGGATGCCCATTTGCTTGGGATCCTTCTTTCTGGGTCTCCAACTCACTGGAGGCTCAGAGTGCTTGGACATAAAAGCTCTCCAAGGCCCATGCTTCATTGAATTTGGTCAAATAACATTTGTCTGGGACATTCATTTGCTTCTGAGTTTCAGTTTAAAGGGTATACATAGAGAGAGAGTCCCAAAGTGCTACTTGGGTGGGTGAGATGACTGTGTCTATGTTGGAGAGATCATGAATTTAATCCGCATGTGTGGGCAGTGGGAAAAGAGAAACAAGCATTACTGGTTGGGGAGAAGGCTATGATAAAAATAGACCCTATCCTCGTGTCAGGAGGATAGGGTTTTTAGAGCCATCTTATTACTAAGAGCTTCCACTTAATATGAGATTAATGATCAGAATATATGCTAAAACATGATCGAGTTCCTTTCTAGCTTTTTGATTCTACATCATACCAATCCTTTAGTCCAGGAACACTCACTGAATATCATCACAACATACAAAATGCAATTTTCCATCCAGAATACACTGTATAGTGGCTTAATCATATATGTTATTGTCAGCAAATAATTTTCCATTTCTTATTTCATATACATACATTTATGTTTTTTTTCTCCACTATTTCTCACATTCTATTTACCACCCTCCACCACACTGTCTCTGGTATCTAAAGTTGCTTTCCATTCCTTTTTTCCTCCACGTTTTATTGACTCAGAAAATATCTTAATTAATCTAACTACTTCAATAGTAAGTTCCTCCAGGATTTCATGGAATAGATTACCAATCCCTTTTTAGTCTCTTTACCTTCTGGCATACCAACTATCCAGATGTTTGGACATTTAATGGTATCTAGTATTTCTCATATATTATTCTCATATTTTTGGTGATTCTGTCTTCTACATCTGAGATTTGATCTTTTATATGATCTAGTCCACTTTTAATACTTTCAAGGGAGGTTTTGACTTCCTGTATTATAGCCTTCATCTTAAAGATGAAGTTCCATTTGATTCTTTCTTATGGTGTGTATTTCCTTTTTCAGATCATGCAAGAACATCCTCACTTTCTGGAACTCATTAGCTTTTCTCCTGCCTCTTCTGGAGTTCATTGTCTCTCTTCTCTTGCATCTCTGTTAACTTTGTCACTATGAATATTCTAAACTATTTATCAGACATTTCCATGAGTTCCATTGTACTGTCTGTGGATGAAGAGGAGTTATTCTTTTTCCTTGGGGGAGTGATATTTTCCTGGTTTCTCATATTTCTTGCACCTCTGTGGTGATTTCTGGTCATTTGATGGGTTATACATTTCTTCCTAATTTCTAGAAGTTCAGTCTCAGCTCCAATGGAGGACTCTCCTTCTGAAAGCCTGCCCTTTTGCCTCTCTACTCAAGAATGGATTCTGGAAGGTGATGTCTCAGCAGAAAATCTTCATTACTGTTAGTTTCTGAAGGCACTAGTTCTTAGCTCCAGTGGAGGAGTCTTCTTCTTACAATGGCCATTTTCTTTCAGAAGTTTATACTCATTTAAGAAGAGAAGGTGGGACCAGCAGATGGCGTAAAGTTTACATGGCTGGACTCCCACATAGTCTGCTGCAGTTTGGGTCCTGGACCTGGTGGCTTCAAACTCATGCTGGGCACATATATGTGTATGCCCAAAATCCCAGGAGGATATTGGAGGATAAGGGCTTGCGGCATGGCCATCCTCCTAGGGGGTGATACCTTGCTTTCTGTCTCTCTGGTGAGAGCACACATCCTATAGTATGCATCTATCTAAAAATAAAATAAAATAAAAAATAAAAATAAGAAGAGAAGGTATAAATATGAAAAACTAGAAATAGACAAGGTACTATACAGGGTGTGGACATAAGAAACTGTCACAGGAATGAACTGACAGGCAAAATTATGAATTCAGAAAAGGCAAATATTAAGAGACTTTATGGAAGTGGTAAGAAGTTGATTGAGGAGAAAATGGAATTACCAAACATTTGGATGTTGAAGGTACTTGTTATGTTACCGAGATAACTTGCCTAGGTTGACTGAACAGAATATTTCTATTTGAAAAACAGCTAGAAGGTAATGTTTGGAAAAGAATACTAGTATTGAATCATGGAAGGCTCACATGGCGATATAGAAAAGCAAAGCAAACAATGGAAATGAGAAAGGCTGCAAAGAATTTGATTGTGGCATATGAAAGCAAACAGGCAGTCAGACAAGTAGAGAGTGCTGAGAGAGACTGGGGCCGATCATGAAAGTAATGAGGTTGGGATGAGTTTCTTTTCTCTCTTTTTTTTTTTTCCCAAAGAATTATGATTGGTTTTTAATTTAACTTATTTATTTATTTATTTTAATTTGACCAGAGAAAGAAGGGGAGGGGAGAGAGAAAGAGAGTGGAAATGAGAAACCAAGCTGCCAGGTTTGGGACTCAAACCATGGTCAGCCATGTGGGAATTCGGTGCCCTTAACCACCACACCACCTGCTGGCCTTGGGATGAGTTTCTAAGGGAAGATGAAGGGCCTGGCTTCAGACATATTTAATTCAATATATAAGAATTTTTCATGAGAGGATTAATAAACTCAAAATTTTCATGTGAAAAAGAAATGCCCGGCTTGTGTGCCTACATGTCCAAAATCCCGAGAGGAGAGTATAGAAAAAGGGATTGTGACAGGGCTATAGCTCTTGAAGGGTGATTTCTCATTTTCTCTCTCTTGCTCTCTCTCTTTCTCTCTCTGGAGAATTCATGCACCCTATAGCCAAAAATAAAAAGTAAATAGAGGTTGAGCATCTGAAATCCAAAAACCTGACATCTGAAATGTTCCAAAATCCAAAACTTTCTGAGCATTGAATCATCTATCAGTAAAAATTCCACCCTTGACCTCATGTGACAAGTCATAGTTGAAAGGAAGGTACATAATAGTGGTTTTTTTCTTTCTTTCTTTTTTTTTTTAAGAGAAAGATTTTTGCTATAGGACACATGTGCTCTCTAGAGAGACAGAAAGTGAGAAATCATCCCCAAGGGGGATGGCCATGCTGCAATCCCTTCTTTTCCATTCTCCTCTCAGATTTTAGGCGCACACACACACACACACACACACACACACACGGAATGAGTTTTAAGCCACCAGGTTCTAGGACTCGAATCCAGGTTGACTACATGAGAGTCCAGTGACTTAACCATTATGCCATCTGCTGGGTCCCAAGTATTTTCAATGTCTTCAAGGACAAAGTTCTCTCCGACTACTTCAGCTTTGCTGTCTTTTCTGTGCATGCCGAGACTCCCTCCCACGAGCAGGCCCTGCTCATTATATTATATTTATATACATTATATTTTCACCATGTTAATGGCACAGCATACTTTTTCCTGTGAAGTACCCATGTGTGAATCCACATAAGAAACTGATTGCTTATCAGTAGTATATAAATTCACAATCAGGAATGATGATGATGCCAAGCAACCACAGATCGTCACAATGGTGGCTGAGATAGTGATACCACTGTTTTTGAATGGTCCAATGTACACAAGCTTTGCTTTCTGTTATGAAAATATTTAAAATACTGTGTAACAGTACCTTCAGGTTATGTGTAAAAGTAGATATAAAAAAATGAGTGAATTTCTTGTTCAGTGCTGAGTGCTATCCCCAAAATATGTCTTTATGTCTATGCAAATATACCAAAATCAGGATTTTGACATTGATGCAGTCGAGATACAGAATATGTTCATCACCATGAGGAGCCTCGTATTATCCTTTTACTGCCACACCGTTCCGGCTTAATCCCCGGCAACCACTCAACTGTTCTTTATTTCTAGAATTTAATCAATTCAAAGTGTTACATAAATGAAAACATACAGTATTTAGTCTTTTCAAATGGACCTTTTTCTCCACTCAGTACAGTTCTCTGGATTTTCATCCAGGCTACTGAATTATTAGTTCATTCCCTTTAATCGCTGAGTAGTATCACAGTTTGTTTAACCATTCACCTCTTGAAGGACACCTGGGTTGTTTCCAGTTTGGGGCTAGTATGAATACAGTTGCTATAAATATTTCTGTATTGGTTTTTATGGGAAATACAAGTCTGTTTCTCTGGAAAATGCCCAGGTATGCAATTTCTGGGTTATACAGTAGCTGTATGTTTAATTTTTTTTTTTTCAACGAAACCACCCAACTGCTTTCCGGAGTAGCTGAATAATTGTACATCTCTGCTAGCAATGTATGAGTCATCCAGTTTCTTCACGCTCTGGCGCAATTTGGCAATGTCACCGTTTTTGATTTTAGCCATTTTGATAAATGTATGATGATATCTCATTGTGGTTTTAATTTGCATTTTCCTAATCACTAATAATGTTGAACATCTACTCATGTGCTTCTTTGCTACCGGGATATCTTTTGTGAGGTAATATCTCTTCCTGTCTTTTTTCCATGTTCTAGTCAGATGGCTTGCTTTTTTGCTGTTGAGTTCTTATTTATGTAATATTATTAGGTTGTCAGGAAAGTCATGACATGTTTTTGTATAGAAAAATATGTCCTGACTTTCCGCATGACTTAGTATTTTTTGTTATTATTATTTTTTGATTTGATTAGAGAGAAAGAGAGAAGAAAGCAAGGAAGCAAACCGCCAGGTTTGGGACCTGAATCATGGCCGGCCATGTGGAAGTCCAGCACCTTAACCACCACACCACCTGCTGGCCCCCTACTGTTGAACTTTAAGAATAATTTATCTGTTTGAGAGACTAGTCTTTGTTGGTATATATAGTTTGCAAATATATTCTCCCAAATTGTATCTTTTCACTCTTTCAACGGGGTCTTTTGCTCAGAAAAAGTTTTAATTTTGATGAGATTCAACTTATAAATTTTTCCCTTTTTCGGATCATGCTTTTGAAATCAAGTCTAAGAATTCTACCTAGACATAGATCCCAAAGAGTTTGCTTAGAGTTTTTTTTCCCTGTCGTCTATTATTCCTCAAAGTTTTTATTTTTATACTTAAGTCTGTTATGTATTTTGAATGAACTTTTATAAAGTGTGACATTTAGGTAAAGGTTGTTTGTTTTGTTTTGTTTTGTTTTGTTTTTTCCTATAGCTGTTCAATTGCTCCAGTATCAATAGCTGGTTAAACCTCCAGTAAACTGCTTCAAGTGCCTTTGAAAAAAATCAACTTGGCATATTCGTGTGGGTTGCATTCTCTTTTCTGGGTTTTATTCTCTGTTCCACTAATCTATGTGTCTATCCCTCTGTCAGTATCACACAGTCTTGATTATTGTAGCTGCGTAACAAATTTCAGTGTTAGGTAGAGCGCTTCGATTCTTCCTACTTTTTTTTTTTTGTCAAAAATGTGTAGCTATTCTTTAGCCTGTTTTTTGTTTGTTTGTTTACCATGCACATTTTAGAATAAGCTGGTCTATCACTACAACAAAATCTTTGCTTGAATTTTAATATAAATTACATTACACTTGTATATCGGTTTGAGGAGAACGGACATCTTTACGATGTTGATTCTTCTACTTCATGAATAGGGTATACTTTCTTTTTGGATTTATTTCATTTTTATTCATCAGGATTTTGTCATTTTTAGCAGATAGATTTTATACATGCTTTGCTAAGTTCACTTATAAATATTTTATTGTCTTTGAAGGGATTATAAATAGTATTAGGTTTTAAGTTGTACTTCTCTCATGTTCATTGTTAGTGTATAAAAATGTAGTTGAGTTTTGCATGTTGATTTTGTAAATAAAATTCATCTTTTAAGATACAACACTATTGAACACATATTTGTTAGTTTTCTACTCCACATAAATTACTTTGCATCTTGGGGAAGAGTAAAGTATAATTTATAACTACTTGTATTTTGGCTGAGTTTATACCACTCAACTTACCTCTAGCCAAGTTTCAAGAAGTAAAAAATACAAGATATATTTCAGGTCATAAATGAGAAGATTATACAATATTTTGAAGCACAGATGAGAAGTTTGGCAAAGGGACGGGGGAAGGTATCAGTTAAAATGAGTCTGGAGAGTCCATCAGGGAGGAAGAGTTGCAGGCCTGGGACTTGGAATACCTAGAATTGCCCTTTGAATATTTCCTGTGACTCAGACAAGCCTGTGAATGACTTCCTTATCTGAAAATGGTTCATATCACATAAGTGATTTTTTGTTTTTCAAAATCATATTTTGGAATCCAATGAGATCATACTCATGGACATGTTTTTGAAACAGAAATACTACAACCACCGAAGGTAAGAGGATTTTTTTTTTTCTCCTCCAGTGATTTAAATAACTAAGAACCATTTTTCCACTTTGAAAACGCTTTAAGTTTTTGCATCAAGGTGAGATGCGCCTTATCAAGGTGGCCTGTCTACAAACAGCCATGTTTCTGGGGAGCAGGAGTTAATTACATCACACCATGTATGACTGAGTGTCCCTTCCATCCAGGCCAACTGGGCATTATTACAAGTACGAGTAATTGCCCTGCCTTTCATCACTCACCTAAATCATTAGAACACAAGATTATTAAACTAAGACCCTACCAATTTAGCTGCTCAATGATGGAGTCTATTAGACCATCTGCTACCTTATCAACACCAGGCACAGCAAGTCTAGGCAACTTTATACCCAACATGCAGCATCATACTGCTTCCAACTGGTCCATATACCATTTTTTAAGTGATTGTTATTTAATTGCTAGGCCTAACAAGCAATCCAACAACTGCTTCTCAGCTGTTAGCAAGACTTGCCAAAAGTGGACTGTTTAGTTCAGAAAGAGCCATAGCACAGCGTAAGGTAATTTCAAATCATGCTGTTCAGGCTAGAGTTTGGAGAGATGATTTCCTGAAAGCATGAGTCTTAAAGACACAGAATCGTGACCTCATCTTTGTCTCTGCCCAAATTTTCTCAGCCTTGAAGGCTTTGCTACTTTTAGAAGGTGCATAACAGAAGAGAAATGTAAAATATAGACAGTATGCCCATTTAGATTTACCTCTTCTCTCTGAGTCCTTTCGCTATGCCCTATCTCTTATCACTCTCTGAAGGAAGAAGAAATTTCTGTATTTTTCACTGTCATAATAAGCACCTGTTAGGGGGTAAGAAATATTTCATTTTAAAAAAGGAATGCTGCCTAAATCAATGCAAAGGTATGCACATGGAAGAAATGGAAAGAGGGATACATGCACCAAGTGTTATGGAGGGCTGTCCCAGACAATTTAGTCACTTCCGTCTTCTTCAGGAACTTCCGAGAACCAGAAAGACTGGAAGAAATAACCTGGATTGGAGAACTGACACACAGGGAAAATACTGTAAAGAAAAACCAAGAAGGCCTTGACTGAAAGTGGAATAGATGATTTGCCATCATTGTTTCTCCCAATAAATTTTACTCTGCCCTTCTTCAATGAACCTCAAACCCTTGCAGTTTCGAGGTCTAACCTACTTGGCACTTAATCATACATAGCCTGATGGGGCATTTCACTGTTCACCTAAGTGTGTGACATTATGAGCTCTTTAAAAGCAAGACAATGATTCAGGTATATTTCATCAACACACCTGGCTAAGTATTTTACACACACACACACACACACACACACACACACACACACATATATATATATTAATCACTACAGACTGACTGATGGAAGACTCATGTTTTATTCCTCACCAGGTTGGGCCAAGAAGAACATGTATCTCCAGATCATTTTCCATTTTGTTCTTCAAATTATTTTTCTTAAATACCAAACAACTAATTTTCTTTTTTATATAATTTTAAATTTAATTTGATTATTATTATTTTAATTTGCTATAGGGCATGTACAATCACCAGAGAGAAACAGAGAGACAGAAAGTGAGAAAGCAATTTGTCTGGTCCACGGCTCAAACAGCAGTCAGCCATGTGGGAGTCCAGCACCTCTACCACTATGCCACCTGCTGGTCCTGATTCTTCAAAGTGTTAAGGAAATAAATCACAAAGTTTCAAACATTACCTTCCGATCCCCTTCAAATAATTAATAAATATTAGAAAACTCTTTTTAAAATAATTTTCTCCTAATATCACTTTAATCAGATTGCTTAAAAACCAAATTTTATTTAAAACTTTTGAGAGGAGTAAGGGTACAG
>NW_006159865.1:605745-648969 GCF_000334495.1 Tupaia belangeri chinensis | reverse complement strand
AGTGTGTTCTTTGAGGATGCCCAACGTGGGCTTGATCCAGTCTCATTCCTTATTATCTTGAAAACAAAGGAAAGTTATTTAACTTCTCAAGGTCTTGCTATTCTCTCCTATAAAATGGCCAGATGGAGCCATGGGGGTTAAGGCACTAGATCCCACATGAGTCCCAGTTTGAGTCCCAGACTAAGTTGCTTGAAAATCATGCCAGGTGCATGTGCATGTGTAACCAAAGTCCTGAGAGGAGAATGGAGAAGAAGAGATTGCAGAGTTTCCAGCACCCCTGGAAGGTGATTTCTCATATTCTCTCTCTGTCTCTCTCTGGGGAGTGCATACACACTATGGTATAAAACCTAAAAAGAAAAAAATAAATAAGAAAAGAAAAAAAAAAAGAAAGAAAGAAAGAAAAAGAAAAATGGTGGCAATGAGGTGAATGTGAGGATTAAATGTGTATAAAGTTATTTAAGACAATACTGGACACATAGGAGTACTAATAAATATTTATCTGAGCCTTGTCCCCCCCCCTTTGAAAAGAGAGCAAGGGTAATAATTATCTCCATCTTATTGTTGTGGGGATTGAATGTATACCTGAGAGGGGAGAATTAAGGAGAGAGACAGTATCCAGGAGTTTTTGTTTTTATGATACATTTTACTCCATAATAATTTAAAGCATTACTTTCCACATTAGAACAAACACAGTGGTATATTAAAATAGAAAGAAAAAGAACACATGCTTAAATTTAAAAAACAAATTTCTGAACAGCTTCTGGTTTGCTCCAGGATCCTTAGAGCTCCATTTCATGCCCTTGGAAATTCTGCTCACTCAATTGTATTCTTAGGGCAGTTTGGAAGAACACTGGAAAGCACTGTGAATTATCTGTTGATGGTAACGTGTACAGCAATATCTGGATTAATATGCAGTGTATTCTTGTTGCAAAATATATATTTAATAATCATTTAATTTTATTTATTATTATTATTTTTTAATTTGACCAGAGAGACAGAGAGACAGAGAGAGAGAAAATGAGCAAACAAGCTGCTAGGTCCGGGACTCAAACTGTGGTCAGCCATGTGGGAGTCCAGCACCTTAACCACCATGCCACTGGCTGGGCCCACCTGTGCTTGTGGGTGGTGGTGTGTGTGTGTGTATAAAATTATTATTGGCCATAGGTTGCATGTACTCACTCTCCAGAGAAAGACAGAAAGTGAGAAATCATGCCCCGAGGGAAATGACCACACCACATTCCCTTCTCCTTCATTCTCTCTCTGGATTTTGGGCATGCACACACGTGCACTCAGCCTGATTTTCAAGCCACTGGATCTGGGACTCGAGCTGTAGTCAACTATGTAAGATCTAGCACCTTAACTGCCATATCGCCTACTGGCCCAGGACTATATTTTTCATTGAGGTTTTTTTAGTCTTTGAGATGGTAGAAATATGTGAAATATGACTAGATAGTTAACTAGTTTTTTTTTTTTTAAATGTAGATGTTAATGAAGATGAGGACCCCTTCCTTTTGGCCCTACTTACATTCGGATTAAATTTAGATTGATTTCTGCTTTGTTCACCAAACAGCTTGCATTAGCAAGTGGCCATTGCCAAGCTTGGGCAGAGAGGGAAGAAGGCTTTATCAGTATGCAGATGAAGCATGTGGGGCAGGCCGCTGAACCAAACACCCGTGTGTCAGCAGCTCTCAACCTGACGTAGGAATTCAGCCTCCTTTCTGGCCAGCAAATCAATTCATCCCAGACAGAAACCTTGGGGATAAAAATTCACACAACATCAGGAATTCTAAACCTTACCTCCTGCAAGACTGCCTTCCAACAATTTGGAATAATACACCCCCAAACAAAGACCCAAAGCAACAAAGACCATTTCAGACTACTTGAAAAAGCTCTAAGCAGATGGTCAGCTCCATCCCAAACGGAACAGGCTGAAGTGGACCCATCAAGCCCTATGTTAGCACATGCTTTCAGCTTTAGTCCAAACTCTAACACTCCTTGAGTGTTTTCAATGTCAGATAAGCCCCACTTCACTCTCGTTTGAAGAAAGATGTGAATAGCATCCCCATCCCCATATAGGTAAATAACCCTTTTAAAAATCCATAAGAATACCACCTTATATAATCTGGAATACCTTGTACTTCTCTCAGTGGTGTGTGCAGTATACCAATACCCTGAGTGAATCCATTTTTAACCCTTCTTCCTCTAAACAGCAAAACTATTTTCAGCAATCTGTATGAAATTAAATAAATAGTGGCCAGAAAATAAACACAATCGGTGAAAATAAAATTTTATTGAACTTTGTACATCTAATGATGTTAGCAAAATATAATAAAGTAAAATGTTTCAAAAGGAGAAAGGAATGTTAATCCTTTTTAATTAAATGCCGAAAGTCCAACTTTGGTAACTATGAAATCAAACCACTAATTCAGCACTGTAGTTTATTTTTTAAAAAATTCATTGGGAACCAGCAGTTAGTGTAATGGCTATTTCGCTGGACTCCCACGTAGTTGACCGCAGTTCGCGTCTCGGACCTGGTGGCTTAAATCTCACGCCGGGCGCATGTGCGTGCGTGCCCAAGATCCCGAGAGGAGAATGGAGGAGAAGGGATTGCGGTGTGACCATCCCCCCTGGGGGATGATTTCTCGCTTTCTGTCTCTATGTCTCTGACTGTCTGGCGAGTGCACGCGCCCTATAGTGAAAACCTCTCCAAAAAAAAAAAAAATTATTAACAAATGCAATAAAAAAATCAATGCTGAAGTTACTCAAATTATTTAAAATATTTTGTGTATGAATTAAAATTTTCGCTTGCCAAGCAAAACCTTACACCATGCAGTTCACTCACTGGTTTAGTGTTTTAAATGTTAAATGCAAATAAAACTCCAAGGAATCATGCACAAAAAAAGAGACAACATTCAAATTCTGTATCTTCTTTCTTTCTTTCTTTCTTTCTTTCTTTCTTTCTTTCTTTCTTTCTTTCTTTCTTTCTTTCTTTCTCCCTTTTTCTTTCTTTCTTTATTTTAAAGAGGCTTTTGGGAAGGCATGTGTGCTTGCCAGAAAGACAGAGACAGACAAACAGAAAGCAAGAAATCACCCCCAGGGGGGATGGCCACGCCACAGTCCCTTCTCCTCTAGTCTCCTCTCGGGATCTTGGGCACGCATGCACACGCGCCCGGCATGGGTTTGAGCCACCGGGTCCGGGACTTGAACCACTGTTGACTATGTGGGAGTTCAGCAACATAATGATTATGCTATCTGCTGGTCTTTCTTCATATTGATTAGTATTTATTTCAGATTCACCATAGAAATTGAAGACTCAGATTGCCTGAAGCAAACTCAAATGACTCAGAACAGCCAGGGCCCAGTGGGGCTTGTGCAGGCAGCAGGAGTTCTGCTGCACGATGCTGGAGACCAGGTGAGAAGGCTCCTGTTGTGTGTACTCTGTGTCCCTCAATGTGACCAATGTGTGTTGGTCATTCTGGCTGGCTGCAGCATTTGGGAAATTGCAATAAGAAGATCCATTGGAGGGTAATTCTCTCTTTCTTTCTTTAATTAAATAAATAAGAAAGAAAGACATACTAGAACTTACTTTTTAAACAAACCCATGTAGTTGAGTCCACATGTGTCAGGAGCCAAATACAAAATTGGGAATTTTCCAAATAAACTTCCATGGAGACTACCCACTGAGCAAAAGGAAGGTAATGGAAAATCATTTGGGACATGAGAACTGAAGAGGAAGAGAGGCATGAACACCAGAAAGTAGGTGAACCACGTGAGTCAAGAGTTTGCCACGACGTAACACAATAGTTATAGAAAAAACATTGCTTATCGGAATTTCTCAGAATCTAATGACAACAATAACCAAAGCAATATCAGCAATTGTTACTATTGATCGAGGGCATACTCTATGCCAGGCACTAGCCTAAAACTCGTTGTTAGTCTCTTTGGCCCTCACAGTGAGTCAGTGAGGTAGATATTTTCATCTCCACTTTATGGTTGACGTGACTGAGACTCAACCAAGTTTGAGTCTTGTTTCTCATCTGATCATCCTTATTGCTCTGCAGTATAGAAAATACCGTAGGCAGTGAAAGACTGATATATCACAGAGTGAGCGCCAGATCCCAGATCCACTGGAAGAACATTGTTCCTTTCGAGGGGGGTCCGTGTTCACGTAAGAGAAATACTGGTTGACCTTACTCCTTCATCTTAGCACTTAGCATACAGAAAGGATTTGGATACTTGTCACCTGCGTCTTCAAATTCTGTGATGCTATCTATTGGTTGTATTGGTCTTTATATATGCAGCATCTTGCAGAACGCTTGACACATCCATGCCATGGTCGGTTATTACAGAAAGTGATTCTCAAAGATTTTCTTCTTGTTAACAAAATCAAGTAGAAAACCACTCTTCCTATTTTTTTTTTTCGAGTTTTCTTTTGCTATAGAAAGACAGAGAGAGGCAAAGAGAAAGAAAGCGAGAAACCACTCCCCAGGGGGATGGCCACACTGCAATCCCTTCTCCTCCATTCTCCTCTCGGGATCTTGGCCATGCACGCACACATGCCTGGCATGAGTTTAAGCCACTGTATCTGGGACTCGAACCATGGTCAGATACATGGGAGTTCAGCAACATAGCCATTACGCTAACTGCTGGTCCCCCTATTTTGATCAATCCACACTGAGAAGCAAATCTCTATATTCAAGCTGAAATTAGGACCCACACAATTGATAGCCAAATTGATCAGAATGATTTTCAATCTCTTTACCCAACATCTAGGTGCTTTTCTTTCCCCTAATAATGATTTATTTAGTTTGATTTTATTATTATTATTTTTAACCAGAGAGAGACAGAGACAAATTGAGAAAGTCCCACCAGTTCCAGAACTTGAACCACTGTTGACCATGTGGGAGTCCAGCGCCTTAACCACCATGCCACCTGCTAGCACCTCTCTAGGGACTTTTTCACAGGAGATTTATTAGTATGTTGTTTCTTGGGGGACAATTATTTTAATTTATTCAAACACTCTGGCACCATCTGGACTCTAAATCATTTCTTTTATCTAAGAGTTTTCCTACTTCTGTGAAGTTTTATAAAAATGTCTCATAGTTCAGATAAAAGAAAAACAAAGGTAAGGGTCATTTGAGTTTTCTTTTTTTTTTTTTTTGAAGATGAGCCACTTTATATGAAGTTTATTTCTACAAAATAGCTGCAATAGCTTTATAGTATAGCATGAGAGGCTGTGTTCATACGCAAGAAAAAGTTTTGTTGAGAAAAAAGTGATGAACAGTACCATACACAGACTGCCGATGAGACCCATCACAGCTCTTTATGGAATAAAGTAGCTGTTTCAGAAATTCTAAAGAGATTTCATTCAAAAACCACATTCAACGAGAACTCATTTTATGGCAGATTTAGTGGAAATAATAATTAATTGTAAGCTATCTTTGATAATAATGAGAGAACTCGTCTAGAAAGCAGGACTGTTAGAACATTTACTGACTTGACTATTTTTTTTAAAGGAATTATTTATTTACTTTTATTCATTTATTTTATTTTAGTTTGACCAGAGAGATACACAGAGAGAGAAAGAGGGAAAGTGAGAAAGCAAGCCATCAGGTCTAGGACTTGAACTATGATCAGCCATGTGGGAGTGTCCAGCGCTTTAACCACCACACCTGCTGGTCCCTGGCTTGACTATTTAAAATCATCCATGCCCCTGTAAAGTAGCCCAGTCATTTTATTTTCAATTTTTTTTTAATGCCAGAGGGCATGTGCACCTTAATGAGAGCAAGAGATGGAGAAAGCACCTCCCAACAGGGCCTGATTGTACCAGGACCTCTTTTCTCTAACACTCCATCCTGTCAGGATCCTGGTCACGCACATGCTCACACTCAGTGTGAAGCAGATGGGACCAGGACTCGAACCCCTACTGGCCATGTGAAATCTAGCTTCTTCTGCCCAGCACCACAGGGCTGACCTACAATCAGAATTGCAAAGACAAAATGTCAAACCAGTTTCTTCATAAGCTGAAGAGGTCTGGGATAGCATCTTTGAGAAACGGCCATGTTTTCAGTGTCTAAGTGACCAGAGGATGAAGGAATAATAGGACGCAATGAATGAAGGGTTTTTGTTCAAGTCTCTTTCTGATTTTTCCTCAAGAAGAATGACCAGAGCATGATGATGACTTTCAAGTATAACGAGCTGATTACCTGAGAATGTGTTCCTGGCCTAACAAGCGAAAACAAGCTGTCTTACGATATATTCTTGGGCCAGCTGGTGACATGGTGGATCCATGGCTGGATCCCACATAGCCAACTGTGCAGTTCTAGTCCTGGATTCTGTGGGTCGCAAAACAGGCTTGACACATATGTGTGTGTGCCCAAAACCCTGAAAGGAGAAATGCAGGAGAAGAGATTACAGCATGGCCGTCCTCCATGGGGGGTGCTTTCTCACACTCCTCTGTCTTCCTCCTGTGAGTGCACATGCCCTCTGACAAATTTTTTCAAAAAATGCCCCCCCCAAATTTTTTTTTCATATCTATGCACCTCAGAGGCATTAGTCCTTCTGGGATCTGCTTTAAATAAGGCTCTTTTTTTCTTTTTTTACCTTTTTTTTTTGGCAATTATTGTAGAAGATGATCCTTGACTTCTAGAATATACCCATAAAATGTTTTTTCTTTTTTTTTATGAGAGATTTTTGCTATAGAGTGCATGTGCTCGCCAGAGAGACAGAGAAAGACAGAAAGTAAGAAATCACCCCCCTCCCCCCCAGGGTGGATGGCCACATCATAATCCCTTCTCCTCCATTCTCCTCTTGGGATTTTGGACATGCACACACATGCACCCAGCATGAGTTTTAAGCCACCAGGTCCAGGACTCGAACTGTGGTCAACTACATGGGAGTCCAGCGACATAACCATTATGCCATCTTCTGGTCCCCACAAAATATTTTTCTAGCTAGCTTACATTAAGAATTTCAAAGTCTGTCCAGGACTGGAAACAGCCATAGCTACCAACCTGGTTACAAAGGTATCCAAGAGAAAAAGGTTTCCAGAATTTTTCTCAGCTCTGAGGATATTCAAATATACAAAAGGCGGATACGGCTCTCTGTACAAAGCACTCATGATCAAGACTGTAAAACACTCTCTAGTTTCATGGTAATCTTAAATCTGGAAACACAGGTAAAAGAATATATGTAATAATTGTTTATTAGTACTACATTCCAAAAAATTATATAATAATAGCATTGCACATTTTCTTCAATCTGTTTCCTTTACTCAGACCATTTTTTTGATGATAGAGGGTGCATACATAACCGCCAGAGAGAGAAAGAGAGGGAGGCACCTTGACACAGTCTCATCATTCTACATCCGCTTTCCTCAACCCTCCTACTTATCAGGAACTTGAGCTTTGTGCATGTGCTCAGGCAGTTTTCAGGCTGACCTAGGGACCCAAGCCCACAATCAACTAGGTGGCTTCCAGCACTGCGGTCAGTTCGTTACCGATTGCGCCACCAGGTTGTGTCTGCTGTCCCTTCCTAGCAATCCTAGCTCAAGCCTTTGTGCAAAATTGCAATGAACAGGCTGTTCTGATGAAGCATTTCCATCACCCCCATATATACATCTGGGATGCAATGTCTCAGGTATTTGTGTCTCTAATTTTCACTGAATAAATCTGCACCTTTCCCATTCCCCAGAATAAGTAAGTAAAAGGGTTCAGAGCTAGTAAGCATCCAACCCACTTTCCAGGACTATGTGGTTTAATCTAGTTTGAAAATGATCCTCTTCCCAGTCCCTCTCTGTTCCGATACAAGGACATGGCACACCATCCTATTGGAACTACTCTGGTGACTTCACCTAGCCTGTCAACTTAGAATTTTTAGCATTTGTGTGTATTTTGGGGGGAGAGTGGCTGGAGATGAGTATTCTTACGTAGGAATACTGTCTAATGAACCATTTGGTTATGGTTCCCATACCAGAACATCACCTATATCTCTATATTCATTTATTCCACACATCTTTGTTGAATGCCTACAACAGGCAAGACATTATTCTAGATATTTGAGTTATACTTGTAAACAAAACCAAGCCATGATCTTTGGTAAACACAACATTCTAGCAAAGGGACTTGAACCGCGGTTGGCTACATGGGAGTTCAGCAACATAGCCATTATGCTAACTGCAGATTTTAGCACTCTAGCAAGGGAATAAAGACAGTAAACAATGAACATGCTAAATAATTGTGTAATATGTTAGAAGGTGACAAGCAATAAGGGGAAAAGTAAAGCAGGATAAAGAGTTGGTTAATATTTCCATGTAGCATACAGTAGGAAAAATAAAACCATAAAGACAAAAGGGCATGGTCAATGTATAGTAATATTTGGGTATGACTGAGCTTTCAAAGGAAAAGTTGAATAGTTTCAGATAGTTCACGCAAGTTCCACTAAAAAATAGGAGAGAGAATATTAACCAAAATATCTTTCTTTTTCCCAAGTAAGTGTCTGAGTTTATCACTTGGAGAATTCACAAGTGAAAAAGTAAAGGAGATTTAGATTCATCACTATAGTTGATTCACACTGTACTAAGCACACAAACAATAACCTACTTGATCAACTTTCATTTTTGACTTGAAGTGTTGGAACAATCAAGATACCTTGGATTTCACAGGTAGGTGACTCTGCAAACTACATAAACCAATAATCCTAACAAGATTCAAGTGAAAGTTTAGAAGTATCTAGTTCAATGAGTTGCCATTGTTCGTACGTTGATTTTCAGAAGGAAATAGCTGGCCCTTGGCTGGCTGTTTGGTGAAGCATATTTACGAGCAATGAGGACTTCATTCTGGTTTTAATTACACAAGGATATGCTATTCGAACATAATGCATTTAGTAGGACATCTTTGTGTGCACCATCATCCCTCCTCCTCAACCACAAACTATCGCACCCTGACGCCCTCAAGCCTCAAATCCATAATCCATGACTCCTACTGATTGACCTAAGAACAATGGGGTGCTCCCTTGGAAGAAGGCCTGGGCTGTGGAGTGACCGTTGAGTAGACTCTGACTTTTTGAAAAACTGTCATATGGCGAGATAGTAGTGGGTTTCAATGCTGTCACCTATTCAGTCAGCCCAGATGAACTAGAATCACCATTTCAGTTATATCATAGCTCCAGGCAAGAACATGTCACCCTCTTTATTTCCAGCTTCCAACAAGCTGCTTAGGCAGATGCTAAATGTGGTCCTCCCTGCCACGTTGGGTAGAGTGGCCTTTGTGTGGGTTAATTGAGCCCCCACTCCATTTAATAGGCTGTTGAAGTCTTATTGAAACAGAGCTAGTGCCGCAGGTTAAATACATTGCAGTGCTCTTGCTAATCCTCTCATTAACAGGGCTGGAAAGCTTGTTGGGAGCTGTGAGTTTGCATATATTAACAGGGAGCGCTTCACTCGAGTGCTATCAATAAAATGACAAAGCCAGTTTGCAAATAGTGAAATCAACAGTGGCACAAAGCTAGATACCTTTTAAAAAATAAACAGCTTAATAACTGATAAATCTTATATTCACACTTGTGAGAAGAAAAAGATAAGCTGGGAAGAGATGTTTTTATTGGGTCAGACTAAAGACAGAAATGAGGCTGATGTCAAACCACTGGAGAGACTAGTGGAAGAAGTGGAACTGAGAAACGATGTTCATGAGCCATGGAGGCAGGCCCACCTTTAGAAGTGCCCACGATGGCACGGTGTGCTGTTCTCTACAGAAGGTTATAAACAAAAATAACATCTTGGCGATGCTGAACTACTTCAGCATCGTAGGTAAGATGGAGGCGTGTGGAGTTGACACCTCCCCTAGGAAGACAGTGTCAACATAACCATTTCAGAAAGCACGCGGGATCAGAAGTAGATCCCTGAAGTCGAGACTGTTCTGTGCCAGGAGAGCAAGCAGGGACAAGGGGACTAGGGAAAAGATGGGTGACTGCAAGTGCATTCAGCTGACAGCCATCCATCATCGATTCTGATGTAAAACAAGAAAATGGAAAGAGGATTTGGAGAGTAAAATATCAACAGATCGAGGTAGTGCCATAAAGTGTCTTACAAAGATAAGAATTGTTGGGGACCAGCAGATGGCATAATGGTTACGTTGCTGGACTCTCACAGTCTACCGCAGTTCAAGTCCCGGACCGGGTGGCTTAAGACTCATGATGGGCATGTGTGCGTGTGTACCCAAAATCCCAAAAGGAGAACAGAGGAGAAGAGATTGTGGTGTGGCCACCCCCCCAGGGAGTGATTTCTCACTTTCCGTCCCTCTGTCTCTGTCTCTCCAGTGAGTGCCTTATAGCAAAAATCTCTTAAAAAAAAGGTAAACAAAAAAAAGATAAAAATTGTTATCAAATGGACGGATTCCTTAGCCACCCTTGATGCGTAATGAAAAGACAAAGAAATGCTCTATGATGTCCAACATCAAATGAGCTCTTAGGATGGAGTATACTGAGTAACATGCTATCTGTATTTTAGGGGAAAAGATTTTCTCCAGGCTAACTGGTCAAATAGCAAGAATTTATACCCTCTACTAAAATTTAAAAGATGAAAGATAGTGATTAGTGACACTTTTTCTAGGACTTCTGAATAACAAGGTTGTTTCACCACTCTGCTCTCCCCCCCACCCCCCATACACATACACCTCATTTGTATGGAAGAGCAATCACCCAGGTTTCAAAGTAAACTCAACGGTGGAAACTAATAATTAAAATAATTCTTTTTAACATTCAAAAGTTCTAATTCATTAATAAATCATGTTAAAGATTTTTATTCAAAAATAAAATAATTCTGTTTTAAAAGTGTACTTCTCTCTTCTATGAGAGAGAGAGAGAGAGAGAGAAAGACAGTATCCTGACAGGGTCTCCATGCTGCAATCCACCCTCAGCCAGCCCCGATCATGGGCATGCACATGCCCAGTGTAATCAGTGAAGTCTTTGGACATGAACCCAGAAACTTCCCAGGTAGGTCTGCCTCACAGGTCTTTCTACCTCTGAACCACTATCTATCTCCTAAAATAAATTTCTAATCTCTTATGTCTCCAACTTATCAGTTGATTTATAATTGTTTTCTCTCTCACTTCCTGACAGACAGATTAATTTTTCTAAGGCCACTTTCAAACATATTACCTTTAATGAGTTGTTGCCATGTGGCAAATTAATGATAGACCTACTACTTGAAGCTTTGCAAAATCTGGCTCTCAAATATCATGCTATTTTATTCTTTCTTACGAACTCTAAAACATGTGCCTTTTCCAGGCCAAGTTAAGGGAGTTACCAAACTTTGCTTTTAATTGCTGGGCATCTACCATCCCACATTCCTCTCTTACCTGGTGCTCCTGTTAAAACTTTTCTTCTTTCGGATATATTTTAAATACCTCTTCCTCCATGGAATTGTGGGTGGTTTTGGGCCAAAATACAATATCTGACTCACTGACCACTACAAGCATCTATCCTTTTATTATTATTATTATTATTTTATTTTTTACTTTTGGTAATAGTTCCATTAAAAAATGTTTTTTTTTAAATTTAATTGCATTTATTATTAGTGTAATATTTTTTACATTACATTGAATCACATATATCTTTGCAGTGTATTACATTTCTTTTTTTCCAGGATGATTACCATGCATATCAGTCAAGACAAAGACATTACTTATCCAGATAATCATCATCCAATAGCTTTTCATCATTTTTTAGATTATTATTATTGTTTATTCTCATTATTTTTTTAAATGTTCAACCACTATATATCATTTGGCTTGTATAAAGAATTAACCCAACATGAAATACTTCTCAGACCAGTCCAGCTGAGAACACTATACATGTTATCATCAACAGGTAATAAACCATTTCTGTGTCCCACTAATGCCATGCCTCTCTATTTGTTCTCTGGCTATTTTTTTTATACTCTTCCCTTTTCCCCCCACCCCATTCCACACTGTCTTCAGTATCCATAACTATTTTCACCACTTTTATGCCCTCCAATATTTCGATCTCTACCAGAAAGAGTGGATAATCAGTATATATTAAGTGGATACATATAATATCTTTCTTTTTTAAAAAAAATAATTATTTTATTTAACTTTATTTATTTATTTAGAGGGATAGAGCAAGGGAGAGAGAGAGAATGAGAGAAAGTAAGCTGCCAAGTCCAGGACTCGAACCACAAGTCAGCGCCCTTAACCATCACGCCAGCTGCCGGCCCCCAAAATCTTTCTTTTATAGCTTGAATTGCTTCACTCTGCAATAGATCAACAATCTATCCTTATTTTGTGGCTTTTTTTCCCATTAACCTTTATATGCCAGGTCAGATTTGTTGGCAGAAATGTAGTTAGCTCCCATCCCAATGCGCCCTTACAAAGCAGGAAGGCAAGGAAGGACCCTCTGCAGGGCACATGGCAGACAGTACATCTTACTCAGAATCCCTAATAACCTCATAGATGGCAAACCATAATAGAGCAGTTACGGTGTCATTGTTTTTGGGTTGCCTTAACGTATCTCATAAAAACACCTCACCTAGAAGGGGATCAATAAAGATTTGTTGAATTGCCAAAAATACCCTTAAATATCCCCTTGTGAATTCTAAGCTGCTATTTAAAGAACTCCTTTTTAAATGAAGATAACTACCTGTGAGTCATCCTTTGATACCTTAGGATTTCAGTATCACATTTTCTTTAAGACTGTCCTTATGTGTGGGTGGGCAAATAACCTTACATTGGAATAAAGGAAATCCAGTGTCTCCCGATGGCTTGAAATACTTTATTTTTTAATTGCCAGAGTGAAAGAAGTCCTACCCTCAACCCTCTGCCTGGAAACCTGGAATTTCACAATCCTTTCCTCCCTTTCTCCATCCCATCAGAACTTTGGGCATGCATACATACACTGCACAGACACCCAGTATATTGTTTAAGGTTCCAGACAAGGAATTTTTTTTTTCAGAGATTTTTGCTATAGGGCACATGTACTCGCCAGAGAAACAGAGAGACAGAAAGTGAGAAGTTGCCTTCCAGGGGATAGCCACACCACAGTCTTTTCTCCTCTATTCTCCTCCCAGGACCTTGGGCATACATGTGCATACATCTGGTATGAGGGTCAAGTCACCAGGTCCAGGATTCGAACTGCAATTGACCACATGGGTATCTAGCGTCTTAATCACTACATCACTTGCTGGCCCCCAGACCAGGATTTGAACCACGGTTGGCCATGTAAGATCCAACTCCCTATTCATAGGGTTTAACCACTTAACCACTGTGCTATCGCATCAATCTGGTAACTCTATTTGCCCAAGATCATGCAGCTAGGACTGGAAGCAGCGAGCTTTCCTGATCTAGTCACAGTATGATTCATGAACCAACAGTATCAGGACCATCTGGAGTTACTTAATAAAGCAAAATTCCAGACCTAATTAGTCAGAATCTACATTTTACCAAGCTCCCTAGGTAAATCTGTATACATTAAAGTCTGCAATATTACTAGAAAAGAGAGAATGTCATTGAGGCTTTCAGGGATCCAAATGTTTGCTTTAATCAACCCTTACAAGTAAACATATTTTAATCAACTTGTAGCTATTGTAAAGGTGGTCTAAGATAAAAAATAAATAACTAAAGCAGAATTGCATTATTAACATACATCCTTATTTGCTCAGAACCAATGCTTATTATTTAGGGTCAACTCAAGACCTCCTTCTGCCAGCTCACATGAAGCCATCAGCAATATGCTGATTCAGTTAAATAAATCAAAGGAATGAAAACAATGACCACTTTTCTTTATTTTGACTCAACAGTTATCACTCTAGTTTCACCATAGCAATTTTCAAGGCCCTGTTAAAATCCTTAGGGCCAGTCTAAAATTTTAGCTATTGGAATCAAGTACCCCTACGTTTCAATTCCAATTCTCTATTAGGTCTAAAAAAACAGGACTTCTCTTTAGGAAAAATAAAGTTTTTCTTTTTCCTGGTATATAGTTATTTGCCAAAATTATAATGTTTTGTTTATATCACTTGTAAAAAAACAACCGTGCAGAGAATCTCATAGCCAAACAATGAGCATGGCCAACTGAATGCACGTAGAAGACTGTGAATCGAAATTGGTTCTCTCCTCTCTTTCCTTCTCACTTCTCTACTTTTCTTTAGAATGCAAGATTTGTCAGGGAGTTTCCTTGGAGAAGCACCTTGTCATTTCACCACTCTTTAAGACAACTGTGGAATCCAAGAGGGAAATTCTGCCTTAAGAATTCCCCAGTATCATGTTGCCCCAAGTTGAAATTGATCACATTTATCAAACCCTATAGAAGTGCTAATGTTATGCATTGTTATCCACAGTTAATGCAATCAAGGAAACACCTGCAGTACTCGGGTGTGTGTGTGTGTGTGTGTGTGTGCGCGTGCCTGTGTATTTACGGGTGTGCATGTGTGTGCGAGAGCTGCTTTTTGGTCAGGCAGGCAGGAGAGATTATAGCATGGCTAGTGTGGATTTTACTCTTTTTAGAAGAAAGACAGAAGGATTTCTATTGGTGGGCTGCTAACAGTTTCTGCTAAACCCTCTCGTAATGGTCAATGAAAATGCAAGAAGAGAACAGAGACATAGAATGAGTTCTTGGGGTCAGCAGGTGGTTTGGTGGTTAAAATTCTGTATTTCCACATGGCTGACCATGGTTCTAGTCCTGGACCCGGCAGCTTGAAAATGATGCCAGGCACATGTGCAGGTGTGTCCAAAATCTCAAGAGGAGAAAGGGGGGAGAAGGGATTATGGTATGACCAAGCATCCTGGGGTGTGATTTCTCACTTTTCCCTGTTTCTGACCTCTCTCTTTCAAATGCACACTTATGGCAAAGATCTAAAAAGCAAAAAACAAACAAACAAACAAAAACAATTCTTAAAGTAGAAAAAAAGACAGGGCCACATCCTACAGGAGGAAAGAATTTCTATTGATTGTAGCCTTGATGGGACTGGCCAGCAAAATATAATTCTGAATATCCATATTTTACAACGTTCAAGTGTGTAAAAGCAGTAATGATCTGAATCTTAGCCATCCCTCCCTCACTAATGCCATAGGAATTCTTTCTTTCCTTTGTCAAAGAAAAACCCAATATTCTTTAAAAAAAAAAAAAAAAAAAAAGGACTCTAGGTCCAGTTAGTTTTATAGGAAATCTTTTCCTAAAATTTAAAAAACCAGAAAATGTTATGTCACAATAATTCATACCAACATCTAGTTACATGAAAAAGAAAAGAGTGAGGAGGAGGAGGAAGAGGAAGAAGGGAAAAAGGAGAAGAAGGAGACAAAGGGAGGACATTAAATCGACGTCATTTAATCTCATAAAGACACCTACACTGGTACAAAACTGGCTGTAATCCTCTTCTCCCCACAATAATCACTATACGTAAATCACATATGTAAGTAAGTAGGAAAAATGAAACTAAATCAGAGTATCAAATGAAATAAAAATCACTGGATTAGTTATTAGTTCCGAATCTTTCCAGAAAACTATTCTAAGAATCACACTGGGTTCCTCAGACTCTGAAATGCTGTGTTTAGCAGGTACATGTTTACTAAAGTGTGGCTTCAGGCTCCACGTCGGTGGAAGGGAGAAAGATGAGATTGGCATGAGGAGAAACTGATTTGTGATACAAGTCCCCAGACATCCTCAGCAGAGTCACAGCAGATGGCTCGTACGCTATTAGAGCCCAAATTTAGAAGAAATGACCTAGCCTTTTCACTCCCACATCAGTCTTGGAGTAGGCTAGTGTGGAAGGGAACACCAGACAGGAACATGGTCTTGATGGAGGCATGGCTTATACCAAGTGCCAGGAAAGAAGGGCTCCTTCTTCACTCCAGATGTGTTAGACTTGATCTGCTGGTAGCCAACCCTAATACACACTCATATATTTGATCCTCTTGAGTATATATCTCAATTTTTCAGTGAACAAATATCTAAGTAGGCAAAAAGAAGGAAGTAAACAAAATAAGAATTTTTTTAGGGCATAGCATATATGCCATGAATTCTGGAGGATACAAAGATTAGTTATTAGTTCCGAATCTTTCCAGAAAACTATTCTAAGAATCACACTGGGTTCCTCAGACTCTGAAATGCTGTGTTTAGCAGGTACATGTTTACTAAAGTGTGGCTTCAGGCTCCACGTCGGTGGAAGGGAGAAAGATGAGATTGGCATGAGGAGAAACTGATTTGTGATACAAGTCCCCAGACATCCTCAGCAGAGTCACAGCAGATGGCTCGTACGCTATTAGAGCCCAAATTTAGAAGAAATGACCTAGCCTTTTCACTCCCACATCAGTCTTGGAGTAGGCTAGTGTGGAAGGGAACACCAGACAGGAACATGGTCTTGATGGAGGCATGGCTTATACCAAGTGCCAGGAAAGAAGGGCTCCTTCTTCACTCCAGATGTGTTAGACTTGATCTGCTGGTAGCCAACCCTAATACACACTCATATATTTGATCCTCTTGAGTATATATCTCAATTTTTCAGTGAACAAATATCTAAGTAGGCAAAAAGAAGGAAGTAAACAAAATAAGAATTTTTTTAGGGCATAGCATATGCCATGAATTCTGGAGGATACAAAACATACAAAAAATAAAACATAAATGAGATCTAACAATGAATGAGTGGCATTTTTATTTCAAAAATAAACATGAGGTCACTTGAGCTGGGACGATCATAGAAATAGCTGTCTGATAACACACCAATGGGGATGAGAATAATAACTTTTGCAACAAAGATTTAACCATCTTTTGATTGTCAAGAAATAACAAATTCGTAAATAAGAGTTTTTATATTCTTTTGAGGCAATCTTATGGAGTAGAAAACCTAGTGATCAGAGACTAGGGATTTAGGTTTTATTGTTCAGTTTAACAAGCAAGGTCGGCTCCAAAGCCTAGTGAGTAAGGGAGTAGGATCAAAACCTGGCCCTGGCAGCTTGGAAAACACACTGGGTACACGTGCATGTGTGTCCCAAATCCCAACAGGATGAAGAAATGGAAAAGAAGGGACTGCGGCATGACCACATCCTACTGGGAGAGGCTTTCTTCTCTCTCTCTGTCCAACACATACACGCTCTGCCAAGTAAGAGAGAGAGAGAGAGAGAGACTGACTAACAAGCAGGGTGATAATGGAGAAGTCACTTAAAAAGCTCTAGAGAGAAATCAGCAGGTAGCGTAGTGGCAAAGGCACTGGACTCCCACATGGCTAACCATGACTCGCGTCCTGAACCTGATGGCTTGAAAATCATGCTGAGTGCCCCAAATCCTGAGAGCAGAATGGGGGAGAAGGAATTGCAGCATGACCATCTCCCCCTAGAGGGGTGATTTCTCACCTTCCCTTCCCTCTCACTGTCTTTTTGTCTCTCACCAGCAAATGCTCGTGCCCTACGGCAAAACAAAACAAGAAAAACCAAAAAAATGAGAGGGATCAGTTGTCCTTGTCAGTTGTTTGATAATAATAATCCTTAATAAGCCTCCAGCCACCGACACTGACACATGTAATCTTGTAATCCCTTCCTGCAACAAAATCTATGATATGATTTTAAATCTTATCCAGAGACAATGGGGAGGAGGAAGTGCTATGGCCTGAGTGCTTCGGTCTCCCCAAAATACAGAGGTTAAAATCCTAACCCACAAGGTGATGGTATTAGGAGGTGGGACTTTGGGATGTATGCCTTTAGAGAAAGGCCTGAGAGAGACCCCTTGCCCACAACGAAACATCAAGATATATGCAATAGAAGACCATTATTTAGAGACTGGGAGTTAAAATAGCAAACGAACATACACTCAACTCAGTGTGACTTCAGCCTGTTTTTTCTCCACTACCACATGCATCATCTCTAATTACAGGGCACAGAGTCCATGGTGGCCCTCCTGACAATGGCAACAAGTAACACAACACTCAGACAGCTGGTTTGACATGCCATTGGGAGATTGACCGGTGAGATAGAGCATGTTGGCATGAACACAGAAAAATAGATAGATAGCTGGCAACATATCTAGCTCTGTGCTAGGCTCCCTCTCCTAGGTTTTCTAATTTAATCTTATCTGAAAGAACAAAATAATTCATTTCTGAGCATTTTAACTTGACAAACAGAGTGAAAAGATATTACCCAATCCCTGGCTTGTTTATCTTCAAGTGGCATGGGCTCCAAGCATCTACCACCAAAACTAATGTGTAAATTGTATGTGATAAACATCTGGAAGGCATGGAAGATGTTATTGGAGTAGTGTAGATTCCAGGAGTTGTGTTGGAGTTCAGCGCTCATGTTGATTTCTTCTAAGTACTACTTTATTTAGAAGGTTAATTTTTGTATTTGTATATTTTCATTTTAAATTCATTTCAGTGGTGAGATTGTGAAAAGAGGGTCAGTAAACTTAAAATGTAGCTTAAGCAAAATACATCAATGCCATAGTGTACAAGGCGCACAAGAAAGAGGAGATGCAGTCAAAATGTTCTGACTTTCAAGTCCTCCTTAAAGATAGACTCCGTAGAGTACCGGACTTCAAGGGTCTAGAACTTAATTATATTTTTCTATCCATCAAATACCAATGTCTTTTTTTTGATCATGGCATCTTCTATGCCAATCTAGTTTTCATTTTCTTTAAAGCAACACCTCTAAGTTGAGTTAATCATAAGAAACAAAGAATACCAGTCAAACTGAAAATCATAAAACAGTTAAGGGGTGTGGATTTTCCCACCAACATTAATGGGGGCTGTTTAGAAAGCCTAGTTTTTAACATTTCACTGCATTTCCACCCTGCTTTGAAGCCCACATTACTCCAACCAGTTCCTGTCACTGTATGAGAATCATAAAATATGGGTGGCAGAAATTACAAAGTCGGGTATCCGTCTTTTTGATATCCAGTAACAGAAAATGAATTCCACTGTGACCGTACAGTGGCATGGATTGATGGGGATATGCATGTTTATCAACTGTCTCAAGGCAAATTTCAACAGGAAAACAGAAATCTAGCCACGCACGTCCGCAGGCACCAAGGCCCTTAAAAAAATACTGATGTTAAGAACACAAAACTATAGAAAACTGGATTTAATTATTTTTGAAAAATAACAGTTGTATGAACAAACCCTTTGTTATTAATTACTGGAAGAGAAGACTATGACCTTTGTTAAGGACTTTGTTATTTTTGAGATGAAGAAATAGGTACAGGGAGGTTTGCAGCCTTTCCAAGATCACATGATCCTTAGCGAAGAAACTGACTTCAAGGTCAACAAATATGCAATCCAACTTTTTGTCCATTTGATTGCTCACTTATTCATGCAAAAATATTTTTGAGTATTTGCTGTAATCTAGCATGGAAATGCAGATTTTTTTTTAAAAGACGAGGGATAAAATAAAAAGGAAATCTCTATATTTAAGAAGCAAATAGTTGGGTACAGCAGGTGGCCTAGTGGTTAAGGCACTAGACTCCCACATGGTTGACCACGGTTTGAGTCCTGGACCCAGAGGCTTGAAACACACACCAGACACATGTGTGTGTGTGTACCCAAAATCCTCAAAGGAGAATGGAGGAGAAGGGATTGTGGTATGATCATTGCCCCTGGCAGGTGATTTCTCAGTTTCTCTCTCTATGTCTATTTCTCCAGTGAGTACACATGCCCTATATCAAAATTCTCTCTTAAAAGAAAAAGAAAGCAAGCTAATAGTCTGGTGGCAAAACAGAAAATCAAGCAAAGATCCTAAAGTCTTGGTTGAAAACAAAGGAAGGTCAGATGGTAGAAAGTGGAGGTAAGTTGACTAGGTCCTTGTGGTAGGGAATGAATTTGGTGATGAAACTAAGGGCAAGATCATACAGGACTTCATAGGCCATGGTAGAACTTAATATTTTAAGAATCTTGGAAAGTTTGAAGGGGCTTCTGAGCATGAACGTGCCACAGTCAGTTTGGTTATATCACATTGTCTCTCAAATAGTTCATTATAGAATTGAATGTTCAGTTTACTTAATACCATGGCTATGTTTTCCTATATTTTATTCAAACATGTATGCTTACCTCTTATTTATTTGTTTATTTTTGCAATAGGGCACATGCACTCACTAGAGAGACAGAGAAAGACAGAGAGACAGAAAAGGAGAAATCACCCCCTCTGGGGGACAGCCACACCGCAGTTCCTTCTCCGCCATTCTCCTCTTGGGATTTTAGACACACATACACATGCACCAGGTGTGAGTTTTAAGCTGCCAGGTCTGGGACTCAAACTGTGGCCAACTACATGGGAGTCCAGTAATAGACTCCCCCATGGTTGACCACGTTTTGAGTCCTGGACCCAGAGGCTTGAAACACACACCAGACACATGTGTGTGTGTGTACCCAAAATCCTCAAAGGAGAATGGAGGAGAAGGGATTGTGGTATGATCATTGCCCCTGGCAGGTGATTTCTCAGTTTCTCTCTCTATGTCTATTTCTCCAGTGAGTACACATGCCCTATATCAAAATTCTCTCTTAAAAGAAAAAGAAAGCAAGCTAATAGTCTGGTGGCAAAACAGAAAATCAAGCAAAGATCCTAAAGTCTTGGTTGAAAACAAAGGAAGGTCAGATGGTAGAAAGTGGAGGTAAGTTGACTAGGTCCTTGTGGTAGGGAATGAATTTGGTGATGAAACTAAGGGCAAGATCATACAGGACTTCATAGGCCATGGTAGAACTTAATATTTTAAGAATCTTGGAAAGTTTGAAGGGGCTTCTGAGCATGAACGTGCCACAGTCAGTTTGGTTATATCACATTGTCTCTCAAATAGTTCATTATAGAATTGAATGTTCAGTTTACTTAATACCATGGCTATGTTTTCCTATATTTTATTCAAACATGTATGCTTACCTCTTATTTATTTGTTTATTTTTGCAATAGGGCACATGCACTCACTAGAGAGACAGAGAAAGACAGAGAGACAGAAAAGGAGAAATCACCCCCTCTGGGGGACAGCCACACCGCAGTTCCTTCTCCGCCATTCTCCTCTTGGGATTTTAGACACACATACACATGCACCAGGTGTGAGTTTTAAGCTGCCAGGTCTGGGACTCAAACTGTGGCCAACTACATGGGAGTCCAGTAAGATAACCATTACACTATTAGATGATCCCTCTACCTTTTATTTTTAAGACTACATAAACCATATCTACCTCAGAGAGCCCCTAACTTTGATGAAGTCAATACTTTGCAAGTAAACCATTCAGATGTGTTATATGGGAGGGCCAGATGCTCTATTTCTTTGTTTGCAGATCTAGGTTCCTATGTCAAGATTTTTCTCTTCCCTTAATCTAAGACTCACATCCTTTCATTTATCCTTTAAAGTGATACCTAGAGAGCAATAGTGACTTTTTCCAGGATAGTTAGAAATCCATTGCATTTCAAAGATGCAGTAATAGCAAGGCTATAAAAATAAAACTCAGAAAACAACAATGAAAACTATAGCTTATCTCTTTGGGGACAAATATATCATAGATTTTTGTGGGATTGTTCTAATTTCAAGTAATTTGACTCTATGTTCCTAAATAATATGAATACTAGGGTGAGCCTCCTCATATTCTGGTTAGATGCTTTGAGAGGAAACTGGATCCCAGGTAGCCAACCGGAAGTCAGTTCTGGTTCTGTTGGCTTGGGAAATGTGCCCAGCGCAGGATTCTAATGGGATGGCTAGTGGGAGGAAGAGGGATTGAAGCATGACTAGCCTTGTTGGGAGAATCCTCTCTCTCTCTCATCTCTCTCTCTCTCTCTCTTATAAACAGGTGTGATCCAATGAAAAATGTATATGCTATTTGTATCACTATCCTTGTTTAGAACAGATAATCATGGTACTTATTTCACATTGTATAATCAAATGAATTAAGATTTGCTTGAAAGAACCTCCACATGATCTCATATAACTCATAGTCACTTTGGAAATATGTCTCAATAGGCTTCCATCTCTTCACATCTTAAATAAATGAAATTCATGAAAAATATTAAGAAATGGGTCATGACCTTTTCTTCCTCACTTTTAAGTTGGCAGATTTGATAGGCATTGGAAATAGATATTCGTCTTCATTGATATTTTGCTGGAAAATATTTTAGATTTATTCAAGGTTCAATACATCATAATTATTTCTATTTGATAAATACCCCAAATTGCAACTTTGTTCTAATTCTCATTTGCACCCAGCTGGAACTCTTGTCTTAAAATATATTTCAAGGGGCTGGCAGATGGCATGGTGGTTAAAGGTGCTGGACTTTCACATGGACAACCGCAGTTCAAGTCCTGGACCTGGCAGCTTGCTTTCTCACTTTCTCTCTCTGTCTCTCTTTCTCTATCTCTGCCCCTCTCTGGTCAAATAAAAATAAATAAATAAATAAATTAATTAATAAAAAAATAAAGTTAAATAAAATAATTATTTAAAAATAATATTTCTTTTCTCTTCTTTCTTTCTTTCTTTTTCTTTTTTTTTGGAGAGGTTTTTGTTATAGGGCACGTGCGCTCACCAGAAAGAGAGAGACAGAAAGACAGAAAGCAAGAAATTACTCCTCGGGGGGATGGCCACATCACAATCCCTTCTCCTCTTGGAATCTTGGGCATGCATGCACATGCGCCCAGCGTGAGTTTAAGCCACCGGGTCTGGGACTCAAACTATGGTAGACTACATGGGAGTCCAGCAACATAGCTATTATACCAACTGCTGGTCCCTAAAAATAATATTTCAAATGTTGTGATTTACTTATCTTTTCATAGTTCCACCCTGTATCAATAAAATTAGTGTGTTATGCTGCATATTTACTCAGTGTATCAATTTAACCAGATTTTTAAAAAACAAACCAGAATGAAAATATTTATTGAAAATAATCTTGACAGAAGTCAAATATATCTCTTTAAATTCAGTTAGTTCCACAAGGGTGATAAGACATTTGTCAAATGCTCTTCTTCACAGGTAGACTCTTTTTTTTTCTTAATTTTTTTAAGAGAGTTTTTTTGCTATGGGGCACATGCTCTCAGCAGAGAGAGAGAGAGAGAGAGAGAGAGAGAGAGAGAGAGAAAGAGAGAAGACAGACAGACAGACAGCAAGCAAGCAAGAAATCACCCCCTACAGAGTTGGCCATGCCTCAATCCCTTCTCCATTCTCCCTTTGGGAGTTTGGGCATGCATGCACACACACCCAACATGAGTTTTAAGCCACTGAGTCCAGGACTCAAACCGATCTATAATGTAGGGGGTCCAGCGACGTAACATTTATACCATCTGCTGGTCCCCATAATAGACTTTTATTTACATATACGTGTGTCTAGTGGACAGTGGAATTGTGAGGGGACCAAATCAGGAGACACTCAAGTTAGACTTCAACAGAGTGTGCTTGAATAAATTCATCTCTTTACACCTGCTTTTCCACCTGCAAGTGGAAAGGAGATCTCACACATAAAATGTTTTGCATGGTGTCTGACACCTAGTAAGCTCTCGACCAGGGTTAGTTATTTGTTGTAATGAAGTTGGCCCCAAGTCCTCTCCACAGTCCTACTGTCCAAAAGCAGCTGCCTTGCATAAACTAAACATCAACCGTCAGGAGACCACAGCAATTCTGAGTTGGAAAGTACCCCAGAGATCTTCAAGTTCAACCTCCCACATCTTGCAGATGAGGAGACTGAGTCCCAGGTCAAAAAAATATGGCTGGGGGTGGGGGGGAGTACATAGTTAGATTTCCTGACTACATTAGTTAGATAGGTTTCCTTAGTGTGGGGCCATTTATTTTCTGAAATTCAAGCTCAATCCAGTACCCTCTACGCAGCAGAATGATGCTCCATACCAGACAATTCCTAACATAATCTGAGGGTTTACCTGGTCAGTGCGCTGGGGTTCTAACTGGCCCCCGGATATAGCCCCGGGAAATACTCACAAGGTGGGCTGCTGGCTTGAAGCCTAGAGTGAAGGGTGGGAACTGGAATGTGGAGATGCTTTATTTTTATTTTTTATTTTTTTTTATTCATTAATTTATATTTTAGTTTGACCAGAGAGAGACAGAGGGTGAGAGTGAGAGAGAGAGAGGAAGTGAGAAAGCAAGTCACCAGATTCAGGACTTGAACCCTGGTCGGCCATGTGGGAGTGTCCAGCGCCTTAACCACCACACCACTTGCTGGTCCCTGGAGATGCTTTTTGATGCTTGGCAAAGGCAGCTGAAATTACCCTTTGATTTATTTATTATGTAAAGTCAGAGGATGCATGTCCTTGCCAGAGAGAGACAGAGAGACAAAGAGAGAGGGGGAGAAAGCATTCCATAATGGGGGAATGGTGACCCTGTAATCCCTTTCAGATTTCTCCATCTGGTTGGGATTTGGGGCATGCACACGCACACACACACACACACACACACACGTGTGCGCATGCATACACACAAGCACACACATGCCCAGCATGATTTTTAACCTGCAGGGCTGGGATTAGAACTATAGTCACCAGTGTGGGACCTGGTTGCCTTTACTACTAGGCTACAGGACCAGCCTTACAATTACCCCCTTTAAAGCTCAGAGGGGACCTCAAAAAGTTCACTGAAACATGAAATTAAAGTACAAGTTTTCTGATGCAAAACGTTTTTAAATCCATGCATACATTTTTCATGAACTTTCTGAAGTCCCTGTGTGTGGGATTATATCACTCTTGCAGTAAAATTTTCTAGTAGCTTCAAATTTCATTGAAATAACATCCCAAATTTTTTTCTCTTTTTAAAAACAAGATGTTTATTTATTTATTACATTTCATTTTATTTATTCATTAATTTATTTCATTTGACCAGAGAAAGATTCACAGAGAAAACAAAAGTGAGAAAGCAAGCCACCAGGTCCAGGACTCAAACCATGGTTAGCCATGTGGGAACATCCAGCACCTTAACCACCATGCCACCTGCTGGCCCTATCCCAAATCTTAACCATGGCCTGCAAAACCAGAACCATCTGGCCCCACCTACCTCTCTCATTATCTTTTTATTACTCTCTTTCTCCTCTCTCTGCTTCAGGTCCCACTGGCCTCCTTTGCTGTCTTTGGAACTCACTAGGTACATTCTAGCCCTAGGGCCTGGATCCCTCTGCCTAAACCCATCCCTGCCTCTCAAACGTTCACCTGTCACTGCCTTCACTCCATTTAGCTCTCAGCTCAGATATCATCTAAGTCAAGAGGACTTCTGACCTTCCCTACATAAAACGACAACTCGGACCCACTGCTTTCTTTTCCTCTCAAGTTGCTTTCTGTTCTTTTTTTAAAAGTTTGTTTATTTTTATTACTCTTAGATTCCATCACTGTGCATCTCTATAGCACAGTATGTTTTTTTTCAACATGTGACACTCAAAACCAAGGATATTATCATTTACCCAATTTTTTAAAAGAAACTATTTTATTTAGCTTTATTTACTTACTTGTTTATTTTAATTTGATCAGAGAGGGGTAGAGCGAGAATGAGAGAGAAAGAAAGCGAGAAAGCAAGCTGCCACATCTGGGACTCAAACCACAGTCAACCATGAGGGAGTCCAGCGCTCTTAACCACCATGCCCTCTGTCAGCCCCTCATTTACACAATTTTCAGCAGAGAACTCAACTTTTTTTTTTTTTTTCCTGGAAAGACTATTTTAGGTTCTTAGTGTTGATCACTAGCTGACATTCTAGATGGATATTAATTTATTTGCTTACTGTGGGTTTCCCCACTCAAATGTGAGCTCTACAAGATTAGGGACTTTGACATGTTTGCTGTTGTGTCTTCAGGGTCTAGAAGAGGTCGCTAAGTGTATATTAAGTGAGTGGAGGAGAGATGGAGGGTGGATCTGTAACTTTAGCAGACTGTACTAAAGATTCTGGATTGCAAAAGAAGCATCAATATGGACAACTTTAAAGGGAATAGCAGGCATCTTTTTAGAAAAGATCTTTAGGCCACTCCACTTGTTTAAATATATTGTGCTTATTTTTGTCTGCTTCTCTTCACTCTTCTGCAAACTTCATGGGAGCAACAAATTTGGTTGCTTCTCTGCTATATCCCCAGCATAAACAAGTAACTGGTGGAAAGTATTCAATAAATTGTATGAGCAAATCAATAGATAAAATTTATCAAGAGAAAGGGAGAAAAAAAAATAATGTGTTGGGGCCAACAGGTAGTGTAGTGGTTAAGGATGCTGGACTCCCACATGGCCGACCATGGTTCGAGTTCCAGACCTGGAGGCTTACTTTCTCTCTCTCTCTTTCTCATCAAATTAAAATACATAAATAAAGTTAAATGAAAATAATTATTAGAAATATGATAATGTGGTTTTAGGTCCTAGATTTTGAAAATGAACCAGATCCCCTAAGAAGCACTTTACCTGTTTTGGTCCTGGTAAGGCTCAACAAATGCTAACAAAACTGACTTTCTGTCACGTCTCTTCTCTCTTTCTTTCTTTCTCTCTTTCCTCTCTTTCCTTTCCTTTCCTTTCCTTTCCTATACCCTGTTTGCTATGGACAGAGTTTGTATGACAATATTTTTGGAAGATCATCTGCATGTTGGATATTGCGTTAGATACTACAAGTATAGTGGTAAGGGAAAGAAAAATGATCCTTACTTTTAATATATTCACAACCCTGTAGAGGAAGAAAATAATAAACACACTGATATCTTAATATTTCTTTCTTTCTTTCTTTCTTTCTTTCTTTCTTTCTTTTTTTTTTTGCTATTGGGAGTGTGCACTCACTGGAGAGACAGAGACAGAGAGAGAGAGAGAGAGAGAGAGAGAGAGAGAGAGAGAAAGAATGTGAGAAATCGCCCACTGGGGAGATGGCCACATCACAATCCATTCTCCATTCTCCTCTAGGGATTTTGGGCATGCGCTCACATGTTCCTGGCATGAATTTTAAGCTGCCGGATCTGGGACTCAAACTGCAGTCATCTATGTGGGAGTCCAGTGATGTAACCATTATGCCATCTGCTGGTCCCACCCAATATTTCATTGCTGATTGCATAAATGCTCTAAGGGGGAAATAAAGGACCAACAGGAGAAAATAGAAGGTGTATGTAGAAGGTATCCTGCCCCCCATAGACCTGAAATCATAAGCTAATGGATATCCCATGAGTCTAGTAGTAATTTCCTAAATGGAGCTCTTCAGAGTCACCATGCCTCTCTGCTGGATAAGAGACATGGATGCTAAACCTGTCTGAAGCCTGTGCGATTTCATGGGCATGGTGTTTACTTGATCTGTTGCTATCAGCCAAAGTCTCTCAAAATGCAAAGTCAATAGTAATAATTGTGTTAAATAATTCTCTCTCCCTTACTTGGGATAGGGTAGTATTCTTACATATATAACCTCATTTATAGTTATAAAATGGCTACTATAATTACTCTCATTTCACAAGTTAGGGATCAGGCACCAAAAGATTGAATGACGTATTCTAGGTGATTCAGCTATTTAGGGACAGAGGATGTGTCTGTTCATTCCCTCTCAGTTATGCCCCTTTGAAAGATGAATGACCTTGGGCATTCTGAAATATATGGGGAAAGTGCAGAATCTTCCTTTTGTCTTCTGCTTACATTCAAATTCTGAACAAGTTTCATTGCCCCCAGAAAGAGATAAAGGATTCTGTATTCACCCAAAGGATGAAGGCCTTAGCTAGAAAGGTTCCTTTGCCCCCTCCCATTTCTAGATTTGACACTGACATATGAAGTGTGAAATAAAATTTTCTTCCTCTCATCTTCCAGGCTGTATGAGAAGTATTTGGAGAACACATGAAGCTAACAGATTTCCCCACCCACAGCATGCACCCCATGCCCCCAAAGCCACTCATTACCTATCCGCTCTCAAGGGTCCTACAAACAGAAAAAGTGTTAAGGGAAGCAATGTTCTGTTTAGGAGGACAATTTTCAAAGAGAAAGCCCTCCTTGCATTTTTGTTTGTTTGTTGTTGTTTTTGTTTTTGTTAGTTTGTTTGTTTCTGTCCCTCCTTAAAGGACCATACTACAAGGAGGGAGAAAAGCAATAGTATATCTTATAAAATTTGGTTGTATTGAGAAGGTATTAAGAGAACACTTAATCTGACGACAGTGTCACAAGGGAGGGTCTTTAGGTGGAGATTAGGATTCAAGTGGGAACCCCATGATTGAATCCCAGTAGGTTTATACAGAGATGGAATGAGACTGAGACACACGGATGCAGACACATGGGCATCCGCTCTGCTCTGTCACGTGATCCACCAGCAAGAAGGCCTTCAACAATGCGGCCCCTGGCACTTGGGTCTCCAAACTGTGAGCTATTTAAACCTCTAGTCTCTTAAATTACACAGACTTGAGTATTTTATTTTATTAACAACAGGTGGTATTAGGATAGTATATGAGGCAGTATACCTGATAAAATAGATTTTTTTAGTCAGTACTTTAAAAAACCCACTATCTAGGAGAAAAAATTAGATGTGTGAGTCTATGTCTGTGGTATTCAACCAGAGTTTATTTTGCCTACTCAACACTTGGCAATGTCTGAAAACATTTTTCGTAGACCCAGCTTGGGGGTTCTACCGGCACCTAGTGGATCAAAACTGGGGACACTGCTAGACAGAGTCCAAAGCCCATGACAATCCTCCTAGTGCCCCTAGAATGAAGAATCCTCTGACTCAAAATGTTACTAGGGATGAGGTTGAGAAATAACACAATGAAGTTGACCTATAATTAAATATTTGTTTTTAGTGTTTCTAAAATAAAATCAAATTAATAACTATTTGTTGAGCACCTTCCATGTGCAGAGTCCTGTGATAAGATCCTAAAAGATCAAAGGAGAGAAAAGACATAAAAAACATGCCCCAGACTCTGCTTGTGGGCAAATGGAATAGAATTACTTTCCTTCCTCAAAGTATAGCTAAAAACCCTGGATATTATATATAAAGTAAACACAGAAGACTTGAAAAGTATTAAGAAAAATGCAGCCTGCCCGGGAAATTGGAACTCAAGGAGCAACATGAAGGCGACATCCCTGGATTTTCTATTGGTCTCATATATCCCAGACCCAGTGTGGAAAATCTAGGCAACCAGAAATTCTGAAGGATGCAAGAAAAGAAAAAGCCAAACAATCAAGAAAGGGAAAAACCTATCAAAACAGAAAACATTTACTACTCCAGCCAAACAGCACAGGCCCCAACCCATATTAGCAAATATTAATAGGGAAGTTTGTATTTCTATCATCAAGACTGAAATAAGGTTCCTCGGGGTCCCGGGAGGGAGGGAGGATAAGAAAAGGCAAGGTCAGAAGCCAGCATTTGCATCACCACCTGCTAGTATCAAGAGCTCCCCTCCTCCTGCAGCTTCAGTGGAGATCACGTCAAGCCTGAACTGCCACGTGGCATCACAATAACGTTACCTCTCCCTGTCCTCATTGGAGTGATGGCAGGAGAAGCTTTAGCAGAGTCGGGACGTTCACCATCGCCCAGCAGTGACAAGGCCACTCCACTGAGGTGTTCGTGAAGACCACTCACAGAGCTAGCATGTCCATACAGGTCCAACGACAAGGAACATTATTCCTCAGGTGTCAACAGAGGCTGCTGGTGAACCTGGACAATATCCCTCAACAATAGTTTAAATATTAGAAAGTAGAATTTAGCAATATTTAAAAAGAATTATGTGGGGCCACAAGTGGCATGGTGGTTAAGGCACTGGATTCCCACATAGGTGACCATGGTTTGAGTCCCAGAAAAGGAGGCTTGAAAAAATCATGCCAGGTGCATGTGTGTGAATAGTCAAGATTCCAAGAGGAGAAAGGAAGAGAAGGGATTGTGGTGTGGCTATCCTTACTGGGGCTGATTTCTCACTTATCCTCTATCTGTCTCTCTCTGGTGAGCATACAAGCTTTAAGGCAAAAATTTAAAAAAAAAAAAAAAGAAAAGAAAAATAGCACCATTAATAAGTCAGATTTGGAACCAGCAGTTGGTGTAATGGCTATGTCACTGGACTCCCATGTAGTCGACCACAGTTTGAGTACCAGATCTGGTGGCTTAAACTCATGCCCAGCACGTGTGCATGCGTGCCCAAAATTTCAAGAGGAGAATGGAGAAGGGATTGTGGCATGGCCATCCCCCCACCCCAGGGGTGATTTCTCATTTTTGTCTCTCTGTCTCTGACTTTCTGGTGAGCGACCGTGCCCTATAGCAAATCTCTCAAAAAAAAAAAAAAAAGTGGGACTTATTTCAGATATGCAAATCTGGCTCAATATTTTAAAATAAATTAATGTAACCTGTTACATTACCAGGTTAAAAGAAAAAAATATACAAGATTCTATCAATCAACACCCAAACATTTTGGCAAAATTTATGATCTAATTATGATATAAAAAAAATACTCTCAGAAAAACAGGAGTAAAGCAAAACTTCTTCAACAAGGACATATACAAAAATCTAACAGTAACATCATGCTTAGTGACAAAACGTTTTCCCCTAAGACTGGAATAATGCAAGTGCTCTCACTACTTCTATTTGACAAAGTGTCCTGGAGGTTCTAACCACTTCAATAAAGTTACAACGTGAAATAAAAGCCATATAGATCAGATAGGAAGAAATAAAATTGTCCCTATGTGTGGATGACACAATTGTCTACATGGAAAAGGTCCAGGGATCTTAAAATAAAATAAACTCTCTTAGAATTAATACTCTCCCTGACTTCATCAGGGTCACAAGGTATAAGACAACTGTACAAAAATCAATTCTATTTGTTGATACTAGCAATAAAGAAAGGGACATTGAAGTTAAAAATACTAATTACAAAATACTATTTACAATCGTCCCCCCAAACAAAATGCTTATTCTTAGGTATAAAGATAATAAAACATGTGCAGGAATCTCATGTCGAAAGCATAAAATACTAATGATAGAAATCAAGAAAGATCTAAACAAATAAAGAGATGTACGGAGTTCAGGGATTGGAAGACTCAACATAGTGTAACTGAAATACAGATTTAATGCAATTCCCACCAATATCTCAGCAAGATTGCTTTTGTACGTACAGAAAGACTATTTTAAAATTCACATCAAAAGAAAATGAACCTAAAATAGCTAAAACAAACAAACAAACAAAAACACATACTTTTAAAAAAGAATAAAACGGGGCTGGCAAGGTAGGGTGGTGGCCAGCCATATGGGTTCCCATGGGTTCCCACATGGCTGACCAGGATTTGAGTCCTGGACCTGGTGGCTTGCTTTCTCACTTTCCCTTTCTCTTTCTGTGTGTGTCTCTCTGTCAAATTAAAAATAAGAATAATAATAACAAATGGAATTAAATAAATAAATGATTTCTTTTTTAAAAAGAGAAGAAAGTAGGAAGAACTAATTTCAACCATTATCCTATTTAGTGATACGGTAATCCAGACTGTGTGGTCCTGGTGAAAGATGAGACACATGAATCAACAGAACAGAATACAGAAACCAGACATAGACCCATATAAATACGCACATCTGGTTTTTCAACAAGGTGCAAATGCAACTAAATAGAGGAAAAATAACCTTCTCAACAAACAGTGCAGGGCATCAGGTATCCATAGTCCAAAAAGAATAAAGAGAAGGGTGAGGTAGAGGGAAAGCGGAAAAGAAAGACAGAGTCTCAATCCGAACCATACACAGTACACAAAATGAACTCAAAATGGATAACTGACTTAATGTAAGACATGCAACTAGAAACATTTTAGAAAAAGGATAAAACCTTTGAGGTTTCGGGGAAGAAAAATAGTTTTTAAACTTGATACTAAAGACATGAGTCATAAATTTAAAAACGAATCCATTGTACTTCATCAAAATTTAAAAGTTAATGCATGCAAATGGGGAAAATCTATACCTTAATCTATGCCTTAATTATAGCTAATAGTTCGATTTTATAATCCTGGTATCTAACCTAGTACTATGCACCTAAGTAGATGTTAAATATTTTTTGAGTGACTGTATGACTATATGTAAAGTTCCTTTTTAAACTTCATCTGTTTTATGTGATGTAGTTGAATTTAGTGTTTATTAAACATCTACTGTTGGAAAATACTGAGTTAGGTCTCGAAGTTCTGAATTTCAAAGAATAAACTGAAGGAGTGAGGAAATTGCAGGGCAAGAAAAAGCAGGCACAAGGCTCGCATTTTAAACAATGCTTTAGACAATGCTTGGCTTCTCTAAAGCCAAGCCTTCAAAAACTTTCACATTTCCACAGTAACTATATCCCAGTTGTCTCCATCAGACGGGTTCTGTCGACTATTATAACCTTTTTAATTGTGATTGGCACACTAGGCATGGGTGGGAGTCCTTTCCCCAGGACTGTCCACAGTGGGCATCACTCATGAATCTCAGCCCAACATAGCCCTGTGTCTCCACATCCCTAAGAGATATCTCAACACTGCGGTCCAGGCAACCTTTACTCATCATTCAGAGTTGATCTGTGTGCGACACCTGTCACAACCTCTGGGGCTGAAAGGCGACCTGCGTACCTTATTTTCCTGCCATTCGTGTGAGGTGAATCTCTTACTAACCTGCTTATGTAACGTGGCCTCTCAGAATGCTGGAATTCAGTAGGAAAAAAGAAACTGCAGATTTAAGGCTTCAACTGGGTCATGGTCTTTCAGAGGACTGGCTCTCACACAGAGTATTTTTCCTAGTCCTCAACAGTAGACACGTCAGCACTCTCCCTCCCTGCTGGCCCTGGCAGAGAGAAAGGGAGAGACAGGGAAGAAGGGCTGCCATGGATTCCAGGTGTCCTTGAATGCAGCCCATCGTGGCCACCGCAGGGCCTCTCTGCTTGCCTGCAGATATGCTTTTGAGCGTTCAATTAAAAGGGACATTTGCTGACGTCCGTAGGTGGTGCGCGTGGTCCTGGCAGTTTCAACATGTTGGCTTCCAGCATCGATGTTTATAAGATCTGGGAGACTTTTTTTTTCTTTGTGTAAGTGCAAACATTAATATTTACCAAACCCTGGGCAGTTCTGTTTTATTTAAAACCTCCGAAATCACAAGATCGTATTCATTAGCAAGGTAGATAATATTTTGCAAAAGTTTTCCTGCAATGACCCACAGGTGTTTTAACCATTAAAATGTGAGATTCAGAATGAAGAACCAAGAATCACTTTCACAAATCTCCTAGCAAAAAGCGTGCAATGTGACACAGAAAAATTCATTGTCTTCCTCCTTGAATTGAGCTCGGACAAATCTTAGGAATTAGGGAAGATTGCATTTAAATCCTGGATTTTATGAACTTCATCCATAAAATGAAGGCTAATAATATCTACTTAGAAGACTGTTAAAACAACCAAGAGAATAAGTGAATTATTTTATACCTTTGGAGTAAGGGAAGGTCTTTTAACAATTATTCAGTTTAAGGGGCATAAAAGAAAAATTGACCTATTGAAATTTATTTTATAAACAAGCAAATCAAATAAGAAAGACACTGGAAATAGCTGGATCATATCACAAAGAGATTTTTTTTATATATACATAAATAACTATTGGTAGTTGAAAAGAAAAAGCCAAAAAGCTCATAAATAGACAGATTACAGGGGGAAAAAAAGCAATAAACATTCTTTTTATATATAAAAAGAGGTTTGATTTCACTCATAATAAGAAACGAAGCAAAGTGAAATTATACAGAAGTAACATTTCTCACCTATCAGATTGGCAAAAACCCAAAAGTTTAACAGCACACTCTCTTGGCAAGGTTGCAGAGAGATAGGCACTCATACATTGCTGGTGTGCAAAATGGTAAAACCCCCACAGAGGGCAATTTGGCAATTTTAATCAAAATTACAAACGCATTTACCCTTTGACCAGCACTCCCACTTCTGGGAATTTATTCTGAAGACATAACCATATACAAAAATAACGGACACATTAATCTAAGCCTTCATGAACAGCAAACAATAAAAAATAATCCAGTTGTCCATCAATAAGAAATTGATGAAATAAACCATGATGTATCAGAGTTCTTAATAAGCTCATGGAAAATAATTTTTGAAAAAACTATGCAAGGATTTTTAAAAAACTTGCACCAAAATAAACACATCTGTAATTCCATTTTTCCATGAACTTTTTAAAGCCCTATCTTAGTACACTATGGAACAGTATGTGTTATAAAACAAAGAATGATGGTGATCTCTGTATACTGATATGGCTAGATCTCCAACATTTCTGGTAAAAAAAAAAATGACAGAAGCAGATATTATATGTCTTGGGCTACCTTTTATGTAGGAAAGATGTGAAGGTAGGGGAGAAAATATTTATATTTGCTTTATGTTTCAAAAAGAAATATTTGTCATACCCAAAAGAAACTAATAAAAGTAAATAGAACTTCTTATGGCATAAAAAGCTTGGAATAAAATGGATAGGAACAATGATGAAACAATACTTTCTGACATCTTCCTTTTTATATTATTTTGGCCACTAGCCATGAGTATTTATTATCTTTTAAAAAATATAAATTTGGGGGCCGGCAGCTTGTGTAGTGCTTACAGCCCACATGGCTGACCGCAGTTTGAGTCCCAAAACTGCTAGCTTGAAAATTATGCTGGGCATGTATGCACACATGCCCTAAATTCCAGGAAGAGAATGGAGAAGGGATTGCAGCATGGCCATCCCCAACATAATTTCTCATGTTTCCTCTCACTGTCTCTCTCTGTTTCTATCTAGTGAGCCCACGTGCCCTATGCCCCCACCCCCGCAAAAAAAAAAAAGAAAATTTGGGAAAAGTAAGAGAATTAATGTACATAAAACAGTCAGTTTCCAGGCATATCTAGGTTAAAATGTTAATGGTTTAAATCATTGGAAAACTGTCCTCAGGGTTTTTGAGGTCAGTTCTGCAGTGTTCTAGAGCTATTTTTCATTGTGCCACTTTCAGTTATCGGAGATGTGAATTAAAAAAAAAAAAATGAAGATTCCTGGGTCCAACTTGATAGTTTTATGCACAATCAGAATCTCTGGAGGTAAGAACTAGGAATTTAGATTTTCAAAAATCTCTTCCAGTGATTCTTAGGAACCTCACAATTGGAGAACCACTAAAGCCTATCTGAGGGACACACAGAGGGTGTTGGAGGTAGCAAGCATGTAGGAGTCTCTTCAGGCCATGCTTTTTCAATACTCTGGCTGGAGTGCTAAGTTTTTTTTTTTTTTTTTTTTTTGAGAGGTTTTTGCTATAGGGCATGTGCGCTCGCCAGACAGACAGAGACAGAGAGACAGAAAGTGAGAAATCACCTCCCCCGGGAGGGATGGCCACGCTGCAATCCCTTCTCCTCCATTCTCCTCTCGGGATCTTGGGCATGCACGCACACATGCCCGGCGTGAGTTTTAAGCCACTGGGTGTGGGACGCGAACTATGGTTGACTACATGGGAGTCCAGCGACATAGCCATTATGCTAACTGCTGGTCCCGAGTGCTAAGTTCTTATCTCAGTAACCTTGAGTTCCAAATCTGCATATCCATTTGTCTGTTGGCGTCATCAGTTGATTGACTGTTAACAGGAGCTCTCTAATAGAACACATCTAGAACCATGTGTGGATTGATTGAGCTGGAATTGATCCTTTGTTTATTCATTCATTCCTTCTCTTGTATGGTCTTTGGGTAGTCTTCCCCATCCTGGGAAAGGACATCATAACCCAGTCAGTTGCTCAAGCTGAAAATTGACGTCACTGACTCTTACTTAGTCTTTTTCCTATGTCAAATTGAGCAAGCCAGTGTAGGGATTGTACCAAGTTTCAGTACCAAGATTGAACCATTTCTCTACTGGGTGATAAATGGAAATTGAAATTGGATCTTCTTCCATACGTATAAACATTTTTTTGTATTTTTTTTTTCCTTCTGGGAATAATCTATTCATGAACTTTGAGTCACTGGGTCTTTTTCTCTTCAATTTCCAGTGCTTTTTATATATTAAAGAGATGAGCTCCTTGAGATGAAAGATGTTGGTTTTTCTTTTGTAATTTTGTTTGCTTATTTATAAAAAAAAGTTTTTGAAAGCTTTTTAAGCTTTTTAAAAAGTTTCTTTCTTTGAGGAAAACCACCTGTGCTCACAGGGAGACTGTTCTATTCCTGTGTCACATTTGGGGGCAGGTTGCTGACAGCCTCTTGTTTTCTGTTCATTTTTTATTTTATTTATTTTTCTGTCCTTGACTTTGCTCTGAGTGAAATAAATTGGGCTACATTTCTCACCCATGAAAGACATTTTTTTTTCTTTTTGCTATAGGGTGTGTTTGTTTGCCAGAAAGAGAGAGAGAGAGAGAGAAAGACACACACTCTCAGGAGGGTCTCACGTCATGATATCCGCCCTCCTCCAGCCTTCCCAGCCAGCTAGGATCTTGTGGATGACCGGTGTGTACAGGTCAGTCAGGAGACCAAACCTGCGATCTGCCATGTGGTTCCAGTTTTGTTTGAGCAGCATATTACCCCCATGCCACAAAACTGACCCATTTTTACAAAGCTTATTAATTTCTTTGGAGAGGTAGAGAGTCACCCCAAAAAGGTCTTCATGCAGCAATCCACCCCCTACTTTAGCCAGCCAGGAACAAGGACACCTGTGAATCTAAGTGTGATGTCAGGGCATGGACCCAGGATCTCCCAAGTGGCTTCAGCACTGTAGAACCTTATATTACCAATGGGCCACTGAGACTGGCATGATTTGCTTGTTTTTAAAAATAAGTTTGCCTGTTTCAGTATTTCTTCATTGGTCCCTGAATTCTGAGTAATTGTTAGTCTCCTCCAACACCAAAAATATCTTTAAAATAAGTCCCACCCCTCTTACTTCTCTCTACCCCTATTGCCTCACCCTACTGTAATCATTTTCCTCTCTCACCTAGACCACTTCCATGGCATTCTTCCTGCTCTCTCATTGCCACTAATGCCCTGATCTTTAAACACAGATCTGATCATGACACTACTCTGTACTGACTTCTCGTTTCACTCAAGGTACAACCCTGACTTTCCACATTATGACCTACCAAGCCTTGGGTGACCTGCCCCTTCCTACCTTTTCTATTTCATCCTGTGCCACTCTTTCTTGCTCTCTGTTTTGGTCACACAACCAACCTTCCTTCCTTCCTTCCTTCCTTCCTTCCTTCCTTCCTTCCTTCCTTCCTTCCTTCCTTTCTTTCTTTCTTTCTTTCTTTCTTTCTTTCTTTCTTTCTTTCTTTCTTTCTTTCTTTCTTTCTTTCTTTTTTCTTTCTCTCTCTCTTTCTTTCTTTCTTTGATTGTGCACTTTACCTTTCCTTCAGGGCCTTTGTGTTTCCAGGACTTTTGTGTGACATGTTTTTTCTTTTAACTTCCCAAAGCCTATCTTTGTGCCACCCAGGACTCAGTTCAAATCTCACCTTCTGAGTGAGACCTTCCTTGACCGCACCAACCTATAACAGCACTCCTGTTAGCGGTCACTCTCCATTCCTTTCGGTTTTGTTTTCCCTGTTGCACCCATCATTGCCTAGTATTATTTTTTGTATCATTTACCTCTTCATTGCCTGAATCGCTCCTCTATGATGTAAGCTTCACAAGAGCTGTTACTTTGCCCACTTTGCTCTCTTCCATGTCCCTAGGCCCGTGGAGCAATGTGTGGCATACCAGTAAGTATACAATAGATACTTGCTAATAAATCAATGGCTTTCTGTTTTTCATAACTCATAGCATCTCCTCCACTTGTTCATCCCAAGTCAGTCCCCTCATAAAACAATGCAATGATTCGACATATGTATACTTTGTGAAATAATCATCATTATCAAGTTAATATCTTTATACTTCACATAATTATCTTTTCTGTGTGTATCTCTGTGTGGTGAGAACACATAAGATCTATTTTGTAAACAAATTGCAAGTATTCAATATAATATTAACTGTAGCTACGTGGTTATGTACATTTGATCTCCAGAACTTATTTATCTTGCAGAACTGCCACATCATACCTCTTGACCAGTGTCTTCCCATATCCTCCTTTCCTTAGCCCCTGATATGCACCCTTTCACTCTGTTTCTATGAGTTTGATTTTTTTTTAGGATCCATATATAACTGCAGGATTTCCTGTCTGCATTTGGTTTATTTCATGTAGCATAATGTCCTCTAAGTTCATCATTCATGTTGTCCTAAATGACAGATTGTCTTTCTTTTTAAAGTTGAATACTACTCCATCATACGAAATATTCCATCATACGGAATTCCATCATATGGAGTATGTGGACTTCAAAAAATTCATGATAAAAGAAATTGTAAGTTTATTTTGGTGCAAAAGAAACTGTTGAAATCCATATGTAGTTTTTTCATAATGCACATGTTTCATAAACTTTTTAAAAATTTTTAAAAATTATTTTATTTAACTTTATTTATTTACCTATTTTAATTTGACCAGAGAGGGACAGAGCATGAGAGAGAGAGAGAGAGAGAAAGAGAGAGACAGAGCACAAGAGAGCACAAGAGAGCACAAGAGAGCAAGCCACCAGATCCGGGACCCAAACCGTGGCCAGTCATGTGGGAATCCAGTGCCCCTAACCACCACATCACCTGCCAGCCCCCTGTTTCATAAACTTTTGAAGACCACACACACACACACACAAACACACACTTCATTTTTTCATCTATTCATCTGCTGATGAACACTCAGGTTGATACTATGTATTGGCTATTGTGAACAATACTGAAATGAACATGGGAATGCACAAATCTCTTCAATAGACTGATTTGATTTTCTTTGCAGACATAACCATAAGTAGGATTTCTGGATCACAAGATAGTTCTATTTTCACTTTGTTGAGCAATTTCCATACTGTTTCCATAATTGCTCTAGCAATTTACATTTCTACAATAGTTTATAAGCGTTTCTGTTTTTATGCATCCCCACCAACACTTTTTGTCTATCTGACAATAGCTATTCTAATAGGTGTAAAATGATGTCTCAGTAGGATTTTTTCTCTTCTTACATTTTATTTTTTACATTCAATAAATTAGTATAACCACTGTGGAAAACAAAGTGGGGATTACTCAAAAGCGTAAAAATGGAACTACTATATGATCCAGTAATTCCCACTCCTGGGTATCTACCTAAAGTTTAGGAATACACTCAATCAGAAAAGTACCTGCACATTCATGTTGATTGCAGCATTATTCTCATTAGGTTTTGATTTACATTTCCCTGATTAGTAAAGTTGAGCAACTTTTCATATATCTATTGGCCATTTTCATGACTCCTTTTGAGAAATGTCTATTCATATCTTTTGACCATTATTTTGTTGAGTTTTTAAATGTTTTACTATTGAGTTGCATGAGTTTCTCATATGTTTTGGGTATTAACTGATTATTAAGTGTATAATTTATAAATATTTTCTCATTATGTAATTTGTCTTTTCATTTGTTGATTGTTTTCTTTGTGGTACAGTCTTTTTAGTTAGATTCATTACACTTTTCTCCCTTTTGATTTTGTTGTCTGTGCTTTTTGTGTAACATGCAAAAAAAATTGCCTACACTAATGTCAAGAAACTTTTCCCCTATGATTTCTCATATGTTTTCAGTCTCAAGTCTTACATTTAAGTCTTTTTTTAAAAAAATTATCTTATTTAACTTTATTTATTATTATTATCATTATTATTTTCCAGTTTTGATCAGAGAGAGAGAGAGAGAGGAAGTGAGAAAGCAAGCCACCAGGTCCAAGACTTGAACCGTGGTTGGCCATGTGGGAGTCCAGCGCCTTTAACCACCATGCCACTTGCCGGCCCCATTACATTTAAGTCTGAATTTCACTTAGAACTGATTTTTCTACGTGGTGTGAGTTAAGGGTCCAGTTCCACTCTTGTGTATGTGACTATCCAGTTTTCCCCACACCATCTATCACAGAGATATTCTTTCTCCATTATGTATTCTTGGCATTCTTGTTGAAGGTCAGTTGATCAAAGATGTGTGGCTTTACTTACAGGCTCTATATTCTGTTCAGTGGTCTAGATATTTGCTATCAGAAAAGAAAGTCAAGAAAGCAATTCCATTCACAATAACAACAAAAAGAGGGAAATACTTCACTATGGTTTAAAGTCAGTTCGTAAGGAAACATTTGATAGATCCAATAACCTTTTCTCTCCTGTCATTGTTTTCTCTCTAGATTCCAGTTCCCACCCTGATCCAATTCTATGTGTTTTAATGTGGGTGGGTGAGGGTAGAATAAGTGTAATGTGATTTTTATAGGAACTGTGAATGGGGCTCCTTCCCTTAAAATGATAAAATGCAGGATAGCATTAGAATATCAAGAGCCTAGAGCAAATTTGGGAGGAAGACTCAATCTAAATAGTAAAGAGGATGAAAGAGGGCTATTGGGGACAATTTTTGCCTACTTTTACAATCTTTAACGGGTAAACCTATCCTTGGAGATTAGTTTCCACTGTTTCGTACTGGAGTCCAGGTTGTTTGCTAGAAAACAAAATCAAGGAAGACTGGGAGGGCAGTGGAATTCACATCTTCCATGGGAGCCCTGAGTATTTCAATTCTAGTAAATATGGTATCATTTTAACCTGTTGCTGTGTGGGTGTGTGCCCAAGATCTCGAAAGGAGAATGGAGGAGAAGGGATTGTGGTGTGGCCATTCCCCCTGGGAGTGATTTCTTGCTTTCTGTCTTTCTGTCTCTCTCTGTCTTTCTGGCAATCACATGTGCCCTATAGCAAAAAAACTCTCAAAAAAAAAAAACCAGAAACAAAAACAAAAATAAATATATCACACCTTCATACCAAAAGCAGACAAGGACACAATAAAAACTATAGACCAATATCCCCGAGGAATATAAATGCAAGAATCCTCAACAAAATACTATCAAACTGAATCTAACAATACCTAAAAAGATGACACACTGTGATGAAATAGTATTTATCGCAGAGATGCAAGGATAGTTCAACAGACATAAAATGATAAATGTAATATTATCACACTATCAGAAGGCAAGACTAAAATCATATGACTGTATTAATTGATGCAGAAAAGCATTCGATAAATACAACCTTTCATGCTTATGACTCTCATCCAAGTAGTCTTAGAATGTGTGTCTTAACATGCTGACTGAGAGAAACACCAGTCCAAATGGAATTCTCTTTGTTAAAAAAGAGCAAGTATATGAAGGGATATTACTAAGATGCAGAGGGAAAGGGAACCAGCAGTTAGCGTAATGGCTACGTCGCTGGACTCCCACATAGTCGACCATGGTTCGAGTCCTGGACCCGGTGGCTTAAAACTCACGCCAGGCGCGTGTGCGTGCGTGCCCAAGATCTTGAGAGGAGAATGGAGGAGAAGGGATTGCGGCATGACCATCCCCCCTGGGGGGTGATTTCTCGCTTTCTGTCTCTATGTCTCTCTCTGTCTGTCTGGTGAGCGCATGCGCCCTATAGCAAAAACCTTTCCAAAAAAAAAAAAAAAGATGCAGAGGGAAAGGGGAGGAAAGATAAACATTTTCTTCACTTTATATCTGTTCAGTTTGAGTTTATACAGTAATTGTATATGGTTTAATATGTAATATGATAGTCCATTATATAATAGCTTAAAATATAATATACCTATTATAATTACATATAATATTATACATTTATCATATATTATTATAATGAAATATAATATATATTTTTGGGTTGTCAGAAAAGTCATGATGCATTTTTTCTATGTTTTTCTATACAAAAATGTGTCATGACTTTTCCAACAACCCAATATATATGATTTAATATATGATATAATAGTATTGCTTTTTTAAAAGACAGGAAGTATATATTTTAAAAGACACACATTGGCATGTTAATTTGTAGTATATATACATATTTTCTTTGTACTGAACAAGCGCTATCTAGATTATAATGATGCTTCACAGACAAGGCTAACGATTGTCAGATGGTACCCAAGTACAGTTCAATATCTTCATTGAACTATCCATATATATGTGTGTGTGTGTATATATATATATATATATTTGTCATTTATATAATAATCTCATTGTACTCCATGGGATTTGCTCATACATTTTGGGACTTATTAAGCTTATTTTTCCAGTTTAAATATTAACGCTCAGGGAGATAAGCAAATTTGGGTCATCTCATTTCTGGAACATAAAAATATAACATGAAATCAGTGAAACACTAAAGGTGCCAAGTTCTCATCCTTGCATTGAGAGATGTAATTAGGAGTAGGCAAGGACCACAGGGCATACCGGCAGATCACTTAGTAAAGCAAATTTCCAGATATGAATATCAGACACATTTCAGAACTCTTGTGAAGGCTGAGATCTTCACATATGTAAATTGGCCAGATAATTTTTTTTCAGTGCTTCTTGAAAAAAAAGGATTTGTTTTGAAATTAGCTGTAAGGAGGTGGGCAGGGAATGGCAAAGGTTATCCTGTATGAGGTATGACTAATCTCTAAACTGACTTTTCTTACAAGATAACAACCTCACATTTGGCCATGGGGGTTGCTACTTCTTTTATGTGTCTTTGAGTCATATGTTGTGGGTGAATCCCTACTTCAGAGACAAAGATCAATGACAGCGTGTTTCTGGGTATCAGATTTCCTGCAGATGGGACTTACACTTCCACAGTGCAGGACTCATGAGAGAGAGCTTGCCTCCTCAGGGATGTCCGGGAATAGGTCCCTTAAAAGAGACACTTGGGCTTTCAGTGAGATTTAAAGGCTTAAGCAATTGATATGCTAGTAGAGTCCAGAGTCTTATTTCATTTCTTCTCTCCCAGCAGTGACAGAGTCCTGACCTACATCCATGGCTTATAGGAATTCTATAATTAAAGCACTCTACCTGTAAAATACACAGCTGTTGAATACACAGCTTTTCCCTATGTTCTGTTTTTCCATGACAACATTTTTTTTTTTTATGGCTCTCATGTTTCTTTGAAGGCTTTGCTATCTTGAGCATTTAATATTCTCTTCACTAATCCTTTATTTTATGTTGTTCTTTCTGAAAATACATTGTTGTTTACTGGCAAACCATAAAAGTTAGGTCTCTAATTGCTTTTAAAAATTTTATACTTAAAATTAGCATACGCTAAAACTGACTTTTTCCTTTGCTGAATCCTTTGGTGTATAGTTCTTTGAATTTTGACACATGAATGCATTTTGATACATTGAGGATATAGAACAATATTATCCCAATTCCCAAAGAAAAGTAACTTCTTGGTACTATCCCTATATAGTCACAGTATAGTCACACTCTCTGTCAGATCTGCCCTTGGCAACCACCCATGTGTCTCTGACACTGTAGCATTGTTGTTTTTTTTTTTTTCCTTTTTCT
>NW_006159865.1:601802-604646 GCF_000334495.1 Tupaia belangeri chinensis | reverse complement strand
GAGGTGCCATGGAAACTTGGGGATGAAGACTTCCTCAGAAGAGGTGGCTGCTGTTGCAGATCCAGGAGGGAGAGAATGGGAGGGTGAAACACACTGTGGCTGGAACCATGCTGAAGTGGCTGAAAGGTGAAGTGCAGTGAGAAAGTGGAGAAGGCTCATGGGGACTCCTCACTTGGAAGTTTGCTGAGCATCCCTGGAGAAAGGAGAAGGTAATACCTGAGATACTGGGGTGATTGAGGGCCTTCTTTCTTTAAATATTTTCTTTTAAAAAATATTTAAATGTCTTTTAAAATTGAAAATATACTATGTGCACATGAAAACATAAATCTAAACAGTATCAAAGAGCATACAGTAAAAAATGCAAACCATCATCTCATTCATATTCATACTCCTGCCCTGGCTTGCTGCAGGCACCATGCCGTTATCATCTTTGTATATCCTGCCTGAAATTCCTGATGCATGTAAATATGTGTGTATATATCCTTTTTGTTAAGATGGTAAATGGTAGTGTATTATTTATATTGTTCTGGACTTTGCTCTTTTAACTTATGAAATATTTAAAGCAAATAAAAAATAGAGAATAATGTACCAAACACCCACATACCTATGACTCAGCTTAAGAAAAAAAAATTGACAAGTACCATTGAAACTTCTGTGAAACCCGCCCCACCCCCACCTTCTTTTTCTCACCATGAAGTAAACAGTGTTTTAAACTTGGTGCTTGATATTCCTAAACACACTTAAAATACTTCTAATAACATGTATATATTCAGAAACAGGATATAGATTTATTCTGTATTTTTCTGAAGTTTATATACAAATCATCACATTATACATATTCTATAACTTGCTTTTCTTGCCCAATACCCATATTATGTCTCTGAGGTTCATGTGTTAATTTGTATTCAGACTTACTTATTTTCCAATACTGTATAGGATTCCAGTGCATAGCATGCCACTGCTTTGATGTCCACCTCTCATTATATTGGTTAACCACTGGAGACTGCACTGCTGGGCTATTGAGATGGTCATGATTCCAGTTTCCATAACAGTTCAATTATTGTTAGAGGTTACAGATTCTCTAACAAGAATCTCTGCAGAAATATTCATATCCACACACAGATCTGTGATCTTGTTACAGGGTTTCTAACAAGTGCAGGTCTGTAACTGGCAGTGGGAGTGAGTAGGGCTTAGTTGCCACTGAGAGAAGGTCAAGACAATCTACATGCTGGCGTGGAAAGACATCCACGATTCACCTGTATGAAAGTGATTTCTGGGCAATGTGGCCAGTACTAGCAGGCATTCCCTGTGGGAAGCAGGAGGGTCAGAAAAGAATCTAAAGAAGCCAGGTGATGGTACAGTGGTAACACAACTGGACCCAGATGGGAAAAGTCCTGGGTTCATGCCCTAGCACTGCCCTGAGCATGCTGGGCATATATGGGTCTATTGATTCAGACTAACTGGGGGTGGGGGGTAAATCACGGTGAAGACCTTGTTGGGATTGCCTGTCTATCTGTCTCTCCCTCTCTCTCATGGGAGAAAGAAATAAATAAACTTAAAAAAAATAAAGAATTACATTCCCATAAATCTTGGCTATCAGACCAATGACAGACAGTCTTAGCCAGAGTGGAAACACAGGAAACTTTGGTGGCCCCAGAGCCCAAGAATTCTCCTAAAAGAAGCTAATGTTGGATTTTCTGGTACAGAGGAGGCTAAAGAATGCTGATGTGGGAATTTGGAGACCATGAAGGCACCTGCAGCCGTCAGAGGGAAGGGGAACAGAATCATATTCCTTAATGGCTCTCATGTTTCTTTGAAGGCTTTGCTATCCTGAACATTTAATATTCTCTTCACTAATCCTTTATTTTATGTTGTTCTTTCTGAAAATACATTGTTGTTTACTGGCAAACCATAAAAGTTAGGTCTCTAATTGCTTTTAAAAATTTTATACTTAAAATTAGCATACGCTAAAACTGACTTTTTCCTTTGCTGAATCCTTTGGTGTATAGTTCTTTGAATTTTGACACATGAATGCATTTTGATACATTGAGGATATAGAACAATATTATCCCAATTCCCAAAGAAAAGTAACTTCTTGGTACTATCCCTATATAGTCACAGTATAGTCACACTCTCTGTCAGATCTGCCCTTGGCAACCACCCATGTGTCTCTGACACTGTAGCATTGTTGTTTTTTTTTTTTTCCTTTTTCTCCCACTTTCTTTTCTTTTTTCTTTCTTTCTTTTTTTTTTTTTTTTTTTCAGAAGACAACATTTTGAGATCCCTAGAAAACCTTCTCCCATAAGGAGTCATAATCTTGGCCAATATCACAACTCTTTTTTTTTTTTTTTTTTTTTTTTTAGCTGATAGCTATAACCTTTAGCTAGTACTATTAACCAGAAGTATGAATACAGAGTGAATGAATGAATGATGACTGCTGTTGTCTGGCAGAAGCCCACAATCCAAGCACAAAATAACATCTGCACATGTCCATGGAACCCCCCCCCCAGCCATTATTTTGATTTCATCAATACCATCTTTCTTCCACTTTTGGCATTAGACTTACAAACATAAAACAAAAAAAGCTTCTATTTATGAAAGGTTGAGACCCTCCACCTTAGCACAGAAAGCTCTGATAAGTTCATTATGTTCTCAAACTGCTGGTGTTTTAATTCTCTGCTGCTGATAACAGATTTCCACCGACTGAGTAATTTATTGAGAGTAAAGGTTTATTTAGTTCACGGTTCTGGAGGTCTAAGCTTGAAAGACCACATGTGGTGAGGGCCATCTTGCTGAGGACTCTCCACAAAGTTCTGAGGTGATGTGGAGCATCATGTGGTGAGA
>NW_006159865.1:580236-601771 GCF_000334495.1 Tupaia belangeri chinensis | reverse complement strand
AAGAGCATGGGTCAGATCTCTCTTCTTATAGAACTACCAGTATTCAAACATGGGGGCCCCACCCCAATGACCATACTTTATTCTAATCACCTCTCATAGGCTCCAATTATGTAAGTCAGGTTTCCAAATTTGCACCTTCTTATTAGCTTCACAGTAGCAACCAATGTTCAACACACAAATTTTGGAGGAACACATTCAAACTAACGCAACTAGTTTTGGCATTTACATGAGGCTTTATATAGTATGTATGATGAAGCATTTTCCTCAGTTTTGTTGTCCTGTTTTATAAGAAAAATTGTCCATTTTAGAAATATTTCAATATATGCCTCAGGAATTTTGAGTGGTAAGTTTTTTTTTCTTTTGGAGAGATTTTCACTGTAGGGCGCGTGCGCTCGTCAGACAGACAGAGAGAGACATAGAGACAGAAAGCGAGAAATCACCCCCCAGGGGGGATGGTCACGCCGCAGTCCCTTCTCCTCCATTCTCCTCTCGGGATCTTGGGCACGCACGCACACGTGCCCGGCGTGAGTTTTAAGCCACCAGGTCCGGGACGTGAACCGCGGTCGACTACGTGGGAGTCCAGCGACATAGCCATTACGCTAACTGCTGGTTCCCTTGAGTGGTAAGTTTTACGTATCTTAGCTAGAACCATTTATTACATTAAATGGAAAGAGAGGAAAGATATTTTCATTTCTACTTGTCTGCAAACTGTATGCACATAGGTTTTCTCACTCACATGACTATTTCTCTCCCCATCTTACCAGCATGGAAGCTTTGTAACCTTCACTCACAAAAACAAGGTGTATGGCAGCTACAAATTTCTCATTTGCTGGCCTTGTGGATTTTTTTTTTTTAATCTAAAAGAGGAAATCTTGGGGCCTGCAGGTGACATGGTGGTTTAGGGTGCTGGACTCTCATATGACCAACTTCAGTTTGAGTCCTGGAACTGGCAGCCTCCTTTCTCACTTTTTCTCTCCCTTTCTTACACTCTGTCCTCTCTAGTCAAATAAATAAATAAAGTTAAATAAAATAATTCTTAAAAAAAAAAAAAAAGAGGACAATTTAACTAGGATTTAGTTTCATCTGGTAGCAGCCAAGTTCGGGAAATAGAAGACAGGTCTTTCCCGGCCAAGTTAGTGTCCCTCAGATCCCTGTGCATGAGCCCACAGCTCTCATACAAGGCAATCCCTTGACCTTGCAAGCAGAGTTTACTTAAGGTTGAAACTCGAAAGTATACTTAAAAGAAACCAGAGCCCATCACAACTGAAAAAAAAGGAAATGGAGGGAGTTCGTGTGGACACAAACTGTCAAGTTTCCCACCGCTTGTATTTGTCAGCATCACATTAGAAATCCCCACCTACCTACCCTCCTTCCTGCTCTCCTTCCCAGGGCGAAAGGTATGCAGCAGCACTGTGAACATGTGCCTAAGAAGGAGCACCTCAGGCTTTGCCAAATGGTTTTGACCACGCAGACCATTTACCCACTCCGCTTAGTACCACTAGCTCCCTTAACTCCTTGTTCTTAGAGTCCCTCGGCACCTGGCAAGTGACATTTAACTTGATCTTGTTTAAAAGGGCACCCAGAGGCCATTAGCACCCTGTTTCTAAGTTGCTTTCAGGACTTGGACTCATGTGAAAACAAATGGCAAGCCACACAGCACTTTACCCACCCTACACCCACACACGGAAACCTAGCTCAATCTGGGCTGGTCTTTGAGAGCACCTGACTTGAACATCTCCATCACTGCAAAGGTACCCATTTCTCAGGACTGCATCATAATGAAAGTACAATGAAAGTTCATCCTAAACAGAATATCTAACACTTACTGAGTATTTACAGCATACTGGTCCTTGGGTTAACTCTTGGATATGGGTAAACCTATTTCATCCTTATTACAACTTTATGGAGCGGAAGAAACTGAGGCACAGAGAGGTTAAGTGACTTACCCAAGATCGCACAGCTTCTCAACGGGAGAAACAGGCAATAGGACTCCTGAGCTTACATTTGTAACAAGTATATCCCTCAGATTCCATTTAAATATTGTGTGTAGGGCCAGTTGGTGATGTGGAAGTTAAGACACTGGATTCCACTAGGCCAACTGTACAGTTCAAGTCCTGAGTACAGCTGTTTCAAAATCATGCTGGGTGCACATTGCATGTGTGCCCAAAACCACAAGAGGAGAATGGAGGAGAAGGGATTACGACGTGGCCATCCTGCTGGGGGATAATTTCTCAATCTCCCCACCTCACTCGCACTTTCTGGTGAGCACATAGGATGCATAATGGGAAAAAAGTGTGTGAGTGTGTGTGTGTGTGTTTGTGCATGCCCTTGTCCATGTGTTCCTCCAGTGCCTGTATTAGTGAGTTTCTGGAAGTGAGGTGCTGGAGATACTACAAGGACAAAAAAAACTGCAAGGAAAGGAAGACAACTTTAGAGCCTTGGAACGATTTTAATGGGCACACCTTTCAGGTAGAGTCTAAAGGGGCCCTTTGACACAGAGCATCCGCCGTAGGCTGCTGGCAGGATATGTAGCAATTTCTCACTCTGTCCCAGTGGCAACTGGAGGGACCAATTCAATAAAACACCATTCACCAATTACTGGAGTTTCTGAGGAATTTCTTTGGGAAAGGTGTGAATTGCAGTAAGAAGTTAGCCCTAACCTTTTTGGTCCCAAAGCTTGTTTTCTACAACTGTGTTCTGAGGGGACTCAAGAGACTGGTGGGGGCACTGAGAAAGAGCAGAGGACAGAGTATAACATATTTCCAGACCTGGAAATGGTATGTCCATGTCACACCATCTTGTGTGTGAATGTGTTTGTGTATCTGCCTGGTTTAGACAGCATCTCACTACATTGTAATCCGTTTGCTTCAGCCTTTCAAGTAACTTTGACTGCCATCATCCCTGGCTTTTTAAGGTGGGTCAAGAATCAAACTAGGGCCTCTGTGGCCTCAACTTTCCAAGCATAGCAGTGTCCAGTGCATGCTATTGCAGCTGGGCCTCAAATTATCTTATAAAAAAAAACCTCAATCCTCTTATTTTAATTATCCTCTTCACGGGGATCTCCATTGTCATTGAGACTTCACATAAGAACAGGGAAAGTGTACATGTGGTTATTACAACAAGACTCTTCTTCAGGAAGTAGCTTTATTCTGGACCAACCCCATGGCCTAATGGTTAAAGAAGCTGGACCCTATAGAACTGACTGAAATTTGGATCCCAGTCCTGATGGCTTGAAAAACATGCTGAGTGTGTGTGTGTGTGTGTGTGTGTCTGTGTCTTCAGCAAGCTTACATGTCTTCAGGCAAATAAAAATATAATGATAAAATAAAGTAAACCAAGGGCTGAGGCCTAGTGGGCAGTGACTGGGTCAAGGAGATATCACTCTCATACATAGATTAATGATGTTTCTCAAGATCCATTGAGCTCTCGCTCTCATGAGAAAGGGTTAGTTCTTGTAAGAACAGGCTGTCTTAAGTCATTTCGTTATTTTCCTTACTACTCACATTAAATGAAATAATATGGGTGAAATGCCTTATAGGCTACAAAAGAGCTTCACAATGTGTAACATCACCATTTTATAATAATAATAATAGTAATGTATTGACATGGCTTCACAAAAAGCACAGGAAAAATGGGACCAGCAAGCGGTTCGAGTTCTGGGCCCGGTGGCTTAAACTCACATCGGGCGCGTGTGCGTGCATGTCCAAGATCCTGAGAGGAGAATGAAGGAGAAGGGATTGTGGCATGGCCATCCCCCCTGGGGGGTGATTTCTCACTTTCTGTCTCTCTGTCTCTCTCTGTCTTTCTGGCAAGCGCATATGCCCTATAGCAAAAACCTCTCCAAAAAGAAAAAAAAAACACAGGAGAAATTAAGCGTACATAAAGCTGATAAAATCTGGCTACTACTACCTGAATGCTTTAATTTTGCCTAACATTTTAAAAAACATTTCAAAAGAAGTCCATTCAACATCCTTGGATAGATCCTCATGTATGGTTAGCTTGTTTTCTATATGGAAATACATCAAGATGTTCCCTGGCTCCCCCACATCTGTGCCTGTCTAAAGCATTCATAATCACAGGGCTTCTTAGAGAGCCCACTCAGGAGAAGCTAAAGAAAGAGCTTTTAGCAGCTGAGTCCCAAACCCGGGCCATAGGTCTCAGTGTAGCTTGTCAACCCTGAAGTGGGAAGCAGGGACTCGGAATTTTGGTTAGACTTTCCATTGTCTGCCTTTTACTGTCACAGTTACTGTTGTTTCTAAGGGTGACATCTGAGCAGACTTTCGACACTGGGGAGAGAGAGAGAACACGTCCATAACCCAGGAATGATGGGGTTTCTCAAAGGGGATGAAACTTTCCCCTTTAAGACTCAGTCTCATCTTCAAAAGTCAGCTCTTCCACAGAAAATCTTCATTACCCCAAGCCATTCTGTTTAGGAGTCATCATTCTCTATATCATGCAATTTTTAAAAAAATGATACTGGGCCAATAAAAATATACTTTAGAAGGAGTTAACACGCTGAGTTGGAATTCTGGATCTGCCTTTTATTATGTCTGCTAACTATATAGTTACTTCATCCTTTGTGCCTCAGAGCCTTTATATTTATAATAAAATAAAAAAATAACATAATAACATAAAGTAATATAATAAATATAAAATAATATGATAAAATAATAATTGCATACACCTGTAGACTTGTACGAGAGTTAAACAAGATAACACAGTAAAGCATTTTCTATTGTCCTGGTATGTGGCGAGTGCTTGAGAAGAGTAGCATTGGTTTCTCTTACTGTCTCATTCATATTTCCCAGCGTTCGGGGAGAGTTGTTATTTTATGAGCAACGTTAGTAAATTAGGCAGTAGGAAGACAGCATTTAGTCATCTGGGAGGAAACGGTCTAGTGACCCAGCTTATACGTGCATACATACCAAGAATAACGGGACTCCTGTGAGTACAACAGTTTGAAGGGTAGGACATGCTGGGAGTGCCACCCACCGTTAGCTGTTCCATCAGCTCTTGAGGCATAGGTGGTGATCAAACCCAAACTGGAATTAATCTAGACTATGAAGTTTTTAAAAACTAATCTGGAAGTGAGAGAACAAGCCCTTGCTGATAGACCAATTCGAGTTCAGAGCCACAGTCCCAAACAGCATGATCTGCAAGTTCTGCTGCAGACTTGTCTTCACTGAGCCTTCTAGCTTGTTCTTCATTGATTCCCTTACCTCCTTCCCTTCTTATTTTAAAAGTCAGCTTCGGAGTTCTACTTTGGTTTAGGATATAGAAATTTGGAGGGACTATATCTTTTACGAATACAATAAGAAAAAGCTAGATAAACTACAAATGTATGACCTTTCTTAAATACCCTTTATTGCTGGTATTTAATACCAAGGAGCCTGAAATCCAAGGAAAATGAGACTCCATCCAAGGGATGATAAGAGAATTGGCTCACTTGTAGCAGAGACTGAAAGGAAGAAATTGGATTCCATACAAGCAGGTTGGGAGAATTCAGCTAAAATTCTTAACATGGTTAAAGGTTGAATGAGAACGATCATGACAGCATAGAACAGATGGTACAGCCAAACCTTTGAGGACATTTCTTTCACTCAGAGATCCTTCTCCATGGCTGCTTCACCAAGTACTTATGAGAAAACCTGGGAGAAAGGGAGTGGCTAACGGTAAAGAAAAGCCCGGAAACTCACCAGGACTCTTCTCTGAAAAACATATACTTTGAGATGCTAGAAGAGAAGCAGAAAATTTTGCCACCTCAAGAGCATGGGTGAAAATGCATTGGTCTAGGGAAATAAATAATAACTCAAAAAATTCTTTATCCTGGGGCCAGCAGGTTGTATGGTGGTTAAGGTGCTGGACTCCCACATGGCCAACCACAGTTCAAGTCCAGACCTGTCAGCTTGCTTTCTCACTTTCCTCTCTCCCTTTCTCTCTCTCTGGTGAGTGCATGTGCTCTGTAGCAAATTAAAAAATGATAGGTATTTAATACCAAGGAGCCTGAAATCCAAGGAAAATGAGACTCCATCCAAGGGATGATAAGAGAATTGGCTCACTTGTAGCAGAGACTGAAAGGAAGAAATTGGATTCCATACAAGCAGGTTGGGAGAATTCAGCTAAAATTCTTAACATGGTTAAAGGTTGAATGAGAACGATCATGACAGCATAGAACAGATGGTACAGCCAAACCTTTGAGGACATTTCTTTCACTCAGAGATCCTTCTCCATGGCTGCTTCACCAAGTACTTATGAGAAAACCTGGGAGAAAGGGAGTGGCTAACGGTAAAGAAAAGCCCGGAAACTCACCAGGACTCTTCTCTGAAAAACATATACTTTGAGATGCTAGAAGAGAAGCAGAAAATTTTGCCACCTCAAGAGCATGGGTGAAAATGCATTGGTCTAGGGAAATAAATAATAACTCAAAAAATTCTTTATCCTGGGGCCAGCAGGTTGTATGGTGGTTAAGGTGCTGGACTCCCACATGGCCAACCACAGTTCAAGTCCAGACCTGTCAGCTTGCTTTCTCACTTTCCTCTCTCCCTTTCTCTCTCTCTGGTGAGTGCATGTGCTCTGTAGCAAATTAAAAAATGATAATAATGATAAATAAAATAAATAATTCTTTTACAAAACAAAAACTCTTTATCCTGGGAGAAGGGCCATGAAATAATTTTGGGCCCAAGGTGTTGTATAAATAACATTAGAGGTCTTCCACTGTTGGGAGAGGAGATATATCTAGACAAAACTTGGAAAGAACCCAGCTACTCTGACGGCCATGGACATGAAAGGCAGGATCTCTTGATAGCTCCCATACAGGACTCAGGCACACAGGACCACCTAGAGCTGAGGCCAGAGAAGAACAATAGAAAACCAGTCTCCACTACACCACCACCAAGTAAGCAAGGGCTTAGAAACAAGCAATAGTAGTCTACCACAGGGGGAGAGCCTCCCAAATGAAGACCCTCTCTGTGGTGAGAGATTCTAGGGAGTGTTAAAAGCTGAAGTAGGAGCCAAAACATTAATAAAAACTTTCTAGTACCTCAGCCTCTACCCCAAACAAATGGTAAACAATTCGAAGCCAGTATCGCACTCAAGGCAACCAAAGCGAATTCCAGATGGATCGACTCAGACACCTCTTCCCCATTAACTGCCTAGCACATAAAGAGGTAGCCCTAAATGCTGCTTGCCTCAGGTATCTCTTGTTCTGCACAAAATGTCTGGATGCAAACCTAAATATTATAAGATATAGGGGCTAGCAGGTGGCATGGTGGTTAAGGTACTGGATTCCCACATGGCTAATTATGGTTTAAGTCCCACATTGAGAGACTTGAAACTCATGGCAGGCACATGTGTACGTGTGCCCAGGGTCCCAAGAGGAGAATGGAGGAGAAAGGATTGCGGCATGGCCATCCCCCCTGTGAAGTGTGATTTCTCACTTTCTCTCTCTTTCTGTCTCTGGCAAGATCCACGTGGGAAAGGTCCTAGATTCACATGCTGGAATCTTTCTGAGCACACTGGACCCAAATATGCATGTCCATGATCTGGATCAGCTGAGAATAGGTGTGAAGACCCTATTGCTGCCCATGTCTTCTTTTTCTTATCTTTAAAAAAATGAATAAATAAACTTAAAATAAAAGAGGCAATCTTGGGACTAGCAGATGGTGTAATGGTTACGTCACTGGACTCCCATGTAGTCAACTGTAGTTCGAGTCCTGGACCCGGCAGTCTTGCTAGGTACGTGTGCATGATGGTCAGTATGTCAAGAGGAAAATGGAGGAGAAGGGACTGTGGTGTGGACATCTGCCGCCACCTCTGGAGGGGGGCAAGGAGGTGAGTTCTTGCTTTCTGTCTCTCTGTGTTTCCAGTGAGCACATGCCCTATAACAAAAATTTCTCTCTCTCTTAAAAAAAAAGAGGAAATCTTGAGGATAAAAGAAAAAGAGAAAAAGTACACATTATTTGTTGAACGAAGATATGAATTACAGCATGTTTCTTGACAAAAGCTATCCAAATGAGAAGACAATTAAGTGATATCATTAAAATATTAAAAATAAAAATGGTTAATTTAATAGTCTATGCTCAGAGAAAATAATTTTCAGAAATGAAGGTGAAATAATGACATCTTTATAAAAAATAACATCAGAGGCTGGCTCTACACAACATGTTAAATTCTTTGGGCAAAAAGGAATAGGATACTAGACAAAAATTTGAGTCAACACAAAGAGCTCTAAATAGTTAAAAATAGAGGTAAACGTAAACACATACTATTAATTGTTCCAAAAGATAATCAACTGTCTTAAGTAAAAATAACTGTGATATGTTGTGGGTAAAGAGCATACAAAAAAGTAAAATAAAAATCAACAATAGCAAAAAAGGAAGGAAAGAATGGGAAGTCAGATTCTCACACTACATGCGAAGTGATAATATGTTATTTGAAAATAGAGTTAAAAATTGTAGAAGCATATTGCAAACACTAAGACAATCACGAAAACATTTTTAAAAGACATATAAATAGTAAGCAAACAATGGAGGTAAAATGGAATCATCAAAAAGTACTCAATCCAAAAACAGGCAGTAAAAGGAGCAAAGAAAAAAAAAAGAAAGAACAAGGAAAAAAGAAGACAAAAGGAAAACAACTTGCAAAATAGTAGACTGTAATCTGTGTCAACAGTCATAATAAACTTAAATGGTTTATTTGCATTAACTAAAACACAGAAATTACTAGATTGGATGAGAAAGGAAAAACATACTCATGCTATCTAAAAGAAACACATTTTAAATATAAAGATACAGGCCCAGCTGTGGTGATGTAGGTGGTAGGGCATCATTCTGTAATGCTGGAAGCCACATGGAAAACCAGGGTTTGGGATCCTGGGTTGACTTGAGCAGAATAGCAGTTATAGTACAGAAATGGCCTCATGCATATACGATTTTTTTGAACATGTACAGACACAACTCAGTGGATAACGATTCATCTTTTCAACAGATGGTGCTAGGATAACTCAATATCAATATGAAAAGAAACAAATCTCAATCTATAATTTATACTTGGTTAAGTATAACATAACTTACCTAAAAGTAAAACAAGAAGGATATGTAGATATTCCATGAACTTAAGTTGGGCAGAACTTGACACCAGAAATATGATACATTACAGAAAGATATTTGATTGTTTTCCACTAAAAATATATTTTTTTCTTTTTTTGGAGAGGTTTTTGCTACAGGGAGTGTGCGCTCGCCAGAAAGACAGAGAGAGACAGAGAGACAGAAAGTGAGAAATCACCCCACCCCCATGGGTGCAATCCCTTTTCCTCCATTCTCTCGGGATCTTGGGCACGCACGCACGCACATGCACCCGGCGTGAGTTTAAGCCAATGGGTCCAGGACTAAAACTGTGGTCGACTAGGTGGGGGTCCAATGACATTGCCATTACACTAACTGCTGGTCCCTTCCACTAAAAATATTTTTGTTTTGCTTTTCAGAAATCACTGTTAGGAATATTGAAACACAAGTCTTAAACTAAGAAAATATTAGTAAAAACACATATCTGGTAAATGAGTTGTATTCAGGATACTTAAAGATTTCTCAAAACTAAACAATAAGAAACCAACCCAATAAAAATAGGTAAAATATTTGAAAAGATATTTTACTCCAAAAATATGTATAAATGATAAATAAGCACATGGAAAAATGCTGAACATAATTATTAGTGACATGTAAATTAAAACCAAAATGATCCTATTGTATACCTATTGAAATGGATAAAATTTATTTTTAAAATTTGGCAACAGCATTTTCATAAGTTACTGCTATTGGAAGGAGGATGGTACTTTCTTACAACTGTAATATATATTTGCCTTATAGTCCAGTAATCCATTCCCCCCCACAAAACCCCTACATTAATATTTATAGGGTATTTACTTATTATTGCAAAAAAACAGAAAGCAATCCAAATGTCCTTCATTTCAACCAGGGATGAATAAATAGGCTACGGTTTATTCATATAATAAAATGGCACCCAGTAGTAAAAAGTAATGAACTAGTGATATGGGCAATCTTATTGGTAAATTGCAAGTAATAGAAGCTGGAATGAAAAAAACTGCATTCTGTGTGATTCCACTTACATGACATTGTGGACAGGACGAAGATATAGAAAAAGAAAATAAACCAATGGCTTCTAGGGCGCTGGGAGTGTGAGAATGAGCACATGTGGCACGAGGGACCTTTTTGGAGTAATGGTGATTGTGGCTACATAGCCATGTTTGCCAAAACTGATAGAAATGTTCATTTAAAAGGATGGATTTTATTATAAGTAAATAATGCTTTTTTTTAAGAGAGATTTTTGCTATGGAGTGTGAGCACTCACCAGAGAGACAGAAAGACAGAAAGCGAGAAATCACTCCCCAAGAAGGATGGCCACACCTCAATCCCTTTTCCTCCAGTCTCCTCTCAGGATTTCAGGAATGCATGCACCGGCACCCTGCATGGATTTTAAGCTGCCAGGTCCAGGACTTGAACCACAGTCAACTACATGGGAGTGAAAATATTAGTAAAAACACATATCTGGTAAATGAGTTGTATTCAGGATACTTAAAGATTTCTCAAAACTAAACAATAAGAAACCAACCCAATAAAAATAGGTAAAATATTTGAAAAGATATTTTACTCCAAAAATATGTATAAATGATAAATAAGCACATGGAAAAATGCTGAACATAATTATTAGTGACATGTAAATTAAAACCAAAATGATCCTATTGTATACCTATTGAAATGGATAAAATTTATTTTTAAAATTTGGCAACAGCATTTTCATAAGTTACTGCTATTGGAAGGAGGATGGTACTTTCTTACAACTGTAATATATATTTGCCTTATAGTCCAGTAATCCATTCCCCCCCACAAAACCCCTACATTAATATTTATAGGGTATTTACTTATTATTGCAAAAAAACTGAAAGCAATCCAAATGTCCTTCATTTCAACCAGGGATGAATAAATAGGCTACGGTTTATTCATATAATAAAATGGCACCCAGTAGTAAAAAGTAATGAACTAGTGATATGGGCAATCTTATTGGTAAATTGCAAGTAATAGAAGCTGGAATGAAAAAAACTGCATTCTGTGTGATTCCACTTACATGACATTGTGGACAGGACGAAGATATAGAAAAAGAAAATAAACCAATGGCTTCTAGGGCGCTGGGAGTGTGAGAATGAGCACATGTGGCACGAGGGACCTTTTTGGAGTAATGGTGATTGTGGCTACATAGCCATGTTTGCCAAAACTGATAGAAATGTTCATTTAAAAGGATGGATTTTATTATAAGTAAATAATGCTTTTTTTTAAGAGAGATTTTTGCTATGGAGTGTGAGCACTCACCAGAGAGACAGAAAGACAGAAAGCGAGAAATCACTCCCCAAGAAGGATGGCCACACCTCAATCCCTTTTCCTCCAGTCTCCTCTCAGGATTTCAGGAATGCATGCACCGGCACCCTGCATGGATTTTAAGCTGCCAGGTCCAGGACTTGAACCACAGTCAACTACATGGGAGTCTAGTGATGTAATCATTATGCCATCTGCTAGAGTCAATAAATAATGCATTTTCAAAACCTGACCCTAAAAACAAACTATTATATAATGAGATGACCATGCTAGGTCAGCCCACCATCTCCAAAACAATTGATCTTCACTTAAACCTCCATAGTCTGATGTTATCCAATGAGTTAAGACACTAAAATTGGCTTATGACAATACCAGATTGAATTCCCTCACTTCTCTATAACGGAGTAGTAGACAGATTGAAATAATATACTACCAACAATTATGAGTAGTGGGGATGGAGTGCTGGGTTTGGAAGTCTGTTTTTGGACCATGGGCCTCAGGAAAGAAACAGTTGGGTAAGCCACGTTACACAGGTTGGCCTGCGTTTGCCTTCTGAACAAACTTCACAGAGTCACAGAATGGTAGGTCAATGGAAACATCTTGTTTCACAGGGTATTCCCCAGCAATAAAACTTTCAATTTATGTTGATGGAACATTTTTCTCATAGTTGGCTGCTTTACACCACCTTAGACAGGAAATCCCTTTTGGCAAGACCTCTAAGTTCATATTAGGTCAGAGTGTTTGGAGACACATTCTCTGGAGAACTCCAGAATCGGGGCTCCCTTTCTTATGTAACAAGCAACAGCCCTTTGAATGTCTATAGAAAGTTTCTGTCCAAGTTGTTTCTTATTTTCATTTTTCTTATTAGTCTCCAAACCATCTGCTTCAAAGGAAGGAAACAATGGACAGATTGTCATTTACCACATTGGAAGTTGAACCAGAGATGTAGGCTGTTAACAGTTTCTAAAATACAGCAAAATTAAATGACCACATTTAGAGGAAAGGTGATAAAGGTTTAGATTTGGTTGCAAAATCTCTACCAGGGATCTGCTGCATGTGCATGGGAGGGGGCCATGAGAGAACAACCCCTTTTCACCTAAAGCCATTTGTTTTTGAATGATCTCATTAATTTTATCTTCTGAAACAAACTTGGCCATCAAATTTATATCAAATACCAGAAGGCTGTCTTTTGGTTTTGAAAGGTGTCTGAGTCACTTAAGAATCACAGAGTTCTGTGCTTGAGGAAGAGCTTCTTTGGTGTTGAAAGATGTCTGAGTCACTTAGGAAACGTAGAAAGATGGCCCCCTGCCAGCACGTGGGTTATCTAACATCTGAGCAGCCCAAAGTTCATGTTGGCTGTTTGCATTAATCACCATAATTTGACTAACAAGCCCGAAGTGACAGCTCAGCATCAGCATGGCACAGGGGTTACACACTGAACAAAGACAATGAGAAAAAGGGAGAGTGCTGAGGCAGAAATCCCCCAGACTCCTCCATAGCAGCTGAGAATTTCCAAAGTGCCAGTAAAGGCAACAAACTGAGCAAAAAGAGGTAGTGAGGGAGAAACCCAGGAGGAAAGAGCACGATTCCAACTTCGTCTTCTACTTTCCCTGTTTTTACTTCTTCCTGCAGATCTTTGCTGGTATCTCCCTGATTTTGGCTGTGACTCTGCCTGGTGCACCCATGCCTAGTGCCCATGGTATCTTTGTTTCTTTTGCCGTGCTGATCAAGAAACCAGCCCTCACACCGCTGATTTCCAATAGTCAGATTTTTGTCATTTTCTGTTCAGAAAGAATCATTTTTTCTATTCCCTAAGACCTGGGGAAATAATTAATCTTTTTAGAATTTCATCAAAACGTGAAAGAATTTATTTACAAGGAAGCTGAGGGTAAAGCTACAACCTTCATCACTACTTATTTTCCCTACTCCACCTTCCATTTCCAAAGGCAGAGAAACAAATGATTATTGAGCACAGATTATTTGTTTCTTAAATAACTCAAATCAGGCAATTGACTAGATTCCTGGGCAGGACTCTTACTTCATCCATTGTTTTTCTTTTTTTTTTTGTAATTATTAGAAGGCACATGGACTCATCAGAGAAATAAGAGAGATGAGAGAAAGAAAGAGAGAGAGAAAGAACCCTCCAATGGGGTATGGTCACACCACAATCTCTACTCTCCATTTCTCCATACTGTTGGGAAGTGGGGCATGCAATGCAGACACACATATCTGGCTTTTTGTTGCTGTTGTTGTTGTTTTTCCCCATGCTGCTGGGGCCAGAACTCAAACCATGGTCAGTTACGTGGAATCCAGCTCCCCTAACCACAAGGCCACTGGGTCAACCACCATAGTTCTCAACTCATCCTCATCTGTTTCAGTTTTCCTGAAGTTCATTACCTGACTTAGTATTATGGTCCATCTTTCTTTTTTTCTTTTTAAAAATTCTTTTAAAAAAATTATTATTACTATTTGACTTTATTTATTTATTTGTTTTAATTTAACCAGAGAGGGACAGAGTGTGTGTGGGGGGGTGTGGAATGTGAGAAAGCAAGCCGCCAGGTCCAGGACTCGAACTGCAGTTGGCCAGTGCCCTTAGCCACCACCCTACCTGGCAGCCTCAGGGTCCATCTTTCAATGAAGTACGATCTCTGTTTCTAATGAGTGGACGGCTAGACCTACTGGTCATTCAATGGCACTCCTCTCCACAATCGAGCACATCTCCACAAATTTTCTTTCATTTCTGAGCTGAGTCCCACAGAACACTAATTCCACAGGAAGCCAATGTGCGTGTGCTCAAAATTTTAGAGGATGGGATGACATGAACACATTTGTTTGTGAGAATCTGTTTTAAACACATGTAAACAAGAAGTAGGGATCTCTAGAACCTCACGCATGTTTGTGTGCCCTGTGAGTCTCAGCAAGCAAATATGACGTACGTGGTTTTCCAAACTCATTTGACGAACGAGCCCTTTTCATTGTCTCACCAACAACACCTGTTATTCCACACAACACAGTTTGGAAATTTCTCTCAACCTCATACTTGCCCTTCTCAGTGGCAGGAAAGATTACACCTGGTTCTAAACACCCCATGCTGTTACTTCTTCCTCTGGTCAGAACCCTGTCTCCAACTCCTAGCTCAGTTGCTGAGTAGGTATGATTGACATGCCTAGTCTAAGCCCTCTTGCCTGAGTGTATTGTCACCTGCAGTTCCACAGCTGCTGGAGACCCATCTTGTACAGAAGCACAGACGTTCAGAACTGAATTGGATTCATTACAGTTACACTTTATGATTATTCCACACATAGAGTAACACCAAAGACAATGCGCTCGGCTCCAACATTGTCCCAAGTTAATTCATATCCCAGGAATATATTACATATCCCCCGCTGCCCCGCCAGATAGTCAACTTGCTTCTTTCTGCTCCATATTAACAAACTATCGTCTTTGAGTCTGTCCCTAAGAGAGTAGCCATAACACAGGACAGGAGATCCTAGATACATAATATGATAAAAATCTATAAGGCCTGTACTTTTCTTTCAATCCATAGCCAGTCTTCTTGTTCATCAAATATAGCCTCATTAAAAAGAAAAACATACTCTTCACAACCATAATGACGATATTTTAACTTTTGATTTCTAAAAACAAGGACACACATCAATATATTCCTTTTTCAATGGCTAATTGAACTTCATGTCAGAAAGGAGGAATAAGTTAGATTTAGATAGATTTGTATTTTGATTAAGTCAATATTTAATACATATATTTTTTAAAGTGTGGGTTAGCATTTGGAAGAAAACAAAAGATTAGGCAGGTAGGAGGAGGTGTCTTCCATTTTCAAAGACATTTCAATGCTTGAGTCATCCTTGTCATTTTCAGACTCAACTGCCCAAACCTGAGTCACAGAGGTGGGGCAGAGTGAGGGTTAAACTGAGCTTTGAAATCGACCCAACGACTTGGATAGGTGGTCACCTACGATGGCCACCCATGGGGCTATTCATACATTCTGACCTCACTTTTTCTGGGTCCTTATCATCACTTCCCAGGTAAGAATGTATTAGGGTCTGTTCATTTCCCTGACATTTTCTCTCCTTTTGAAGATGATGGGGTTACCACAAAACAACTCCAAACATTTGGACTTGGATAACCAAATACCAACGTATCCTGAGGCCCTCATTACAGAACAGTAGTATTAAAACCACTGGAATACAGATCAGCTTTGTTATTTGACTTTTTAGAGTCCTTGTGAGGAATGAATGAGTTGGTATCTGTAGAACAAATCCAATAGACCTACCACAGAGTAAATACGTGTACTTATTTACAAAATATAAGTACATGTGGTCTTCAAAAGTGTATAGAAAATGCATCTTATAAAAAAAAAAAAACTACGTATGGATTTCAAAATGTTCTGGACCAAAATAAACTCATACTTTAATCCTATTTCCCATGAACTTTTGAAGTCCCCTGGTAACCAATATCAGCCATTATTGCAATAGCTTTCTACTACTGCTGTTATTATCAGTGCTTAAGCAGTCCCAGAGTATTTCCATGAAAATTAAACTTTGCAATAAGTGAAGTGTTTTAGATCCTTGCTTTTCCTGGTGGTGGGAGGGGGGTTGCTGTGTTGATACCACCAGCAGCAGTGTTGCCAGGTAGGTTACAACGAAATGCAGAAAGTCACGTCCTATCCCAGATTGGCTGACTCAGAATCTGCATTTTAAAAAGATCCATAGGTAGTCCATGCACGTGTTACTGTTCTGGATGCACTCAGCAGAATGTTCTAGTTCATGGGACTTGCTGCAAATACCACATAAAGATGATCAATTTTCAAAGACTCTAAACCAGAGGACAAGAAAAGAAACTTGGCTCTTTTAAGTTGTGAGGGGCAAACCTGAAGCATCAGAGGTCTGTCTAGTGTTCTGCATTCTCAGGACACTGTCCTCACTGAGGAGGAAGACTGAGAAGGAAGGCATGATTACCATGAGTGCTTGCTACTGACTGGACATGTCGTCCTGGGTATTTCTCAACGATAACACATCTAAAAGCAAACTCGGGGACTCTGTCTTGGGTTCAGTTCCCCCACAAGCAGATGCTAGCATGCAGATTTTTGTGAAAGAGATTTATCAGGAAGTGTTCCCATAGAAATCTAGTAGAGAAAAAGAGAAGTAGAGCCAGGAAAAGAAGGAAGCTAGGCAAAGAAATAATGAAGACAAACATCCCATGGGAGAGGGAGAATAAGTTGGTTTAAGCCCTTAGGGGATTCTAGAAATAGCAGTACGTCCTTGTAACTCCATATGTGTTCCTTGGACCAGTGGGGGTTGACATCAGTACAAAGCTAGCTAGAAGGGCAACACCTCAGACCTCTCACTAGTCAGACTGAATTAGAATCTGTATTTGACGAAGATCCCCCAAATGATTCATAAGCACATAAAATTTGAGAACACTGGTATAAAGCCTACATCAAAATGTCCCAACCAGGAGCAAAAATAATGAAGTATTAACATCCCATTGCTACATCAGTGTTTGGTTAAGGGCTGGTCCCAGGGTCTTAATTTCTTTCTCTCCCTCCTTTTTTTTAAAAAAAATGACTTATTTTATTTATCATGATTGTTATTTCTTAATTTGATACAAGCACTCACTAGAGAGAGAGAGAAAGAGAAAGTGAGAAAGCAAGCCACCACATTTGGGACTTTAGCCACGATCAGCTATGTGGCAGTCCAGCGCCCCTACCACCCTGCTACCTGCTGGACCCATGGTCTTAATTTTGTTAATAAACTCCCAGCTACTTCCGGCTCTCTGTGCATGTAAGAAAAGGATTTTCAGCAGCCTGAAGTCAGCCCCTGACAAAGAGACCTAGGCTCTGACTCTTCCCAAGTGTTGGTCAAAAGTGAAAATATACCAGGAACTGGGATGCATGGAGCTGGTAAAGAAATCTCAGGGAAGGTCAGCTGGTGGCAAAGTGGTTAAGGTGCAGGACTCCCACATGGCCAGCTATGGTTAGAGTCCCGGACTGGTGGCTTGCTTTTTCAGTCTCCCCTTCTCTCTCTCACTCTCTCTGTGTCTGCCTCGGGTCAAATGAAACAATAATAATCATAAATAAAATTAAATTAATCATTTTTTTTAATAAAGAAAGGAATCGCAAGGATTTATGAGCAGAGAACTAACGAAGCCTTCTTGTCTCTGTTTACCTTCTCCTTCAGTCCACCTTGTCTCCTGTCTTCCCCAGCTCATAAATCGTCGTCAATACAACTCTGAGCTCACTTTGTGAAGACTAGTAGGGAGCTGGTAACCAGTTCTCAGGCCCATTCTGCTAGGGTTCCCAAACCCGTCCTCCACTCTGCCATTTACCACTGTCCAAGTTCAGAGCCACGCTCTCCCAGACTAACACACTTCCCTTCTAAGTGCTCTCAACCCTCAAGCTGTACGCATCATCCTAAATGAAACTCCCCTGTGTTTTCACACAGTTCCTAACCCTTCCGGGCAGAAATGGTCATTTTTGTCTTCTTTTCCTATTAGCACCATTTTGCGCATTCTTGGAGTGAAGCATTTGTCTTATTACGCTGCTATTACTCATTTACAGGATCCATCACTCCAAATAGATTCTGAACAACTTAAAGTTTAAAAATAAAAAAACAGTGGCTGCTTTTCTTGTACTTAGCACATAATAGATTCTCAACGAATGTTTATTACAGAGTGGATTTACCAGTTCTAAGGTATTTTTGGTACTTCGGTCTATAGACAGGTGTTGTGAATCTGTATTTATATTTAATAAAACTCTCAAGAATGCAAACAGAGTACAAAACGGGGAGAAGAAGGTGGAGAGGTGTTATACGCCAGCGTTTCATGATTTCCGTAGATGGAATCTCACTTTCACCACTTGGTAGATTATCTCAGCTGCTTTGGAAAAATGTTACTTGGAACCTTGACTGCAAACAGTTTTCTCCAACCCTGGTCACACACATTTGGTAAAACGCACAACAGCTAATGTCAGTCCGTGTTTAGTATCTTATCTATTAAGCACCAGTTTTCATATTTATCACAGACTCGACGCTGTGTTTTCCAAATACAAGTCTGAAGCAAAGGTGCTGTTTGCTTTGACTAGAATCATCCCAGAACAAGTGCAACATTTGTAACTTGAGTAATTAGCATCCGGTCTGCTCTTTCTCCATTGTGAGTATCTCTCCCTCTCTCTCACACGCACTCTCTCCTTCTCTCTCTCTCTCTCTCCCGGGTTTAATTAATGCTAATGCATACTGCCCTACAAGAATTTGCAAGATGTACTGAGAAATAATGCAGTGTTAGGTTTGTAATTTAGTGCACAGAGCACATTTGTGCAAAAGCTTTGTAAACTGGGCCCGTGGTCAAAAGGAGCAATTAGCACTTTGTTAGTATGCAATGATGTACTAATCTGTGCAGTCCCCAAAAGCAACTGTCTGTTCCATTTTGCCCTCATGTGCAAATTTTTTCTAGTGCATACAGCACTACTCCAAAAATAACACGTTGCCTGCCTGGTACTGTAAACTGGGTTCGAGATGTTGGAGACATTTCAATTAGAAAATACTTGTGGGGGTGGGGGAGGAAATGAACATGAGTGTTGCTCTACAATTTTGAGCGGAAATAAAAACGTTGATGCACGACCATCCAGGGGAACTAGCATTCTGTATTCCTCTCTCGCATTTCACATAGCTGCCTTCGTCTTTGGAGGAAGATGATGGGGAGGACATTTGCTGGGAAAACAAGATCTCAAACTAGAATAGTTAAACCCAGAATCACAAGGATGTCGACTGTGTTAACTCCACAGGGCTAATTTGCATTTAAACAGACACCCTTCTTTAAAAAAAAAAAATAAATGGAAATAGCACATAGGAACCATAAATGAATTTGTGTATTCTTTGGACTTCTCAAGTGTTCAGTGACGCATCTGCCTGTGTCAGGTTAATAATAAAAATAACAATAATTACTTACGTTGTTAGAGTGATTTGCAGTTCTCCAAGCTATGCCAGGTACATCAGCTCATTTGAGTCTCACCCCCTAGCTGTGGGTAGACATTACCACCACCACTTTACTGATGTAGAAACGTGGGGTCAGAGAGGTTGGGGGGATGTTTGAAATCACACAGAAGGTGATATCATATAGCAGGTTCAAAGAATAGGGTCTGAGGTAAGGCTGCCTGAAGGAAAATTTCCACTCTGCTTCTGTCTGGCTGTGTGAGTTTGGTTTTACCCTTCAGTCTTGCTCCGGTTTCCTCATCTGTTAAATGGAAATGACAATGACAGGACCTGCCTCAAGGGGTTATTGCAAAGATTTAAGTACAGAGCCCTTAGGAGAGTGCCCAATACAAATGCATGCTCTGTAAACATTAGCTGTTATTCTTGCTAGAATTATTTAGTACATATCAGGTGACAGAGCTAGGACTTTGTGGGGACTTTCAAACGATTCAAAGGAATCTAGTAAATAAATACATCTTTTTTCCTTCTCAAGGACCTATAGTGCAGACTATCAGAAGTCCAAGAGTATCAAACATGTTTCTGAAGATCAAAGATTGATGAAGGAGAAATTAATGCCTAAGGAAAAGCTACGGAAGGGATAATGAATATTGTGTTTTATTGTCGTCGAAGAATGACGTGACAAGCTGCTAATAAGATGAAGCATGATTTTGAGCTGACACAGAGGAGGTTTCTTACGGAGCACAGTAGATTGCAAAAATGACCACAATTCGTCACCTTTGATCGCACCAAGGCTGAACCCTGACACTCCGCTTTAGCCAAAATGCATGTACCCACCAACATTTCCTGTCTTGTAAGTCTGACACATCAAGTCTGGGCGGCCCTGTTCCCTTTCTTCTCTTCACCATTTAGTTACCACAATTTTATTAGAGCCCTCATTCTCAAGAAATCCTTCCTCCCTGACACTTGTCCTTCTCCTCCGTGGTTGTCACCTGTGGGTAGTGCCACTGCTCGCTCTCTTCTGGTCTTGGCAATGGTGCTCTTTTCAACTCTGGTGCCATGATGATTTGGGGACCAACACTCTTCAAGATGGTACAGAGCTTTCTTGGAATTCTCACGGTCGGTCTCACATGGGAGGCTTGGTGTCTCTAGTAGTTGCTAAAACACTTACTCAATTTTTCTCAAGTACCTGGAGCAAAGTACATATCACACTGGAAACTCCTTCGTTCGCTCACTCAGCAAAAGACTTTGAGCAAGGAAGGTACTGGGCTTAGAAGCTTTGAAAGTAGGCAAATACTTGAACTCTGTCCACATGGAATGCGTAGTCTAGTGGGAGAGACAAAACTTTGTCAAATAATTGCAAAACAGTGTAAGCATTCCATGAGACATGTTGCCTATTACATGAGTATTTTACAACTGAGGCTCTAGAAAGAGCCTCCCCAAGGAAATTTCAGTTGAAGTGAAACACAGAGACTGTGTAGCCATCAACCAGGACATGGAGGATGCGAACTGGAGTGGGAAAGGGGAACTGGAAATGCACAGGCGCTGTGGCAGGAAGAGGCAGAAAGGTTTGAGAATACAAGGCAGCCAAATGTCTGGGGTACTGGAAGATCAGGGTGAAAATGCGAGTGGGAAGAAGATGCAGAGAAAGGTAGAACAAGACTGAGTAGGCTTTAGTGAGGAATTTTATTCTATTCCAAATGCAGAGGAAGTCAGTTGAGGGTCCAGCAGAGTATCAACACGGGTGAAAGAGCGTTTTAAGAAGATTTCTTGGGCTGCAGAAGATAAGGACACACTGAACTCCTGCTTCAGAAACAGTCCCCCAAGAGAAGTCAAAACAAGCCATACCTGTCTTTAAACCAAGGGTCCAGAGATAGAAAGGAGGAGCCAGGGATTGAAAACAGTCTAGGAGCAGACCAAAGTCAGAGCTGGGCTAGCAAAAAGAGAGATCAGTACTTTCCCCATGAGCTACAGATCTTCCCTCAAAATATTCTGTGTGTGTGTTTTTTTAACATGCAGATTCTGAGGGCCCATCCCACAACTTCTGAGTCAGAATCTCAGGGAGTGGAGACCTGGGCATCTGTCTGAGTGTTCTGAATCCCCCATAACTAAAAATGACATAGTCTTAGGCAGACAGAACTGTTGGAGAATGAGACTGAAACTATTCAAAATCTCGTGAACTCAGCATGAGCTCCAGGCATATCGGAA
>NW_006159865.1:562352-580219 GCF_000334495.1 Tupaia belangeri chinensis | reverse complement strand
CAGTGGAAGGGCGTTAGACATGGATAGCCTTCTGAGCGTGGGTAGTGCTCCACCCTGTACCTAGGGGATTGTTCCTGGACCTCCATGCCTATTTCCCGGTCGGCATCACAGGGCCAAAGCCCCGTCCAGGAATTAATGCTTGATTCTAACCTTGATTGCTTCCTGTTATCCCACACAGTATGACGCCGGGCATTCTACTTTCACTTTATTCTGACCATTAATTGAAACTTGTTCATAATATTTTAAATCAGGGTTAGCCAATTATAACTCATGGACCAACTGCAGCTGGTCTCCTGATTTTTTTCCTTTTCTCTTTTTGAGGTTTTAAACCCCCCCCCCATAGGGCACATGCCCTTGCCAGAGAAAAAGAGAAAGAGATAGAAAAAGTGAAAAATCACCCCCCAGTGAGACTGGCCATGCTGCAGTCCCTTCTCTTTTATTCTTCTTGGGATTTGGGGCAAGTACACTAACACCCGATGTGTTTTTCAAGCCCCCAGGTCCGGGATTCTAACTGTGGTCAGCCATATGGGGTCCAGTATCTTGACCATCATGCCATCTCCTGGTCTGGTTTCACATTTTTAAGGTTGAGAAGAAAAATTAAAAGAAGATATTTCATGGCATAATAAGATTATATGAGATTAAAATTGAGTGTCCATGAATAGCATTTTATTGAAGCACACAGCCATGCTCATCCATGTATGCCTGATCTTGCTCCATACCTGCTCTGAGAAAGCTAAGATGACCATCTGGCCCACAAAGACTAAGATATTACTATCTTTCTCCTTTTAAACAAAAACACTTTGAAATTTATTTTTAATGTAAGTATCACATTATATTTATGTTTCTAGGTTTGGTTTATTTACTTAAACGCCCTCCAGGTTCATCCATTTTGTTGCACATGACAGGATTCCATTCTTTTTTATGGCTGAACAGTCTTCCATTATGTATAGATACCACATTTTCTTTATCCACTTTTTTCTTTTTTAGACACTTAGGTTGATTCCATATCTTGGCTATCGTAAATAATGCTTCTATAAACATAAGAGCACACTTCTCTTTTTGACATGCAGATTTCATATCTTTTAGCTCTATACCCAGTAGTAGGATTGCTGGATCACATCGTAGTTCTAGTTTGAATTATTTTGTGGAAACTCCACGCTGTTTTCCATAATGGCTATACTAATTTACACTCCTACACAATGTAGGTGCAGGAGTTCCCAGTAACTACATCCTTGCCAACACTTGTTATCTTTCATCTTTTTGATAATAACCATTTGGGGGGGCGGGGCAGAGGGTGCATGTACTCACCAAAGAGAGATAAAGAGACATAGAGTGAGAAAGCACACTCCAATGGGTCATGGTCACACTGCAATCCTTCCTCCTTCATTTCTGTATCCTGTAAGGGTTTGAAAAACACATTCCTGGTGCGTTTTTCAAGTCATTGGGGCTGAGATTCAAACCGTGCAGTCACCATGTAGAATCCAGTGCCCTTAACCCCCATGCACAGGGCTAACCCAACAGCAGCCATTCTAACTGAAGTGAGGGTATATTTCTTTGTGGTTTTAACTTGCGTTTCCTGATGATTAATGATGTTGAGCCTTTTTCATGTACTCAATGGCCGTTTGTATATATATTCCTTTAAGAAATGTACATTAAGGCCAGCAGATGGCGTAGCAGTTACCCTTGCTTTCTCACTTGCCCTCTCTGTATCTGCCTCTGTCTCTCTCTGGTGAGTGTTATGTGCTGTACAGCAAATCAAACATAACGATGATGGTTGGGGCTAGCAGGTGGCGTAGTAGTTAAGATGCTGGATTCCCATGTGGTCAACAACGGTTTGAATCCTGGACCTGGTGGTTTGAAACTCACACTAGGCTTGTGTATGTGCATACCAGGATCCCAGGAGGAGAATGGGGGAGAAGGGATTGTGGTGTGGCCATCACTCCCGGAGGATGATTTCTCACTTTTCCTCTCACTGTCTCTGTCTCTCTTAATCTCCCATGACTGCATGCACGCTAAGGTTAAAACCTCTAATAATTTTTTTAAAAAAGAAATGTATATTAAGGCCTTTTGTCCGTTTCGAATCATATTATTTATATTTATATATATATGCCTGCATGTGTATATATGTATGTATATATGTGTGTATATGTGTATATGTATGTATGTATGTATGTATGGCTATCGAGTTCTCTTAACAGGAAAAGTTTCTGCTTTACATAAATTAAATTAGGCTGCTTGGTCAAATTACTAATAAACTGCTGAGATCCTGTGAAGGCAGTAATTGACTTATAATGCAAATAATTGCTTTATAATTTAAATCTTTCATAACTTTGACTTTTCGTACTGACTTTTCTAGACGTGAGAGGTGTCTTTATCTTCACATAGTATGACTAACTCGCTGTTGCTCAGGTGAATCAAACATGAGTGACTTCATAAAAGACCTCATCTAATTATCAGGCTGCTATATACATTGCCTAGACTTCTCTAGAAGCAGATCAAATCATTAAGACAAAACCAGCCTGGAGTCTCTACTCCAATTCTAACTGATTTACTTAAAACAGAATGAATTGCTTTTGGCTTGAAACGCAGCCCTAAGTCTTCCACCAAGAGCTTATATTGTATATTTGAGTAATAACACTGTATGAATATGCAACATGCCTTTGGAAACAGTAAAAATCAAATAATTCACACCAATGACAAGGAGCCCAGTACAGATTAGCACATTTCTTGGGAGGAAGGATTAATTGAAAAAAAAAAAAATGGTGTCAGTTTACTGAATCACCCTGTAAACTGTGCCCAGAGAGACACATACTGTTGACGAGAATCATTCAGTAAAGATACGTAACATATTTGGTAAACATAATGGGGGTTGCACTCGCAGGAGACCTCATTACAGCTCTTGGCTATGAAATCTTAGTGGAGAAGTGGGGTGAGACTGCTGGGTTTTCCGTGAGAAGTATTGGGTTTGTGGATTATTAAGGAGGTGAGAACCAGTGAATAAGTGAGGTTAGGCTGTACAGCACTTTTCAAAATCCATTCTGTCTGGAACGTTTAGACTGCGAGAGACAGTTGTTCTCAGATGCAACTGCAGTCCAGGGGATATCTTGTTAAATAGTTACTATTTTATTTTGTTCAATATTTGTACCAGGTGCTACTGTTTCCAGCAAAAAAGGGAACACATCTTTTAAATAAGGGGAATTGGGATGGGAGAAAGAAGAGAGTGCTGATAATAACCTTTGCAAGTCACCTTCCCTAGCTTTTCCAGTCCTTAATAGGCCCATCAGAGGACAGGCAGTTTTAAAGCCCAGTAGGAAAGAAAATTAAAATTGTTTCCTCCAGTTTGGGCTAGACCAGATCACTCTTATAAGAAAAGAGAAAACATTTTCCTCCCACCTTGACTTCTTAATTCATACTTTTCCCCCCCTTTTTATTGAATCAGGTATTTGTTCTTTCATCATCAATTCAACAAGCATTTACTTAGCCCCCGAGAGGCACCAGGTTCAAATTCTGGCAGCTCCACACGCTGCTATGAGAAGCAGGCCTGTGTAAGAGAGCTGCCCTACCAGTGCTAAGATCTCATTGGATTAACATAATAAATGCTTCTATCTCGTTCATACAACTTTTCAGTGTGATTATCGGCAGCCAGCCTCCTTCTGTCTTGTAGTTCTGTCACATCCAAGGACTCAGGGCCCTCCACTGTGTTCTCCTCATCTGACCAGCAGTTGTGGGGATACAGAGCCGAGGGTGGTGTGGGAGGTTTTCCACGAATCAAGCATAGAAGGGGTATTATATCACCCGTGCTTGTTCCACGGGTCAGATCTCAGTCACCTGGCCACAGATAGCTGTAATGAGAGGTGTGAGAAAGCTTAACCCCGCCCAAGAGAAGAAGAAATGGATTTGAGCAAGAGCTAGCCAGGCTTCGTAACTATCTTTGAAAATTTTCTTTCTTCCGCATTCTAGCCCCAGAGCCCTCAGTGCCATCAGACTACCCGGACTGACAGCCCCACACACATTACTCCACCTACTGCCCTGAAGTCTTCCAGCCCCTTAGGACCATGGGAAGCAAGAATAGGAAGTGTAACTTGCCTGGAAGAGGAGACTGAGAAACCATGCTAAGTCTTATTATTTTAATATGTAAGTAAATTATTTGTTTTATTTCATCCCCTCAACCATTGTGAAATGAAGATTAAAAAAATTTTTTTTGATGTTTGAAAGCTTTCTAAAAAGATTTATTTAATTTTATTTATTATTCTTACTATGACTATTTTTTAAGAATTATTTAATTTCTAAAGTTATTATTTTTTTAAAAAACTTGCTACAGGGCATGCATACTCACCAGAGAGAGAGACAGAGACAGAGAGAGAGAAAGTCAGAAAGCAAGCTGTGGGACTCCACCTGGGGTCAACCATGTAGAAGTCCAGTGCCTTAACCACCATGCCATCTAACTGGCCCCAGTGAAATGCAGATTTTTTTTTTTTTTATCAGTATATTACCAATAACAGATTGAGATTCAGAGCAGTTAAAATTCTTTGAGAGTGATTGGAATCCATCTTGGATCCACTGTAACCCAATCCAATGCACTTTTTATTACTATATTTTCCCCCCCAAATTGGATTATTTCATATACCTCTTTCATGCACTTTCTCACACTCCCATGTTTCTAGTACTTTTTCAAAGATTCACTTATTAAAACTTAGTCTCAGCCAAGGGAATTGTATCTTTGATATGATTCAATGTTACTGTAGTTTCTAGTGTATATTTCTTTCTTTTAAAAAACTGCCAGAGGGTGTGTATAGCCACAGACAGAGATAGAGAGAGAGAGAGATAAAGAACCTTCCAATGGGCCACGGTCATGCCGCAATCCCTGCTCTTCCATTTCTCCATCCTGTCAAGGTTTGGGGCATGCATGTGCATGAGCTTGGCATGTTGTTCAAGCTACAGGGACCGAGACTTGAGCCATGTGGTGGGTCATATGGGATCCAGCCCTCTAGTACATGTTTCATCAGTGTCAACGCCTCACACTTGGAAGCCACCTTATTTCCTTTATTTTAGCTATTTGTCATTTAGAATAATAGCCTGGTAAATAAGTCTGAGTAAGAATACAAAAGCTAGGGTTGATGATTTTATAACCCTTTCCTTGGGGTTTTTGCATTAACAAAACAAAACAAAACAAGACATGCAACGGTTCTACTCAGAGGAAAGGGTCTCTAAAATAATAGCCTTCAATTTAAAACCACAGTGAGTTGCCATTTTATAGCTAGTGGGGTGACTGAAAACACAAATTTTCAAAGCAAAGGTGACAATGATGTAAAACAACTGGAACTCTCATTAAAAACTAGAGGGAGTAGGGGCCGGCAGGGGGCATAGTGGTTAAGGGCGCTGGACTCCCACCTGGCCGACTGCAGTTCGAGTCCTGGACTTGGTGGCTTGCTTTCTCTCTCTCTCTCACTCTATTCCTCTCTGGTCAAATTAAAATAAACAAATAAAATAAAGTTTAATAAAGTAATTATTTTAAAAAAACTAGAATGAATATAAAATTGTAAAACCACTTTGGAAAACTGTAAAGCAATTTCTTAAAAATGTTTAACATGCAGGGGACAGCAGGCAGCGAGATTGTTAAAGGGCTGAACTCCTACATAGCCAACCATATCCAAATCCTGGACCTGACAATTTGAAATTCACACCTGGTACATTTGTGTGCATGCCCAAAATCCCAGGAGGAGAAAGGAAGAGAAGGGACTGCAGTGTGTCTATCTCCCCTAGGAGTGATTTCTCATTATCCCTCTCACTGTCTCTCTGTCTCTCTGAAGACATGTACTCTATAGCAAAAACAACAACAAAAAAAGTTTAGCATATTATCTATTATTAACCCCAAAATTCCACTTGTATAGGGGTTTACCCAATAGAAATGGAAACATATTTACAAACAAACAAAATCTCTATACTATGGTTTAAAAATTCCCATACATTTCAGTCTTGGGTTCCTTTTACATTCTTGAAAAGCTTTTGTTTATGTGAGCTTTGCCTATTAATATTTACTTAATTAAAAATGATAAATTTGAAGATAATCATTTAGTTAAAATCATCAAAATAAATTCATATTTATTGATTGGTATTATTAATAATAACCCAGATAACATATTTTTGTGAACAATTTTCAAAATAAAAAAATATCAGCTTAAAAGTGGCACTATTTTACATTTTTCAAATCTCTATAATTTAATAGATGACTGGATTCTCATAACTGCCTCTACATTCAACCCATTGCAACATCACATCACGTAGACTCTGGAAAACTCCACCGTCCATTTATAAAAGGACAAGCGTAGAAACATCCCCAAATGCCTTAGTTTTATTATAAAAACAGTTTTATCTCACAGATTCCCTGAATGGATCTAAGAAATTGCTTGGCATCTCTGGACCGCACTTTGAAAACGACCACCCTAGAAAGTTTCTCCACATACCCATGTTGAAGAATGTTTCACATGTGCAAGAATTGCATACTTTCTGTTACTTAGCTTAACAAGAAAAAGAAGTTGGAAATAATAAGTGTGCGTGGTACAGGAGGCTGGACAAATCTGTATTCTCAATACTAAACAACTATCCAATTAAATCAAGTTAATATGGCCAGAGTAAACTATGGCCAGCTTCATAGTTCAAGTCCTGGAGCAGGTGCCTTAAAAACATACTCAACATGATCTCCTAACTCAGCTGGAAAAAGCAATGGCTTTCTTTTCCTTCTTTTAAAAGAAGTCTTTTATTTAACTTCATTTATTTATTTGTTTTGACATTTTTGAATAGAGGGACAGAGCGAGAGTGAGAGAAAGTGAGAAATCAAGACTTGAACCACGGTCGGCCATGTGGGAGCCCAGTGCCTTTAACCACCACATCACCTGCTGGTCCCAGAAATGGCTTTATTTTGGACTGTCTAGCCTCTAGAACTATGAGAAGTAAATTTCTACTCTTTATCAATCACCTAGTCTATGGTACTTTGTGATAGCATCCTAGAAGACAAGACAAAAGGTTTGCTATTTTTCTTTATAGTTTTCTTGGGCCTTGGTTCTGTTGGAGGAAGGACAGTTCTGCCCCTGGGTGGAAATGAAATAGCCCCACCCTATGGCTCTGCAGTTTAGTACCAGGTATCCTACCACCCTCTGCTGACATGTAGGTTGCCCTTTCCTGCTCCCCGGTGGTGTCTTTATCTTTTAAATACTCATTCTTCTACTCACTTTCTGGCCTCCTGAAAACCAAGACTACCTGGAATTCTCACGAAAGGGCGGTGACAACCTGCTCCCTGGACTTCACCAACCTCCACAAGGTAAATTTCTTCCTGGGCTTTTGCAAAGCTGGTCTCCAGGTGCTCATCCAGACATGAAAGGAAGTTTCATATCAGGGTGCACTGACTGGGACCCAGATGTCTGGCCAAGCAGGGACAGAATTGATGACAAAATCAAAGGGCTACTTTTGAGTCCTGGGTTCCCAGGATGCCTTCCCCCCCACCCCCAGATTTCTAGATTTTAGGTCTAATAGATTCAATAGTACCAGTATTAATTTTTTTTTTTGAGTTTGCCAAAGGGTACATGCGCTCACTGGAGAGGGGAAGAGAGAGAATGTGAGAAAGTGCTCCCCATGGAGAATCATGTGACAATCACCTCTCCTCCATTTCTCCCTTCCAGGATTTTGGGCACATGTGCACATGTACTTGGTATGTTTTTCAAGCTGTTGGGTCTGAGACTTGAACCAGGTCTCCAGGTGCTCATCCAGACATGAAAGGAAGTTTCATATCAGGGTGCACTGACTGGGACCCAGATGTCTGGCCAAGCAGGGACAGAATTGATGACAAAATCAAAGGGCTACTTTTGAGTCCTGGGTTCCCAGGATGCCTTCCCCCCCACCCCCAGATTTCTAGATTTTAGGTCTAATAGATTCAATAGTACCAGTATTAATTTTTTTTTTTGAGTTTGCCAAAGGGTACATGCGCTCACTGGAGAGGGGAAGAGAGAGAATGTGAGAAAGTGCTCCCCATGGAGAATCATGTGACAATCACCTCTCCTCCATTTCTCCCTTCCAGGATTTTGGGCACATGTGCACATGTACTTGGTATGTTTTTCAAGCTGTTGGGTCTGAGACTTGAACCACACAGTCAGCCATATGGGATCTAGCCACCTTTACCACCCTGCCACTGGCTAGCTTTCAGGATTATTTCTTAAGAAAGCTGTTGAAAGATAGAGCTATGCCTTTATCCTGGCTCAAGCCCCTGGTGATTTGGTTTCCCACATTCCTCCATTCTCACTCTGTCTAACCAGACATATTAACTAAATGAAGTCTAGGTCATCTCACAATAAACGTTTTTACTTTAACGGCATTCTATCTCATAGACGGCTAAGCCAGGAGGCTGCATTTGACTGCAAGTTAGAGCACAAGTGCCAATACGGCCTATCACACAGGAACTGATAATATCACTAGATTGTTGGAGGCTTTATACATTAGCTAGTCCCCAGAGATGGCCCCAGTGGACCACACCACTCAGTCTTTCTGCCCTGTGTAAGTCCCCTCTAAGACCAAATCTAGGCTGGGCCTATAACTCCTTCAACTGTTAGAATGAAGAAATGACAGTACGACAGGTCTGAGAACTAAGCCTTTAAGAAAGCCAACAGCCTTGAGTCACAATGTCAGATGTCCAGCCACTTTTGCTGGAGAAACCATGTGGAGACACCATATGTAGAGGCTAACTGAGGGAGGGAGGAAGAGAACCAGTAGCTCTCCCCCCCAACTCCTAGCGGCTAGGGTCTCAGGTTTAGGTATCCTTGCCAAGGTGCCAATCAGACTACAACTGTAGGAAGAACTTAAGTGAGACCAAGACTATCTAATAGAACCTATTTAAAGTTCATGGGAGGAGTACTGTTCAAAATGGCCTCTGAGTTCAGTTCTTATCAAGGCTTAGTTTGTTCAAGGATCCATTCTTCAGAATGCCAGCCCATAGAGCGTAAAACATAACAAAAATACTTGTCATTTTTAAGCTGCTTAATATTAGTTTGTTCTGCAGCAATATATAATCAAACACGGGTTAAGGCACATGTTCGGAGTGAACACGGCACGTCTCAAACACACACAATGACTTGCTTCCAGTCCTGGATTTTTGGTTTTGTTCAATGCTTTTGTGCTTCTAAACAGAGCCTCTGTCGTCCAGTTCCACTAAGAAAAACATCTTAAATTATATCACACAGAAGCTTTTTAGAATGCCTTTGATTTGGGGGGTTTTAAGAATGAGCCACTAAAACTGCAGTCGAGAATGCAAATAAAATCGATCCTCCAACTTGGATGCCCAAGATATATTTACCCATCGCCAAAAATGTGTAAACTTGTTTCATTTCCCAAAAGCATTAGGCTTTTTGAATTGGGCCTTCACTCCAGTGAAGTGTCTAGAAGAGTAAAATAACACACACTCACACAGGTTCGTGAAATCATCATAATAAAAACCCCTCCGTTTTTTTTTTTTTTTTTTTTTCAGCTGTGAAGCACCCCCTGCCATTAGCTGTGGTGGTTCCTATTTTCATATTGTCTGACAGTAGCAGTTGGATCACGCTTGAGCCAGTGTGACTGAGAGGCAGACTCCCTGCTTCCACAAAGCTGAATTTAATAAGATGAGAACAGCATGCCAAGATGGGGAGCTCCCTCCCTAACACTTATCCTGACACCAGCCCCTCAGCGGGGCCGTATTGCTGTGGTAATCTGGGTGAGCCCGACAGAGCGTCCTGCTTACAAGTTCAATATAATGGAACAGCAGGGGGTGAAGGGCTGGCAGAAAAGCTTAGCAAAGTTAAAGCCTATTACTGTATGCTTGAGGAAAAATGAGTCACAAAATATTACACCCAGAGCAAGACTTGAACCTGCCAAATGCAGCAGCAACACACACTAAGCCTTGTCCATAATGGTGCATTCATTAGTCTATGGTCCAGGGCAATGTGGATTTAAATGTCTTTAACCCTAATGGAAATGTATATGCAAATTTCCCTCGAAGCCCACCCCTCCCTCCGTATTCTTCTGCCCTATTTGAATCTAATAGGCAAGGTGACTGTACACTACATATGTCAAAGGAAACGATGCCTTTTTAATCTGCTTGGAGTAACAAGAGGAAGGCAAAAAATAAATAAATAATAACATAAATAAAAAAATAAACGGCACGGACATCTCTCAGCTGCATATTATAGCCTTTGTTGCGGTGGTTTTATGCCTCTTGTGGTGCTAAATTTCAAACTAATGGAAAACACAGCATGTAAATGATCTCTGAGTTCAGTCCTGGTTGAGGAATAGGCTGGCGTGGTTAATTTGAATATCAACTCCTTGTAAAATGAGTTCTAACGCAAACCCTTGAATACTGGTTAAATCTGACACACATTCTTCAATACTAGCTAATCAAATCAGACTCCTAGACTTAGAACAGAGTTGCTTCGTGTTTTCCATCACCCAGGGCAGTAGGACCAATTGAGGGCTCTGTCTAACCTAAAGGCCATTATTTAAAATCCAGAACCTTAGGCTGGTCTTGGACTGAGTTTTTTTTTGTTTTGTTTTGTTTTGTTTTTTTAAGAATAACAATAGAACTAAGACCTGTGATTCTTTCTGCTACTCCTAGATCAGATACTACAGGTTCTTATGACAGCAAATGTCACTGAGATTATCAGGCATAGCATGCATGACAACAGACACAATGACAGGGCTCTTATAATGGGCCAGGTGCCTGGTTGGGTGTTTTTAATATTCATTATCTCCAAGTTTTATGTAGTAGATTGAAATTTTTCTCCCACTGCTCTTCAAATGTCCAAAGAATTTTTTACGTTCTTTATCTGTACCTGATCAAACCCTTTTCATGACTCTCCAATGGCAAAACAACCTTAGATGTCAGACTTGCCAAATGAGAGCTCTTACTCTCGCCCAGTTTCCACAGCCTCTGTTTCTGTCATCTCTCTCACATATGTACTCAGTGTTTATAGGGTTTCCTCCCACTCGTGCTCCCTTTGAATGTGGGCTGAATCCACACGTGTAGCACCATTAGCGAATGAGAACTCGACTCGGGTAGTAACTCTTGCCTTCCAGTTCTTGGCTGCCTTGAGATAACCAGTGTGAACTGAGAAAAGTCAGGGACTAACTGACCGTTTGGAGTTTCCTGCTAGTTTACGATGAGAAACCACGGTCTTGGCCTAGTGATTCTGCTCACGAAGCCCTCACGCATGGCAGCCTCGGACCATCCCTGTCTGTGCCAAGCCACCTTCTGTTTCTGAACGTCTGTGCTCTTACGCCAGGAAGTACAGGAATATTTGGATGCCATTCATGCTAGGGTGCAGCCCAGGGGACAAGCTCACTTCCCATGGTCTCCTCTCTGTAGTGCCTATGTCAATCAATGGCGTATTTCCATCTCTTCCCGTGACGACATGATATAAATACGGTGTTTTTCTTAAGGTCTTAACTACACATGGGGAAGTAGACCATTGATTGCGATGTTTTGGGTGTCTCCTAGGCCGATGTAAATATTTCTATTGTCCGTTCGCTCTTAGAATAAAACCAAGAGTGAGGGACATGAAAAGTCTTGGTATCTGGCCTTCTCTCTCTGGCTTTCTTACTTTTAGTTTACACTAATCTGGGTTCAGAAGCAAGGCCTGCCCCTTCCTCTTCCTGACTAGCTAGACTCCCTTTCCTCATATCCCGAGTTCTTGGTGTGCTCTGACTATCCTAATTCATGTTTCTCAGAAGCAGACAGAGATTCGGTTCATTTGATAGCATCAGGAAATACCAAAGTTGGGAAGTGAGTAAAGTAGGCCACATGGACACTGGATCTGAATCCCAGGGGGAAACTCGGGGTAATAGTATAGAGTACATGTTCAAAGTTTTCCCACCCAAAGGTTAAGGAAGCCTCAGAATTTATTCATCTATTCCTGTTGCTCATTGGAAGCTGCGAATTGAGTCTAGGTCTCTGAGGTCTCAAAATTTAAGTTCTAATTACGAAACACTAAAGCAGTGTTCATGGTCAGCTACGGATAGTTCAAACAAGTTGGGAATACTGTGTCTGGAAAGAATCCTTCAAGAAGAAAGGGAAGGAAAAGACTCTGAGGAAGACAGGAGAAAGGGGTAAGACCCAGAGGCAGTAATGAATTGACCAATGAATCTACCACACCTAAATGAGCGGGAGCTAGAAGTGAGATCAGATGGTGCCTTTTTAAAATATTTTTTAAAAACAACTTCTAGTAAAGGAGTGGCTGTGTTTATTCCAAAGACTGATAAGAACACATATATTCAATTTCTACTTCCACAAGTCCTGCCAAAATGCTAAATAGTTAGGACATTTGTTCTGTATTCATCTCAAAAAAGCATTTGATTAACCCCAACCAAAATATTATGGGGGACCTCTTGTTGTTGCTTCAAAGCCATAAGATCCTAAGCTAAGATTATCTACCTAAACATAGATGATCTAATTCAAGATGGAATCGAAAATTAAATTCTCACATTCTGGAGACTCCTAATTTTCCTAAAAATTATTTCAGGGACGTGGTGAGCTTTCTTCTTCTGCTTCTCGATCTAAAATCAACCAATTGAACAAATAAGCAAACATAGATTAGTGTTCATTGTAATTCAGTGAAAGCCATGTATAAAAATGGGAACCAGCAGTTAGCGTAATGGCTATGTCGCTGGACTCCCACGTAGTTGACTGCGGTTCGTGTCCCGGACCCGGTGGCTTAAAACTCACGCTGGTCGCGTGTGCGTGCGTGCGTGCCCAAGATCCCGAGAGGAGAATGGAGGAGACGGGATTGTGGCATGGCCATCCCCCCTGGGGGGTGATTTCTCGCTTTCTGTCTCTCTGTCTCTCTCTGTCTGTCTGGCGAGCGCACACGCCCTATAGCGAAAACCTCTCCAAAAAAAAAAAAAAAAGCCATGTATAAAAATGGAGAATAATTTGTCTGGGTGTTACTATAGAGGAAATTTGTTATCTTGGTAGAAAAGACATAGTTTTTACATAAGAATCTGATTAATACATTTGATCAATGTACAGCAGTTACCAAAGAAATTGAATTCTTCTTATAAGTCAAAGTAGTACACCAATATTCTCTCCCACCTCTGGATTTTTTTAAAATAGATTTTTTTTTTTTAAGAATTATTTTATTTAACTTTATTTATTTATTTATGTGTGACCAGAGAGGGACAGAGTAAGAGTGAGAGTGAGAGTAAGAGAGAGAGAGAGAGAGAGAGAAAGTGAGAAAGTAAGCTGCCAGGTCTGGGATGTGAAACGTGGTTGGCCATGTGTCCTTAACCACCATGACACCTGCTGGTACCAGGTCTTTTTTTCCCCCTGAAACACTCTCCCATCTCACCTCCTAGCATCTTGCCTTTCACAGCCATCCTTCAGGTATCACTTTCATGTCATTTCCTCAGGAACACTCTCTCTTATTCTGTCCCCCCATCTTCCCATTTCCACTACGTTACTCTTACTCATAGCACAAGGTGCTTAGACTACCATAGAATGCATTTATCTGTGCCCTGAAGGTCCATTTTTTATTTCTCTTTCCTCTGAAGCCATTAGCTCATGAATTTATGAAGACCAGGAGCACTTCCAAGCAGCCGTGTCTTGCCATCTAGCATGTCTAACTTGCTCAGAATGACTAACAGAATGAGTGAATCACGCTTCTGTTCATTCCTGATGAAGCCTAGTCTAGACTGGGAGACAACACAGGTAATCTGAAAGACCCGGGACAGAATTCTAATTCATCTGTGGCTTCTAGCAAATTGCCTAACCTCTTTAATCTTCTGTTTACTCATTTGTGTTATGTGAACATTTATATTCGACTGTCAGGGACATTGTACCAATAAGAGAGATTTGCAAGTCAATCTCTTGGCACTTTATCTAGCAAATAGGAAGCACTCAATAGCTTATAAGAGGGTTCTACTCTGCTGCTCAACAGAGGCTGCTCAGAATCATATTAACATTTATAATTTATAATGTATTTTTTTCTTCCACCACACCAGCCTAAGAGTCTAAATATATACAGTAGACATTCTTAAACCCTACTGTGCATTAGAATCATCCAGAGAGCTCACCAAAGCACAGGTTACCATGGTCTCACGCTAGAGTTTTGATTAAGCCTACAGGGCTGAGCTTAAGAATCTGCATGTCTGACAATTTCCTGGATCATTTTGACACCACTAGTCTGGGGACCATCCTACGAGAACTGATTCTTTTCTTCCATTCTTCCTTGACCTAGGCAGCTGAACAAGGGAGACACTCAAGAAACCTCAAAATACTAATATCTGAGTCCTGTATCACAGATTTCTGATTTAACAATAAGCCTAAGGTGTAGCCTGAGTACTGGGGGGGTCTTAGACACTTCCCAGGTGATTGTAATGAGAAGCCAGGGTTGAGGTTCAGGGGTCTGGATACGCAGCAATGGAGCCTCGTGTAGCAAAGTGTGTTTCTAGGGTTAGCAATAGCCACATCATCAGAGATCTTGTTAGAAACACACACACTTGGGACCATCCGGTGACGTAATGGTTACATCGCTGGACTCCCATGTAGTCAACCACTATTCAAGTCCCAGATCTGGCAGCTTAAAACTCATGCCAGGCACATATGTGTGCCCAAAATCCCAAGAGGAGAATGGAGGAGAAAGGATTGTGGCATGACAATCCCCCCTGGGGGGTGATTTCTCACTTTCAGTTTCTCTGTCTCTGTTTCTCCAGTGAGCATGTACGCCCTATAGCAAAAATCTCTCTCTAAAAAAAAATAAAGAAATGCACAAACTCAGACCTCACCCGGACTAACTAATCAGAATCTGAATTTTGAACAAGAATCCTCCAAAGAATTCCTGTGTACATTAACGTGTGAGAAGTCCTAGAGTCAGACAATTGGACCCATATTGGAAGGTCCCTGGTTTGGGTCCTGGGACCTCCCTGTACAATCCAGGTACACATGCATGTACCCAAGATTGGGCTGGCTGGGGCTGGGGTTAGTCACAGTGTAAAGCTGTTGAGATCAATTTCCCTCTCTCTCTCTTTCTCTGGAGATACAAATAAACAAATCTTTTTTTGTTTGTTTGTTAACAACAACAACAACAAAAAACAGGGAGGACGCCCACCCAACTGATATCATAGAAATTGTTTCCAAATCTGTCCTTTTGTCCCAGAACTTCTTCTCCCTAAGACACCAGAATTTAGGACAAATGAAGACTTTACTATCTGTGCCCTTTCCCCAAAGAGAGTAGCTTTTCCCTCAGACGTTGCAGGCATGAACCTGAGGAGCCTTCTCTCTTTGTCCCTAGCCTTCTCTCCTCCCCATGTTCCCAGACTCAGTTTCCGTGCCCAGCCACGGCCTTCATCACACCTATTTATTAACGCCAAGGCTTCATATTCTGATTCGAGCGAAAACAGGAGGCAAGATCAATGTCTTAGTAGGATTCAGAAAAATGAAACTCTTCTTTTAAAAAAATGTTAGCACCTGATTTCTCCCTAAATTACCCTAACACACCGATGTGCTGAGATGGTATTAAAATAGAATCCTTATCCACGATAGGCTGGAAAGTGAAAAGTAACATGGAAGGGATGCCTATTGATTTGGAAAAAGAAAAAGATCCAACTGCATTAGTGAAGAAATTATGAGGTGTGTATGACCGAGGAAACCTGAAATGTGCTAATTGAATGCCCTCGGATGCCATTATCAGTGAAGCCCCTTCGGAGCCACCAGCAAAGCACATCTGAGCAGAAACCTGAGCTCGCAGCGGAGAAAACTGCCTCGAAGGCCTACGTAGAGTTCTAGGGCATATCAGGAGGCACGGGAAGGTCCTCGTGCACGTGGGCTCAGCAGAAATCCTCCACAAATGAGAGTGGAAGTCACTCTGGTCGTGTATGCCATTATGTGTTCAACACTCAGAAAAAACAAGCTTTGTTTTTAGAAAGAATCACAGCCACGTTAGGAAGAGAGGCAGGTACATATGCACTCATGTACATGGTCCAGCACATACATGTGCACACACATCCCGTGAATCATAGCTCTTGCTACTTACACATGTGTTCCATGGGTGAGCAGCACCTGCATCCAACGGCCCCACCACATACCTACTGTTTCAGCATCTGCATTCTACCAAATGCCCAGGTTACTCAGAGCACATCTAAGTTTGAAAAGTCTACACCAGTGGTTCAGAATTTTGGCAACACACCGGAATCACTGAGCTGATTTTGAGGACTGATGATGGAAAATGTAAGGTACAAGTACGCCCTCCATATGTCCCTCAGCGTGAACCCTTTCACCACTTTTAAAGTAGGATGATGGTACTTCATAAGGCTGCACTCAAGACCTGGCTAATCGCTCTTTGAAAGAGTAACTTGGTTCTAGGAATTATCTCTTTCATTATAGGTTCTTGAAAGGAGGAACCATGACTTATCTTATTTTACATCAGATTTTGAGCCATACAAAGGGCTTAGGTCAGGTGGGTGCTCAACCAATGTTATACTTAGGGGCCAGCAGATGGCGTACCGGTTATGTTGCTGGACTCCCACATGGCCAACCGCAGTTCAAGTCCTGGACCTGGTGGCTTGAAAATCACGCTGGGCACATGACCGTGTGTGCCCAAGATTTGGGGAGGAGAATGGAGGAGAAGGGATTGCAGTGTGCCCATCCACCCTGGGGGTTGAGTTCTCTCACTTTCCCTCTCGCTACCTCTGTCTCTCTCTCTCCAGCAAATGCATGCACTCTAAGGCAAAAACCTCTACAATAAATGAATAAATAAATAAATAAATAAATAATCTATATAAATGGAAGCTCAGAATTCTCTATATATTCAATATATACATATATATACACATATATATGTATATATATGTATATACATATATATGTGTATATATATATGTGTGTGTGTATATATATATATATATACACACACACATATATTTAAGTTGTTGAAGGCATTATAAAGATTCTATCTCCCCATCAAGACTGCAAGCTCTTTGCATGCAGGGACATACTTATTGTCTCTATTCTCTTTTTTATCCAAATATAGAACGATATTGTTGAATACAGTATATGTTTGATACTTGTACATTTATTGATTATCCTCATTTTTATGCAACCAGGAGATATGTTTTAGATTAGAATGTTTGAACTGATGTAATCATGAAGTATGATTTACTGTATTTCATGCAAGAAATCTTTTTTTTTTTTTTGGAGAGGTTTTTGCTATAGGGCACATGCGCTTGCCTGAAAGACAGAGAAAGACAGAGAGACAGAAAGCGAGAAATCCCCCTCGGGGAATGGCTATGCCACAATCCTTTCTCCTCCACTCTCCTCTCGGGATCTTGGGCACGCACGTACACAGTGTGAGTTTAAGCCACCAGGTCCAGGACACGAACCATGGTCAACAACGTGGGAGTCCAGCGACATAGTCATTATGCAAACTGCTGGTCTCGACACAAAAAATCTTGAATAATGGAGATTCAGCAAGAAATAAAAAATAAAAATTGCTATCAGGAATACATTTTCTTATCCCTAATGATTTCTAAGATACGTTGTAGGCTGAGAATACAGTCGGCAGCGTATGCTGACTATAAATCTGTGCAGTGATATCAGAGTGTACAACGGCTGCACGAGATAAGAGGTTGGTAAATGTTTTCTATAAGGGATAAGATAGCCAAAAAAAGTTTGGCTACACAGGCCAAACAGTCTCTGTCACACCGTACCTATACTGACCCGGTAGTGTGGAGACAGCTGCAAATGATAAGCACCTGTGTTCTGTTAAAACTTTATTTATGGGACCACAGAATTAGATATGGTTACTTTGGTCATAAGAGTATACTTAGGGTAAAATATTTTGGATTTGAAAAGGAAATTA
>NW_006159865.1:539352-562335 GCF_000334495.1 Tupaia belangeri chinensis | reverse complement strand
GGTTCAGGTGAGTGTCAGGCTCCCTGTGTGGTAGCAGGGGCAGCTTTCTTTGGGAGTTTTGCTTAATACCCATTTGTTAAGCTCGGTACCAGCTCTTTCCTTCTCCTCCATTCTAAAAGTACCCCTCTACAAAGTAGTAGCTATTTAAATAACACTTACTGGTTTCACTAGAAAGAAGCATCTTTCAGTTCAGTAACAGGCAAACCAGACTTGCGTATTTTGGCCTCAGATTAGACATTGCTTCAGATGAGATGAAGTACCCCGGAGGAAGTCTCTTGGATTTAAACTTCCCGGGACCAGCAGTTGGCATAATGGCTATGCTGCTGGACTCCCACATAGTCGACTTTGAGTCCCGGACCCGGTGGCTTAAACTCACATCAGGTGCGTGTGCGTGCGTGCCCAAGATCCTGAGAGGAGAATGGAGGAGAAGGGATTGTGGCATGGACATCCCCCCTGGGGGTGATTTCTCATTTTCTGTCTCTCTATCTCTCTCTGTCTTTCTGGCGAGTGCACATGCCCTGTAGCAAAAACCTTTCCAAAAAAAAAAAAAATAATAAATAAATAAATAAATAAATAAATAAATAAAAAAGATGTAAACTTCTTATACTGATTGGCTTTCTGTAAAGTATGTACTAGTTTCTCTCTCCATGGCATTCTTTGAACATTGGTAATCAGGTGCTGATGCTAAGGGCTGTTTACTGAATCTAAGAAACTGCCAATGATACAGAGGGTAAACAGTGAAACCGAAGTCTTAACCCATGAGAAGAATGCTAAAAGAATGCTCAACACAAAAGTCTGTCAATTAAAGCAGCAGCCTAGTGCAAGGTGCTAGGGAACTGTCCGTCTCTTCTCTCTGAGAGAAGCTATACTTGGAGAAAGAATGAAAGGTAAAAGCTTCAAAATGGGGGAACCAGCAGTTAGCGTAATGGCTATGTCGCTGGACTCCCACGTAGTCGACCGCGGTTCGTGTCCTGGACCCGGTGGCTTAAAACTCACGCCGGGCGCGTGTGCGTGCGTGCCCAAGATCCCGAGAGGAGAATGGAGGAGAAGGGATTGCGGCGTGACCATCCCCCCTGGGGGGTGATTTCTTGCTTTCTGTCTCTATGTCTCTCTGTCTGTCTGGCGAGCGCACGCGCCCTACAGTAAAAATCTCTCAAAAAAAAAAAAAAGCTTCAAAATGGTAATCATTTTATAAAATGTATTTAAATTTTCCAATCTTTCTCTTTCTTAGTTGACTTAGTCTAACATTCTTTCTTCTTTTCTTTTCTTTTTTTCAGAGATTTTTTGCTATAGGGCACATACGCTTACTGGAGAGATAGACAGAAAGTGAGAAATCACTCCCAGGAGATATGGCCATACTGCAACCCCCTCTCCTCCACTCTTCCCTCAGAATTTTGGGCACACACACACACACATCTGGCATGAGTTTCAAGTTGCTAGGTCTGGGACTCAAACCTCAGTCGACTACATGGGAGTCCAGTGACATAACTATTACTCCATCAGCTGGTCCCCCTTTTATTAACATTCTAACATATGACATGAGGTTAAAACACATGCATTTCCAGGGAGGGCTGTGCACTTGTGCACATTTCAGAGCTGTGGATGGAGAAGAAACACAGGGGAGATGAGGTGCTATTTGCTCCTAGATCTATAATGAAGGTGTGATATGGTCTAGTCTATACCAGTTGTAGAGAAATACTATCTGTTCATTATATATTTGAGTCTCTTTTCCTTCTTTCAGTTTAGAATATTTCCTGGTTTGGATGAAAATTGTATGGCAGTTCTATTTATAATAAAATAGTTAATATTAATTTATTAGTAGATCATTTAACTTCTGTTTAAGCACTTTGAATCCTTAATTTTAAAATTTATTTTAATTTTTAAATTTAAATTTTTGCCAGAGAATACTTGTGCTCACCAGAGAGACGGAAGAGGAAGAAACTATCCACTCACGGTGAGGCATGCTCATGCCTTCATCCCTTCTCCTCCATTTTCCTTTCCATTAGGATTTTGAGCATATAAACACAAACACCTAGCATGCTCTTCAAGCCACCAGAAATGGGATTCAAGCCACAGTTGGCTATGTGGAATCCAGCTCCATATCCACAGCTCTTAATCATTACGCCATGGAGCCAGTCTGTACTTGATATCTTAATGCGTATCTTTTCATATTTCTTGGGGTGTTTCCTTTGGAGGATGACAAATTCGATCCTTTATTCACAGATTTATCGAAAGCATGAAGCTAAGCACCTAGGCTAGAGTGAGAATAAGTCCACAGAGAAAGATGACATTCTATAAACAAGAAATAATTGTGAGATGATTATAAAAGAGACTTATAATGGAGGAAGGGAAAGCTCTGTTTGGAAAGAAGAGGCTCTGTCAAGGAGGCAGCTTTCTTTCTCCTTCAGAACAAAATTAAAGGGACTGTCTGTCTGCACCCAGGGTGCTGGTCCCCATTTGCAGCCATTTGTGGTATAGAGCAGGTGATACCAGAGAGGAGAGATGGTTCAGGGTCACTTCAGGTCCTGGTTTCTTACCATGATTTACCTTCTACCATTGACTTTCCAGGCTTCTCACAGAACTGCTACATGTGTTCCACCCAGAGTTTTTAACTGAAGTTATTCAAAGACACAAGTGGAGTATGTTCAGTCTTTCTTGACTGACATCCCAGAAGGTATTTTTCTAAATTTAACTTTATTTATATTAATTTGACCAGAAAGGCACAGATGAGAGTGAGAAAGCAAGCCACCAGGTCTGGGATGTGAACCACACTCAGTCATGTGGGAATCCAGCACCCTTAACCACTATGCCACTTGCCAGCCCCCAGAAGATAATCTTTATTATTGTAAGGAGATTATCTTTGCGACTGGAAGTATCCAGACAGTGTCTTACCTGAAATCTGAGAAAGTCAAGGGACCTATCTTAGATTTTACCTAAAAGCTGGGAGAGAAATTACCAAGTTGTTTTATCCATGGTATTTCAATTTCATGGTTACCTATGGTTAAATCTTCATAAAGAATATTTACAGATATTTTAACGCCTCAGAGCTGGCAGGAAAAAAAAAAGAAGTCAGTGTCAAAGTACTCTAAATGCTTTATTATTTTTCATAGCAGAGAGAGTAAAGCTCCAGATCCTAACTTTGGCTCTCCGCTTCACTGAATCACCAAAATGAAGGGAAGTCTTCAGCCATGGCTTCAGATTAGGACAAGATGGGAACTTCATCACGCTGGTGTTATTGTTGGGGGACTGATTTGAAAATAAAAGACCTAAGTTTCAGCTGGTCCCAAACTATGGAGAATTTTACCCACACAAAGCCCCCTGCCATGGTAATCATTTTATAAAATGTATTTAAATTTTCCAATCTTTCTCTTTCTTAGTTGACTTAGTCTAACATTCTTTCTTCTTTTCTTTTCTTTTTTTCAGAGATTTTTTGCTATAGGGCACATACGCTTACTGGAGAGATAGACAGAAAGTGAGAAATCACTCCCAGGAGATATGGCCATACTGCAACCCCCTCTCCTCCACTCTTCCCTCAGAATTTTGGGCACACACACACACACATCTGGCATGAGTTTCAAGTTGCTAGGTCTGGGACTCAAACCTCAGTCGACTACATGGGAGTCCAGTGACATAACTATTACTCCATCAGCTGGTCCCCCTTTTATTAACATTCTAACATATGACATGAGGTTAAAACACATGCATTTCCAGGGAGGGCTGTGCACTTGTGCACATTTCAGAGCTGTGGATGGAGAAGAAACACAGGGGAGATGAGGTGCTATTTGCTCCTAGATCTATAATGAAGGTGTGATATGGTCTAGTCTATACCAGTTGTAGAGAAATACTATCTGTTCATTATATATTTGAGTCTCTTTTCCTTCTTTCAGTTTAGAATATTTCCTGGTTTGGATGAAAATTGTATGGCAGTTCTATTTATAATAAAATAGTTAATATTAATTTATTAGTAGATCATTTAACTTCTGTTTAAGCACTTTGAATCCTTAATTTTAAAATTTATTTTAATTTTTAAATTTAAATTTTTGCCAGAGAATACTTGTGCTCACCAGAGAGACGGAAGAGGAAGAAACTATCCACTCACGGTGAGGCATGCTCATGCCTTCATCCCTTCTCCTCCATTTTCCTTTCCATTAGGATTTTGAGCATATAAACACAAACACCTAGCATGCTCTTCAAGCCACCAGAAATGGGATTCAAGCCACAGTTGGCTATGTGGAATCCAGCTCCATATCCACAGCTCTTAATCATTACGCCATGGAGCCAGTCTGTACTTGATATCTTAATGCGTATCTTTTCATATTTCTTGGGGTGTTTCCTTTGGAGGATGACAAATTCGATCCTTTATTCACAGATTTATCGAAAGCATGAAGCTAAGCACCTAGGCTAGAGTGAGAATAAGTCCACAGAGAAAGATGACATTCTATAAACAAGAAATAATTGTGAGATGATTATAAAAGAGACTTATAATGGAGGAAGGGAAAGCTCTTTTTGGAAAGAAGAGGCTCTGTCAAGGAGGCAGCTTTCTTTCTCCTTCAGGACAAAATTAAAGGGACTGTCTGTCTGCACCCAGGGTGCTGGTCCCCATTTGCAGCCATTTGTGGTATAGAGCAGGTGATACCAGAGAGGAGAGATGGTTCAGGGTCACTTCAGGTCCTGGTTTCTTACCATGATTTACCTTCTACCATTGACTTTCCAGGCTTCTCACAGAACTGCTACATGTGTTCCACCCAGAGTTTTTAACTGAAGTTATTCAAAGACACAAGTGGAGTATGTTCAGTCTTTCTTGACTGACATCCCAGAAGGTATTTTTCTAAATTTAACTTTATTTATATTAATTTGACCAGAAAGGCACAGATGAGAGTGAGAAAGCAAGCCACCAGGTCTGGGATGTGAACCACACTCAGTCATGTGGGAATCCAGCACCCTTAACCACTATGCCACTTGCCAGCCCCCAGAAGATAATCTTTATTATTGTAAGGAGATTATCTTTGCGACTGGAAGTATCCAGACAGTGTCTTACCTGAAATCTGAGAAAGTCAAGGGACCTATCTTAGATTTTACCTAAAAGCTGGGAGAGAAATTACCAAGTTGTTTTATCCATGGTATTTCAATTTCATGGTTACCTATGGTTAAATCTTCATAAAGAATATTTACAGATATTTTAACGCCTCAGAGCTGGCAGGAAAAAAAAAAGAAGTCAGTGTCAAAGTACTCTAAATGCTTTATTATTTTTCATAGCAGAGAGAGTAAAGCTCCAGATCCTAACTTTGGCTCTCCGCTTCACTGAATCACCAAAATGAAGGGAAGTCTTCAGCCATGGCTTCAGATTAGGACAAGATGGGAACTTCATCACGCTGGTGTTATTGTTGGGGGACTGATTTGAAAATAAAAGACCTAAGTTTCAGCTGGTCCCAAACTATGGAGAATTTTACCCACACAAAGCCCCCTGCCAATGCAAATCTGGTAATTGGACACTTAATTACCCTATTTGCGCACATAAATGAGGGGTGTCCCTGCGAGAAATCAGAGCCCGCTCTTAAAACTTTGGCCCCAAGCAACGAAATCACATGCTTTTGTCAACAGTTAAATTGATTAGAATTGTGTATATTTCTGCTCGTGTTAGGCCACATGTATTTTCATTGGAGCCTGATGTCTATTGAGTTAAAAGCTTAGTTAAAAAAAACCTATGTTATGCAGAAAACCTGGATAGTAATTGCTAACTATGTGCCAAGGATCCTTTCACTTTATAGAGAATGCAGGGACTGAATAAAAAGCAATATTCTTTGCAACCTCATATGCTCGGGAAGACTTATGGTCATAATGAAGACAGAATGGCCTTTAAAGAATACTTTAAACAAAATTTCCAGCATGAATTACTCTCTTGGGTATAAACTCAAACGTTGCATTTTCCCATTTCCCTAGGGCAGGTAAAGGGGTGAATATTCTCTGAATGTCTTCTAGCCAGTTTCTTGACAATATCCTTAGGGGGGAAAAGGTTTTTTGATTTGGAAGCCTTTATTGTGAGTAGGCCCATCTGGGTTTCTTCCCATGAATAGAAACATCAAGATTTGGCTATTTTCTGATCTTTTATTATATACAGGCCTGGGTTCTAGTTCTGGCTGTAACTCAAACTAAACATGTACTATTGAGGGCAATCTCAGCAGATGAATGGAATGAAAAATGTGGCACATATACTCTATGAAATAGTACTCAGCCATAAAGAACAACAAGACCCTGGCATTTGATAGAAAGTGGACAAATATGGAAGATTTACTATTGAATGAAGCAAGCCAGGCTATGAAAGAGAGACACTGTATGTCTCTACTTAACATAGACCAGCTGTCCACACTCTATGGTGGAAACTGAGAGATTAGAGGACACGGAAATATTAAAAGTGGTTATAGACTCAATTTCTTTAATTGTTGAAAAGTGGTGAAGGGAAAAGGGAAAGCTTGTCATGGAGGGTCAGGCAGAAGATCTGGAAAATGGAGGCAGGTCATGGGAGACTGTAAGGAGGGTGAGTAGTAAGGAATGTTCATTAGATTTAGTGATTCGAAGGTCAATAGTAACTTTTTATTTGTCTTGGTCACTAGGTAAATAAAATCAGTAAGTATCTGTTGAGTGAATGACCTGATTGTCATCACCATTTGTTGACCCCTCTCTGCCCTGGTACAGGAAGCACTGTGCAAGGAGTCAGGATTTCTCACAAAAAGAGAGTTGCAAGAGTACTCCTTGAAAAGAAAAACTGACCAAGGTGAAACAACTGAACAATCAAAAGATCTAATGTATGGATCAGAGGTCAAGATAACCTTCAAATTCCTATACAGTGATTAGAAGACAGCTGGGCTTTGCATTCCATAGAGGGGTTCACCTCCCAGCCGAGCAGTTCGAGTCCTGGACCCTGTGTGACAAACATGTCAGACAAATGTGCACGTGTGCCCAAAAATCCCTAAAGGAGAGAGAAATGGAGGAGAAGGGATTGTGGTGTGACCATACCTCATGGAGAGTGCTTTCCTGTCTTTCTTCCCTCTTTCACCTGCAGCACACGGACTCTCTAGCCAAATTAAAAGAATAATAAAATCTCTGAACCTCAACAGGGTCCTCCTGTTGGTTTAGAAGCAGGAGAGAAAAGAAACTAATCTTCGTGTCAATTAGATCCTAGGCCCATTAACTATGTCACCTCAGTTAACTCTTTCTGCCACCTTGAGGTAGGTGCTAACATTTCTTTTACAGACGAAAAGAGTGTGTTTAGAGAAGATTGGCAACTTGCCTGCCAACACCCAGTAAAGGAAAAGTATCAGAAGACATGTCCTGTGACCTCAAAACACATGTAAAATACTAGTATTTTTCAAGCTATGGTTAGGAAGTCAACTGAATGAATCGTGACTGGATTTTGTTTAATTAAAAAATAGACTAGATTAGACCTGAAACTACCCGATCATTGTTTCCTGAAGCTTTTGCTTTGTGTGGCTGTGTATATGTGTGTGTGTGTGTGTGTGTGTGTGTGTGTGTATAGGTATGTAATCTGTCATGATGAGAAATGTATTTCTCCCCATGAGTTCTGATCAGAAGCCACTGTGATTGCTCTTAACAGCGCTGTGCAATAAGGAATCGTTTGTCTAGTTAACTGTCATGAGGATGACTAGATAGTTCTTAATCCAAACCAGGTCACTTTGGAGAGTAAAAGGCAATTTTATCACTAATTACCAAAGGTTACTTATTCTGCAGAAACTGGAATGGGCATTCACGCTAATTAACACTGCCATGGTCTAAATGTTTGTGTCCCTTCAAAATTCATAGGTTGGGGCCAACCAGGTAGAGTGGTGGAGAAAGTGGCTGGATCCCCACTGTTGGAATGTGCAGTTCAAGTCCTGGACCCTGTGGCTTAAAAAACATGCTGGGTGAGTGCATGTGCATGACCCAAATCCTGAAAGGACCAGAGGAGAAAGGATGAAAGCATGAACATCCCCCATTGAGATGTTCGGTTGTCTCATTTGATCCAGCTCCCTAACAACCGTGCCACTAGCTGGCCCCAGATTTTTTTCATAACATATTTTCTATGAACATTTTCAAGACTCTGTATGATAATACAAATAAGTCAGGGTTTGGATAAAACGACTAAATGTCCTGAGGATGGAGCCCTCACATCAAGCCTTCTTGACTTTCTAAAAAAGGCTTTAGGGAGGTTGATTGCCTCTTTCATCACAGGAGGATATGCAGGAAGGTCTGGGACCCTCAGCAGATACCACCAGCACCTTCTGTGGAAGCCTGTAGCTTCCGAAACTGTGAGAAGGAAATGTGTTTTTAAGTTACCCATTCTAAGGTATTCTGTCCATTAGAGAAACCCAAAAGGATGACAGCAACCATTCCTTATCCCCAATCTTTTCCATTTTAACAACAAAGTAACTAATAAAAGGAGAAGTGCGTTTAGGAGAGCATGTGACATCTTATAATCAGGGATGCAAAACTATTTTAAGTTGTGAATAATATGTTGTTTTCTCAACACGTGATTGAAGCTCTAAATCATTGCCCAAAGAATGTAGCTCTTATTTTTAGGTTGCAATACTTGTCAGTACAAGAGAGGATTATCAATACTTTGTTAGTAATTAAATTACTGAAGTATAAGATGAATAGATATAGGGAACCAGCAGTTAGCGTAATGGCTATGTCGCTGGACTCCCATGTAGTCGACTGCGGTTCGATTCCCGGACCCAGTGGCTTAAACTCAACGCCGGGCGCGTGTGCATGTGTGCCCAAGATCCCGAGAGGAGAATGGAGGAGAAGGGATTGGGGCGTGGCCATCCCCCCTGGGGGGTGATTTCTTGCTTTCTGTCTCTATGTCTCTGTCTGTCTGGCAAGCGCACGCACCCTATAGCGAAAAACCTCTCCAAAAAAAATTAAAAAAAGATGAATAGATATAATATAAAAAGGCAGATTTCCTGTGGCAAAGGCAGAAAAGGTATCACAGTTCTATGCCCAAACTCTTTCTTTATAATACTCATTATGTTCCTACAGAAAACAGAAGGAGCTTTAGCAAGTTTAACTTCATCTGTGTATCTTCATTACATTTTACAAAATGTGTGTGGTATTTGTTGTAGAAGCCTGAAATTTTGTAAGCTTCTTTTAAAGAATTATTTTATTTAACTTTATTTATTATTATTTTCCAGTTTGATCAGAGAGACAGACAAAGAGAGAGGGAAAATGGGAAAGCAACCCACCAGGTCTGGGACTTGAACTGCAGTTGGCCATGGGGAGCCCAGCACCTTTAAAAGCACCATGTCACTTGCCAGCACCTAAAAGGCTGAGATTTTAAAGTAGGTGTCCAGGGTGGCAATGCACACAGGACCAAATACTACATGACCTGTACTACCTGGAAATACGGATGTTCTGACAGAGGACAGGTGCTTATGACAAGTGGTCCTTCATCAGACATGTGAAAATATTATAAGAAGGTGGCTATCTGAAAACCAGGAAATGAACCTTCCCCAGATACTGAATCTGCTACTTGCCCTTGGTTTTCTAACCTCCAGAACTGTGAGAAATAAATGTCTCTGTTTAAGACACCCAGGCTTTGATAATTTGCAATGGCAGTCCAGATAACTAAGGCAGACCACTTCTGCCTTGGGAAATCAAGAAGGCAAAAGAGGGAGAAAGAATTCTAGGCAGAGATAAAAGTGTATATATGGTCTGGAGTCTTGAAAGGATATGGGATGGGGACCAGCAGATGGCATAGTGGTTAAGGCTCTGGACACTCCCACATGACTGACCATGGTTTGAGTCCTGGACATGGTGGCTTGCTTTCTCACTTTCTCTCTCTCTCTCTCTCTCTGTATGTGTCTGTCTCTGGTCAAATTTAAAAAAATAAAATGAATGAATAAATAAAAATTAAAATAAATAATTCTTTAAAAGAAAAAGAAAGAAGGGTCATGGTATGTTATAAGATAAGACTCCTTCTTACAAAGGAGGGCTAAGATGTCATGTTTGGAATACAGATTGGTGCCAGATTGAAAAAAGTTTAATGTGCTATGATACAAACATCAAATACAATTGCACAACAACAGCTAAACAATCAATAATGTTACATGTGAAAGGAGAATAATCGTGGATTTGTTTTCTTTAATAGAAATAATTAGTAATTTCATAGAAGAGTGGTTGATGGACTGTGATTAGCAGGGTTTGTAGTATGATGTCAGGCAAGAGACAAGGGTTACAGCAGGTTACAGAGAGCGGGGGAAAGAGGAGGGTCTGTTCCTCACGCCTTGCATCTCTAGCTGCTTTGATTAATGCATTGTGACCAAAATGATGCTAACCTGTTTTAGGTCTAGGCATTATCAAAACTGGAAACTTTTGTCTTGCTTTCTTACAGCCTTCAGTTGCCACATGAGAAACTCAATACACTGCACGGAGAAGCCACATATCTACACGACATATGAGAGAAGCCATCTTGGCTCCACCAGACCAGGCCAGCTAAGTACGACTGAATGACCAAGTGGAGCAAAAAATCAGTCAATTTTTGTTTGAGTCCTTATCCCACAAAATCATGAAATATAATAAAATAGTTGGTGCTTACATCGCTAAGTTTCGGGGTGGCTACCTAGGAATACATCGCAACAAGGACTTAGATGAAAATATTGAATTGACAAAAAGTTTAGATTCAAGGCATTTTGTTTTTTTTTAATTATTATTAATTTAATTTTATTTATTATTTTTGCTTGCTATAGTGCACATGCATTTACCATAGAGAGACAGATACACACACACACACACACACACACACACACACACATACAGAGTGAGAGTGACAGTGAGAGAGAGAGAGAGAGAAGGAAAGTGAGAAAGCAAGCTGCCGGGCCCAGGACTTGAACCATGCTTGGCCATGCGGGAGTCCAGCACCTTAATCACCACGCCACCTGCCGACCCTCAAGGCATTTCTAAGATAGAGTAAGTAAGATGTGAAACCAAATGGAAGTTGTATTGAAGAGGGACAATTTGAAAACAACAGCTAATACTTACTGGATTCTGGCCAGATGCCAGATACAGTATAGGGTAAGAGCTGCAATCAAAAACATATCCTGTCCTATAGACCTTGAAATCTACTTGCAGCTTTTATTATTTTCTAAAGCCTGTACCCAATTCAGACATATTTATTAGAGGTTAACAACAGCATGCCTAATAAGATAGGACTGTTCTTCAAGTAGTTTTGTAGACAGGGCAATTTCATTCAAGAGTTAGGGTCTAGAAGGAAAACAACTAGAATACTAACAGCATACATTTAGCAGGTTTAGATCTTTTCTAGCAAGAGGCTATATCCTTCTATAAACTCTGAACCTCCATGACATGAGACCAGGAGTCCTGCTGTATCTCCTGGAATAAATGACAAAGAGGATTTTGGAACAGATGGCTCTTTCTTACTGCGCCAAAACGATGAGTTCTGAATCATGGCAGTTTAAGGGATTGTATCAAAGAAATGCAAAGTCTAGACTCAGTCTCTGGAAGAAATGTATAAGCGAGTGGTGAGATCACTTTGAAGTGAGAGATGAGAGATATTGGTTCCCTTCCAGAGTATATAACAGGTGACTTTCTGAGGACACAATAAAACCCTGGAAACATCAGTGGGGGTAGGGACAAGGGCTGCCCTCAGTTTTATGAGCATATAAGCAGTATCAGGGTAAATGACAAGAGCAAGAATGGAGCCAAGATGCACGGTGGTTTTTACTTTTGCTTTTACTTTCTCTGATTTTTTTTTTCTTTTGTTGGAGAGGTTTTTGTTATAGGGCACGTGTACTCGCCAGAAAGAAAGAGAGAGACAGAAAGCGAGAAATCACCCCCCCAGGGGGGATGACCACGCTGCAATCCCTTTTCCTCCATTCTCCTCTCAGGATGTTGGTCATGCACGCACATGCACCGGCGTAAGTTTAAGCCACCAGGTCCGGGACTCAAACCGCGATCGACTACATGGGAGTCCAGCAACATAGCCATTACACTGACTGCTAGTCTCTCTGATTTGGTTTTTAACAAATCTATATTTTTCTATGATTACAGAAATCTACATAAAATTTTAAAAGTGTACATTAAAGAAAAACAATCAGTTTATTGGTAGTCAAGGTGATCTTTTCGGCATGTAACATGGTACTGGGGCTGAAAGGACTGCCTCAATTATTGGGTAAGAATGGAGAGAGGGGGGTGTGGAGAATAGTGGTCTTTCTCAGGTTAAGTTTTCCAGAAGCAGATTCTGAGTCAAGGATTGATGTATAGGGGATTTGTTACAGATCCATCACTAGCAGAAACAGTAAGAAAATGGACAGAAAAATGGATGATCTTTCATTATTTATTTTTTATTTTGTTGGTATCTTACCTAAAAATGAAAATGTATGTCTGTCCTTTTTTTGGAGGTAGTACTGATCAGGTAAATTGTAGAAATGTTTCTCTATTAGAAATGGATAGTTTTTTCATAACTAGATTGGGGTATGGGTTTTGGATAAGAGGATTACAGAGGTTAAGTTTTTGATCCATTTGGAGTTAACGTTTGTATATGGTATGAGGTAGGGCTCAAACTTCATTCTTTTGTGTGTGGATTTCCTGTTGATCTAGCACAATTTATTGAAAAAGACTATTTTCCCACATTAAATTTTCTTGCCACCCTTTTAGAAAAATCAATTGACCATAAATGTGAGATTTTATTGTTTAACTCTCAATTCAATTTCATTAATCTATATATCTGCTCTTATGCTAGTACCACACAATTTTGACTATTGGAAATTCATAGTACATTTTAGAATAGAGATGTTTGACCCTCCAAATCTGTTCTTCTTCTTTTCAAGATTTGGGTGGAGGGTAGGAAGAAGGCATATTCTGGATGATCTTTATTTTCATATAAATTTTAGGACCACCCTGTACACTTTTGCAAAAGACACTGTCAAGAATTTTGTAGAAACAGTGCCGAGTCTGTAGATCAATTTAGGGAGTATTGCAATCCTAACAATGTTAAGTATTCCAATCCTCGAACATAGAATTACTTTCCATTCATTTAGTCATTCTTTAAGTTCTTTCAACAAATATTTATAGTTTTCAGAGCACATGCCATCTACTTATTTTGTTATATTTATTCTTAAGTATTTTATTCTTTTCCATAGCATGGTAAATATAACTGTTTTTTCTTCATTTTATTCTCTGATTACCCATTGCCAATGTGTAGAAAAATAGTTGATTTTGTATACTGACCTTGTGTGTTGCAATTTTGCTGAACTCATTCATCAGTTCAGTCCTAGCGAATGCCTTAGGATTTTCTATATTCAGTATTATATCATGTACAAATAGAGCTTCACTTCTTTCTTTTCAAGCTATATGCCAATTATTTCCACCTTTTTGCCTAATTGCCCTGGCTAGGGACTATGGTAAATTGTTAATAAAAGTGATGGGACCACATACCTTCGTCTTGTTCCTGAACCTAGCAGAAAAGCATACCATCTTTCACCATTACGTATGATGTTAGCTGTGTGTTTTTGTGGATGCACATTACCAGGTTCAGAAAATTTCCTTCGATTGCTACTAGTTTTGTCATAAAATGAAGCTATATTTTGTCAAATGCTTTTGCTGTGGTTTAATGGTCATATGATTTTTATATTCTATTGATGTGGTTTATTATAAAAATTAATTATAAGATACATTGCTGGGATAAATCTCACTTAGACATGAGGAATAATTCTTTTTATATATGGTATTTTCCAAAAGTTCACGGAGAATGCATATTATGAAAACATTATACATGGATTTTAAATTTTTTATACCAAAATAAGTTCATATTTAATTCTGTTTTCCAAGGAACTTTTTGAACTCCCTTGTACATTGCAGAATTAGGTTTCCTGATACTTTGTTGAGGATTTTTGTATTTATAGTCATAAGAAATGTCCATCTGTAATTGTATCTTCTTAAGAACTTTTTGTTGGTTTTTGGTATCAAAGAATACTGTGCTTATAGAATAGGTTATGAAGTATTAACTCCTTGTTTTAGTCTTCTTTTCTCTAACAACTAAGTATCACAATGGATAATTTGTTAAAAATAGGGACCAGCAGACGGCGTAATGGTTACATGGCTGGACTCCCGCGTAGTCAACCGTGATTTGAGTCCTGAACCCAGCAGTTTTAACTCACACTGGGTGTGTGTGTGCATGTGTGCCCAAAATCCTGAGAGAATGGAGAAGGGATTGTGGCATGGCCATCCCCCCAGGGGGTAATTTCTCACTTTCTATCTCTCTGGCAAGCACATGTGCCCGATAGCAAAAATCTCTCTTGAAAAAAAAAATAGAGGTTTATTTAGCTCATGATTTTAAAGGTCTAATGTCAAGAAGCTGTATCTGGTGAGGGTTTTCTTTTCAGTGGAACTCTGCAGAATCCCAAGGTGGTGCAAGGCATCACATGGCAAGAGCTTTTATGTATCCACGTGTGCGCCTCTGTCCCTCTTACATAGCCACTGATATTCATCTCCTCCCCTCTAGTCCTAATCATGCCCCAAAGTCCTCACCTCTTACTATCATAATTGGGTTAAGTTTTCACCCTCTTAATACCATGACAATGCCTCACCAAATTCCAACATAGGAGGAAGGGGGTAGGATTCAAACCAGATAACTTCTCTTCTATTTTTTGAAAAATTGTTGCTAAGTGTTCTTTAAATATAGGATAGAATTCTCCAGTGAAGCTACCTAGGCCTGGGCTTTTCTTTGGAGGAAGTGTTTTGTTTACTAACTATATGTCTTCACTTTTTGAAAACATATTAAGATCTAACTGTTCTTGAATAAGTTTAAGCAGTTTCTATCTTTCTATAAATTTATTTCATCTGAGTATCTAATTTGTTGTATATCGTTACTCATAACATTTCTATAATCCCTTTTTATTTCTGTAAGATAGTAATGTTCTCTTTTTTATTTCTGATTTTACTAATTTTAGTATTCTCTTTTATTTTTATTTTATTTTTAAATTAAATTAATTTTATTTTTATTACTGTCTTCCTTCAGCTACTTTGGATTGTTTGTTCTTTCTCTTGTTAATTACGGTCAAAACTTATCAATCTGAGAAATTTTCTCATTGTTAATACAAGCATTTAGTGCTATAAAAATCCCTCCCAGCACTGCTTCAACTAGTTCTATAAATTTTGATGTATTGTATACAATTTTTATTCATCTAAATGAATTTTCTAACTTTCTTTGTGATTTATTTATTTATAGCACTAAATGCTTATGTTAGCAATGAGAAAATTTCTCAAATGGATAAGTTTTGACCTCAGAACAAGTAATTCAAGACAGTAGTCTAAATTAATTTTTTTGAAAATTACCAATATTTATAGTAATAAACTACAAATCTTCCAGTCTTTTAAAACAGGAATAACTTACACTGTCTCCCGCCAGGAGATTTTAGGTTAGTGGAAGAGACTGGCAAATAGCATAAAAAAAGTACACAGCAGTGCTCTGGCATAAAATGGGATATTCCATAACAGAAATGAAAGTTATTATTACCGCTTACAAAGTATAGAATAGTACTCGAGGAATAAAATGTAAGCCTGCTGTGTGCTTAGAAAATAATACTCCATAGAGAATATTATCAAATATGGTCCCAGGGTGCAAGAGTAACCACCTATCTTCATTTGCATTTATTGAGTATCTTATATGTTTAGCACTACAGGGGGCAATTTTTTTTTTTTTTTTGGGAGAGGTTTTTGCTATAGGGCGCATGCGCTCGCCAGCCAGACAGACAGAGAGACAGAAAGCGAGAAATCGCCCCCCAGGGGGGATGGCCACACCACAATCCCTTCTTCTCCATTCTCCTCTCGGGATCCTGGGCACGCACGCACTTGTGCCTAGCGTGAGTTTAAGCCACCGGGTCCGGGACTCAGACCCTGGTCGATTACATGCTAGTCCAGTGACATAGTCATTACGCTAACTGCTGGTCCCTACAGGGGGCAATTCTGAGGAGGATGAAACCACCTGCCTTCAGGTGATCTGCTGTCAAAAAGAACTCAGGATAAACGACTCAGAGCCAGACCAGCTGCTCAACCTTGTGCTACTGATTATGGGAACATGAAGACCTTAACATCTCTCTGCACCCCCATTTTTTGTATTAATTAGAATAAAAATACCTATTACCCAGAGCTGTTGTGAGGATTAAGTTTAATGATGTATGTAAAATTACTATGAAATGTATTATGTAAACTTGGGGTTATATGATGATCTAGCAGGAGACATGTTAAGCCCCAGTTGGGCCATTTCCCAAGCTCGAACTCTGTGTGGTCACACAGAGGAACTGAGTTGTGTGAAATGTGCTCTCTCTGCTTCCTCTAGCCATCCTGCTGACCCCAGTCAATGTAAATCCAATGTTGGTCATGTGGATGAAACATAATCTAAATGTGGTGACTTTTCTCCTTTTGAAAGGTTGGGGTTAACTGTGGTTCATTCTGTATTCACCTCTCATTCCCCAATTCCCCACCCCCTCTATCTCCACCCACCAATTAGGTTTAATTCTCTTGCATTAAAATCACACTCCACCACATGACATGCTTCCTCGAGTCTTTCTCTTCTTGCAGTCCTCTTATCTCCCAGAGTTCATAGCAGAGTGATTTTCACATAGCTGGTGCGCAATATTACTTTTTTTTTTTGGAGAGGTTTTGCTATAGAGTGTGTGCGCCCGCCAGACAGACAGAGAGAGACAGAGAGACAGAAAGCGAGAAATCACCCTCCAGGGGGGATGGCCACACAGCAATCCCTTCTCCTCCATTCTTCTCTCGAGACCTTGGGCACACATGCACACATGCCAGGCATGAGTTTTAAGCCACAGGGTCTGGGACTCGAACCACAGTCAACTACATGGGAGTTCAGCGGGAGTTCCTGCTCAATAGTACTTTTACTTAAAAATAATAGAAAAACACCATTTTAGTTAGTCATATTTGGTAAAGTTATTTCCAACACTGTCTGGTGCAAGGACCGTGTTTTCTCATGTCATAACAAGTATCCAACATTACCTAGGGAGATGATTCACGAGTCACCGTGCTATTTGCTGTGTTCAGACTCCATGATGAGTACTGGGGACACATAAGGAACAAAGCTAGACTTTTCTCTGCTCTCATAGAACTTAAGAACCATTTATTACTCATTGATTATTTGTTAGTTACTATTTCTTTTTTTTTTTGGAGAGGATTTTGCGATAGGGCGCGTGCACTTGCCAGACAGACAAAGAGAGACAGAGAGACAGAAAGCGAGAAATCACCCCCCAGGGAGGATGGCCATGCTGCAATCCCTTCTCCTCCATTCTCCTCTCGGGATCTTGGGCACGCACGCACGCACACGCACCCGGCGTGAGTTCTAAGCCACCGAGTCCGGGACGTGAACCGCGGTCGACTACATGGGAGTCCAGCGACATAGCCATTACGCTAACTGCTGGTCCCTTAGTTACTATTTCTAAAATTTATTCCTTTATTTCATGAGTGGGAAAGGCAAAGAAGAGAGAGAAATACCACACCTCTGACAGGGCTCTGATTCAACAATCCACCCCAGCCTCAGCTGGCCCCTGCGCACGGGCTCAGTGCACCCAAGCAGTTCTCTGATGCCGACTGACAACATTCCCATGTGCGTATGCTCTCAGAGGGTCGTGTTTTACCACTGGGCCACTGTCCAGCCCCTGTGGCTCATTGTTAATGAGGACATTATAAATTTTCAGCGATGATAAAAAGAAAAAAAAAAGTTTATGAGCAGGCTTGGAATTCAGCTGAAGCACACAGTAGAGCCTGTGTCTATGACCAGAATCCACTCCACTCAGCACATAGGCCATGATCCTCACAAATATTTTCTGTCATCACTTCTAACCAAATATAATTTCTTTCACTTAAAATGTCTACTGCAAAAATGATTACAAAAACAGCACCACCTGTAAATATTAACAGAATGCTCTTAGGATTTTGATTTATACATCAGAGGACTCTTCAACTGAATGGCCAACATTGGCCCATTGCTGAACACAGATGCAAAGAAAATGCCATGGACTCATATCCATTGTAAACGTACCCGCTCTGACTACTTCTTTCGCATGACAAAGCCCCATGATCCTTTGTGTGTCCAAAAGAGTTCATCTGTCTTAAATATGCAGTTCCTAAACTAGCCTGCCAGTCAGACAGAAAGAGACAGAAAGTGAGAAATCACCCCCCAGGGGGATGGCCATGCTGCAATCCCTTCTCCTCCATTCTCCTCTTGGGATCTTGGGCACACACGCACATGTGCCCGGCCTGAGTTTTAAGCCACCGGCTCCGGGACGCAAACCGTGGTCAACTACATGGGAGTCCAGCAACATAGCTATTATGCTAACTGCTGGTCCCAAGAAATACTTTTCAGGAAGGATATCATGACCAAAATTAGAGAATTACGTAGGATGGCATATGAAGACCTGGAGTAAACACAGACATGGTGGCGCAAGCAGTAGGGCATCACTGAGTGATGCTAGAGCTTCATGGAAGGTCCAGGTTTGAATCCTGAACCAATCTACACAGGCCAGGTGTGGTAATGTAACCTGTAGTCCTAGCTGACCTGAAAGCTGAGGCAGACGGTTTGCAATGTTGCTAGAGCTTCATGGAAGGTCCAGGTTTGAATCCTGAACCAATCTACACAGGCCAGGTGTGGTAATGTACACCTGTAGTCCTAGCTGACCTTGCAATGTGGTGAGACCCTATCAATTCCTCTCTTTCTCTCACTCCATAGGCATGGTGGTTAAGGGCGCTGGACTCCCACATGGCCGACCACGGTTCAAGTCTCAGATCTGGTGGCTTGCTTTCTCACTTCCATTCTCTCTCTGTCTCTCTCTGATCAAACTGAAAACAACGATGATAATAACAAATAAAGTTAAATAAAATAATTCTTAAAAAAAAAAGAAAAAAGAAAGGTCCTGCCATTAAAAGAAAAAAAAAAATCTTTTATGAGGTGTAACCTAGGACTCTCCACATTCATTTTATCATAGAACCATTTTTCCAAAACACACTTTTACATATCTGGAGAAACTAATTTGCTAAGGAAGCTATTTTTGAATACTCTGGTTTAACTTAATAAGATTCAATTCTGGGAAAGTTTTTGTTTTTCCTTTTAAAGTTGCCGTCATAGGACCCTTATACAGGTATTGAGTTATTCTCTAAGTTCATCATGCCCATTTATGACTATCAGTTAAAGGGACAGTCAAAATTCCATTTTGTCTTTTGATACAGAAAGCACTTGAGATGAGAGAAATAAACACAGCCCTTTCACATCAGAAATCGCCAGAGAATGACAATCTGGATACATCCAGGGGCTGCAAAGCATTCATCCCATAAGCTTACACATAATTCCTTTTCAGACTTCCATTTTATATTTATTTTTCTCATACTTTGGCTATCTGAAATTTCCAGTTTTCCAAAATTGCCTGCCGTGAAGTCCTGTCCCCAAGGATTTTTATTTATTAGTCTCTTAAGCAAGTTATACAATGCAAATCACCTCTCCCTGTCCACCCATCTGCTTGTTTTTGCTTTTCCTCCTCTCTGCTGGGTTCAGTGTAGAAATCCTCTATGCCTCCCCCCTCCCCTCCCTGTCCACTGCCCTAAACTCTCCCCCACCGTTCTGTCTATCCTCTCTGTCAGGGGCCAGGGGCCCCTTCTGTTCACATGGCTCAGGGCCCACCTGTACCGGCCCCATCTGTCAGCAAAGCAGTCCCAGCATCCCACAAACCTGGTGGAGGAAATTCTCCTCTGAAGAATTGACGTCACTAGGTGTTCTCCTGAGAGTTGTGCCCTGAAAAATTAGCTACATTGAGGAAGACTAAAGGGCATTTCAGCGTAGAATAGAAATGTTCTTCCCACTGCCATTAATAAAATACTGCTCCCACACACGATCACATTTCATCCTTTCATGTTGAGCATGATTTAACATTCACCAGAAAGTTAAAGAAAAAACAAAACTTAACAAGAGGATCTCTTTCGTCGAACCAGAAATTTTAAAATAATTATTTCTCTTTGAATGCATAAGAAGACCAAGGGAGCCAAACCAATTTTCTAAACAAAATATGGAAAAATTCATTTGAGAAAGTATCCCATCTCATCCCTCCAATTCAAATAACGCGGCCATCTTTTAGAAAGAACTCATTCAGTTTAAAGACGTCAAGGAGTCCTATCCCACGGAAAGTGTTTTACTGAAAGAAAAGCTCATTTTGATATGTAAAATCTTGTCTCCTATAAAATACGTGCTGTGAAAACAAAAACAAAAACCCAGACGTTGTACAATTGAATAACACAGTGGAGCTTGGCTATTGGTTCCTGTCTGAAATTTGATTCATACTTAACCCAGATTTGTGTGTCGATACACAAAAGTGCCAAGAAGAGAACAGAATGGTCACAGCCAGCCATTGTAGAGAGGATTTTTGGCTAGAAGTGAACAGGCTCTCAAAAACATGGATGGCACCTGAAGTGCATACATGAGAGCCCCTGAAAGTAGAAGCCAGCCTCTCGGTTCTGAGGGTCCTTGCCGGTTTGCTGCATGTGAGCTGAGTGCTGCAGCGACCCTGTGTATCTGGCCCCTGCACAACATTGTCAGGACATATTTCCATTTTCCAAGTGACTGCTGCCACTGGGCCGCAGTCTGTGCTCATTTCTCGAGTAGCTAAACCCTTTGACACTGTGGTTTTTAATTAAAATTACATTAAAGTTAATCAACCAGAAAGAAGGCAGGTTTGATTGCAACCTGCAAAGGGCACGGAGGCTGCCAACTTGCTAAAGATGTGCCTGCAGATGCCAATCTGCCCACACGAGCCCCACAGTTCCAGGGCTGCCGGGGAGAAGTCAGTGCTGTTTGCATTTTCCCTGGGACTGGAAAAAAAAAAATCATGATGGCAGGAGTATGACATAAAGTTAAAAAGCAGACAGGCCTCTCCGAAGCGCATCATCCCAGTCTTTCTGCTACAGCCCTAAAACATGGATGCAAAGCTACCACGTGCCAACGGTTTCCTCTGCAGACAGGCTCACCTGAGAATCGTGAGGTTGGTTGTTCAGGGGGGATTACAGATACTCTTCGACGATCTTACCTTCCTCAGGTTGTGGTTCTGGCATATGGTCCTATGCTTGGCTTGGCTTTGTTTACAGAGAGACAGAGGAAAGATTCAAATGCTTCAGGATTTCTTGTTCTTCTCCAGGTGCTCTGCAGAAGGAATTCATGGAAAAGTGACGATAGGTAGCACAGGATACGTTCATATAATCTGAACCAAGAAGCTCTCAAACAAAAATTTACATTAAAATGTACTCATTATTTGACGCTAAAATGTGGCGATAAAATAGTCTTAAATTTAAATGATTTTGTTTGTTTCTTTTTTAAAAAATATTTTATTGATTTATGTAACTTTGTTATTACAACCTATTTTTTAGGAATTATTTTATTTTAACAGTATTTATTTATTTATTTATTTGGCCAGAGAGGGACAGAGCAAGAAAAAGAGAGAGAGACAGAAAGTGAGAAAAGAAGTCGCCAAGTCGGGAACTCAAACCATGGTCAGCCAGGTGGATGTTCAGCATCCTCAACCACCACGCCACCTGCTGGCCCCATTATTACTGTTTATTTTTTAACTTGAGAGCAAGAGAGAGAAAGGGAAAGTGCAAAAGCAAGTCACTGGGTCCAGGACTTGAACCACAGTGAGCCATGTGAGAGTCCAGCGCCTTAACCACCATGACACCTGCCAGCCCCTCTGTTTAGTTTTTATATGATTGATTTATTTAATATAAACCAACCTTAAAGCACTCAGAAAAAGATTGGTTTTGGACCAAAGAATGAATGAATAAATGAGTGAATGAATGAAAGCAATGCATTGCCTATCCCTATGAATTCTATCTGTACTTTTTCCCTAACACTCTATAACCACCATTAATAAAAAAAATTAAACATCATTTCTTTAGTGTCAACTTTGATCTATGGTCATCGCTGTCTCAATTACTATATCAACAAGGACTCCGAGGCTGTATCCCAAACATCAAGCAGACAAAGCGATTCCTGTGAGAGTCCAATATTATCTGTGCTGGGCTTGGGGAATGACATAAAAATTACGTCTGAATTAGAAGCAAGTGAGCAAAGCATCTTGCGATAATCTACAAGGGAAGAAAGAATGTTGAAAAGGCAACTAACAGATTTTACTGGGTTTCAAATTCTGTAGAAGCTAGCAAACATTTTGGTGTATATATCCCAGACAGACTTCCTGAATCCACCAGCTGGTTCTTTTCAACCCACTGGTCCTGGTTCTGGAACCGGGACACTTATCTGTGCAGGTCGGTGTGGGGCCCGGGACTATGGCTGAACACTCCATTCAGGAGCAAGTTTCTTGAGGCCGGCGAATCCCGGGTGACAGGAGCAGCCTAGCCTTGAATGTCAATAAGTACAACATGTCGTCCTATAAATGTTATTTATAAAAATATAGTTTTGTTGGGACCAGAAGATGGCGTAATGTTTATATCGCTGGACTCCTACATAGTCAATCGTAGTTCAAGTCCCGGACCTGGTGGCTTAAAACTCACTCCGGGTGCAGGGAACCAGCAGTTAGAGTAATGGCTATGTCGCTGGACTCCCACATAGTCAACCGCGGTTTGCATCCCGGACTTGGTGGCTTAAACTTACGCCAGGCGCATGTGCGTGCATGCCCAAAATCCCAAGAGGAGAATGGAGGAGAAGGGATTGTGGCATGGCCATCCCCCCTGGGGGGTGGTTTCTCGCTTTCTGTCTCTCTGTCTCTCTCTGTCTTTCTAGTGAGCGCAAGTACCCTATAGCGAAAACCTCTCTAAAAAAGGAAAAAAACAAAACAAAACAAAACAAAACTCACTCCAGGTGCATATGCATGTGTGTCCAAAATTCCAAGAGGAGAATGGGGGGGAAAGGGATTGCAGCTTGGCCTGGAGTGTGTGTGTGTATATGGGGGGGGGGGACCGTTTGACTTT